>NW_004567103.1:50526513-50585674 GCF_000260355.1 Condylura cristata
AATAAATATATCTTTAAAAAATAATAATAAAATGTAAGGATTTATGTGTCATATGACCCTGAAATTCTACTCTTAAGTAGTTTCTGCAGAAAAGTGAAAACCTGTGTGCACACAAAACCTAAATGTAGACTATTTCAGAATTTTTATTCAACCCAACATCCCTAAACATTGTGTATGTGTACGTGAAACTGTAATAACTATTCCAGAAATGATGAATTTTGCTGAATGGAAATCACACTGCAATCAAAAATAACTGTAAGCAATAGTGTCTCACAGAATGAGCATTTTTCAAATGAATGAGCCAATAAATATTTTACTATAATAGATTCAACTTAATATAATTTTATTTTGACATAGTAATATTTATCAGACAACTTTGCCATTGGTTCATTTCCAGGAAAAATATATAAAGTATCTCAAAAGTCTTTATAAAAATTTAAGCTTTTACAATTTACAAGTGTTTCGAGCTTCTAAAAACATCTTTTGAAACTTATTTAACTTCCTCTTACATAAATCATTTTGTGAATTCTAAATATTTTTAATTTCTTTTGTTTCAATTTTGTTATCTTATGGTACTAAAAAATAAAATTCAAATTACATAAATCTAAATAAGTATTTTTCAATCATTTGTAATTTTAAACCAGAACAATGCCTCATTCTTCTCAAGTACAGAATTTTCAAAATATATAAAAGCAGTTTCTACACAGATATAACATGCTATCATAGACACATAATATTGTACATCGACTTACTAACTTTGTCTTAATAAGCATAGGTTGTCAATAGATGTGTATTTTAATATTTACCTAGCTTCAAATTTGTTAATACTTTTGTTACTATTTTTCACATTTACAACAAAATATCATTAAAATTCTCCAAGTTTGCATATTAAAAGGCACAAATTACCTACTTTGTGTCTTATGATAAATATTATACATACTTTATAAATCTAGTAAAATTTGTATTAAGTTTTATGGGTGTGTTGACCACAATAATCTAATACTATACTACCTTCCCCCTGCCTTAAGTGGTTAAAATTAAACTTTATTCAGCTGCTACCATGTAAATGAAGTGTTGAATTATATTTAAATAAGCAAACTCCAGAACCTCTTTCTTTTCAGTTTACTCTCTTAACTTCTTTTCATGTTAGTTGCGTAGTATGTGCCCTCTTGTACCACGTTAGCCATTTGTTGTTGGTCCTGAGAAATCATAAAAAAATCACTTTTAAAAATGATGTAAAAATAAACTGTTATATTATTTTAAAAAAAAATCACTTTTATATAATGATGTATTAATCAAACTATTGAAAGGAATCTTTCACACACACATTTTGATATAGAATGATCTTCAAGAAAATACTAACTAGAGGAAACAATAGCTAGAGAGCATTAGGTAGAAAATGCTTCAGCTTATGTAAACCCACAAAGAGGGACAAGGAAACGTGTGACCAGGCATGTCTGTTAACATGTGGCTCATTAATAATATAAGGGGAAAACTGTTAAAGGTTATTACTCCGAAAATCAAGTGATGGATATAAAAACACTCATTTTATCACACTTAATTCTATTTGTATTTTTAAAAATTGTATTTAGTATCAAAGTGAGCAAATTAACTGTGGTTATGAGTTAAAATCACCTGAAGAGTCTTAAAATTGTAGGTCCAATCCCTTCAAGATTAGTAGATGTGGAATATGAGTGCTGGGATTTTTAAAAGGGGACTCAGGTAATTTGCAACTGTAGTTAGTACTTACAACTACTGAGCCAAGTTTTATTATAAGTACACTTGTAGACAATAGAAAAACCTTGTGTTCTTTTCAATTACATTTAGAATTAGAGAATGGTTTAAAATCATTTAAATTGAAGCATATATTCTTAAATGTAATATGTAACTTGAAACTTATGAGCTTGCATAATCTTTTTTTCTACCATGAATAAAGCATATTATTTTTAGAATTGCATGTGTCTGAGACAAACTGAATATATGTTAACAAGATTATTTGCCATTAGAAAAGTATTTCACTATTGGTTATAAACCAGAATTTAAAAGAGTCTTGCTAATTATTATTTTAAAAACCTCTTCATTGCCAGGATTGTATAGGATGAATAAGGCAAATTAATATTTAGGAATATATCTTTTTTCTTTGTAGCTGGAATAAGCTCTGATTATAGCCTTGAAGAGATAGATGAAAAGGAAGAACTGAGTGAAGGGCCTAAAGATGAGGCTGAAAATACTTCTCTGAAGTCACAAGATATTCCTTTTGGATCTACTAATATAATAAATACACTGAAAAATGCTCCTGACTCAGCCCTTGGCAATAATACTGAAGAGTCCTCAAAGAACTCCAAAGAAGAAAAACAAGAAATAAGAAACACAGATGGACAGTAAGTAGTCTGTGTGCCAGAGTATTGCTGGTGGTTTAATTGTTACTAGTCTTCTGTAATATAGATTTGATATTTTAAACACGAATATAGTTATCTGTTTATTTTAGACTCTCTCCCTTTTACCATCATTAAAGAAATTTTATTAATAAAATATCTGTTTACATGTCCTAGTTTTAAAGTAAAATTAATCTGGATGCTTCTGTTATCTTCGTGTTTCAAATATTAAAGTTTCTATTTGTATCTCCAACTGTATGATGCAGAGAATGCACTTTCCACTTGGAACTGAAAACTTTAGTATAGTCTACGTATTTTGTGTTTGAACATGTTATAAATTAACCTGAAAACAAGAGGCAAAATAAACTATCATCATCAAAATGTTACTGTCTTTTGCATGGGTATGTCTTCAAATTAATCTTTCCCATCATCAAAGATAACCAGTAATACAGTCAGTCTACACTCTGACATACTGTTGATCTTGCCAGATACAAGACTTATATGTTTTAGTTTATTTTTACTGGGAAGATATCTGATAAAAACAAAACAAAGCAATATGCTTTTTTTTGGAGCAGTGTCCATTTTACCAAGATTCTTACATATTTCTTTGTAATAAGATTACCATATGAAGGCTAATGTTTCATACTAGTATTTCCTTTCTGGGCCCTCCCTGGTGGCACAACAGATTAGGATGCAGCACTGCAAGCTAGCTGCAGCTGCTTCAGTGTGAGTTCAATTCCTGGCCCCGGAGGTAATCCACATGGTGTGGCAGACCTCTCCTAACCCACCCGCTGCTCCCCTCAGCAGTTCATCAGTCTGCCTGTTCTGCTCCCCACTCTTGTCTCTGGTGAAGTCTCTCTCCACCCCTGCACCTCTGGCCTGTCTGTACCCCAGTTCTGTATGCATAAATAAGTAAATCTTAAAAACAAACAAACAAACAAAATACTAACTAGCATTTCCTTTCAATTCTATTTTTTTTAAAAAAAAAGATTTTACTTTTGCATCCAGAACTGGGATACAGGCCAGAGGTACAGGGGTGGTGAGAGGATTCACCAGTGACAGAGTGGGGAGCAGAATAGGCAGATTGACCAAGTACACTGCTGAGGGCAGCCGAGGTGGGGTCAGGAGAGGTCTGCCGTGCCATGTGGTCACCTACAGGGCAGGGATCGAACTCAAGCTGAAGTGGCTGTTGCTAGGTTTGCATTGCTGTGCCTTAACCCACTGTGCCATCAAGGAGGGCCCCTCAATGCTATATTTTTGTTGTTGTTATTAAACTAGTTATTGGTAGAAAAATATGAATATTTGAGTCCATCTGTCTGAAAATTATTGTCTATTTTCTCATTATACGGGTGTATGTATTTGAATAGTGTCACTATGTAACACACAATATCATTTTTTGCAGAGGACCATGCATTGATACAAGCATTGAAAAGAAGGTAGTTGACAGTGTAAGAAGCTTGAAGTCATTGGACCCTAACCAAGAAAATGGTGAGTTAATAGCACCAATAGCCAAGTTTCATAGAGCTTACTAGACCATTCTTAATATAGGTAATGCAATATATGTATACATACATACATATTAGTTCTTTTAGTCTTATATATTAACACATTTGTGCATATTAATATTTTTAGTTCCATTTTATAGATGAGTGATGCATAAAAATAGTAAGTACCTCATCTGAGGTCCCACAAATTAGTTAGTGATGGGCTTCAAGTTTGGACTCAGGCTATATTATTCCAAAATGTGTTTTTAATTACAAAGTATAACAAACTACTACATAGTAATACAAACTACTTTTGTGTTAAATGTTAGATGTTACCTAACTTAGATAAGTTAGGTAACATCTATGCATCTACTTGTGATATATTTTTCTTTTTTTTTCCTTCCCAGTCCAAACCTGTTTTACTTCACACTCAAGTTACTGTACCTTGGATAAAACATGTCTGCCCAATTTTTAAGGTCCAAAACACCCAATTATGAAACCTTATTTAACAATTGCCCATTACCCAGCCCCAAATACAGTTTCTTTTTCTTTCTTATATTTTACTCAGTTCTATCACTTAGGCCTATATTCATTTGGTCTTTGCATGGAAAACAATTTTACACCTATCTTCATCCATTCAACTTTGATCCAATGTGTGTGTGTGTGTGGTTATAACTTGATAAAACATTGATTGTCCCACTGTCATAGACAGGGACTGTTTCATATACATGGTATATGTTGGTTAATTTGAGTATGTTCACCTAGGTGCATTTTCCTCATGGTAAATAATATCATGTTTACCTGGGTGCATTTTCCGCATGGTCAGTAATATCTTGCAATTCAATACTGGAGGGTCCAAAAGTGTTTATTTCCCCATTTTTTTCCTGTCGATTCAGTTTGCACAATATACTCTCAAGGCAATAGCAATCTTACTGAGAAATCACAATTTAAAAGCTATTCCTTTTTGAAATTGTAGCCAAATTAAACCATATTTGCTATGATTTTGACATCAAGTTGTACTAGGGCTACTAGATTTCCATAGTACTATTCTGATTTGTACTTGATATGTAAGTGCAATGTAACTTTTTTTCAACTCTAGATCATTTCTTTAAAAAGTAAAAATTTATTTTATCCTTAAGAGTTTTGTTTTCCACTTTCTTCTTTACCTATCCTTTATGCTTATGTTGGTATTAGTTTTGTGTAGGTGAAGGAAAGGTTAGCTCAGAGTCTACCTTCTCCCTCTACTGGCCATTCTTGGAAAATAAACTAACCATTCTCTGAAACTTGGTGGCATCATTGATGGGTATGTATGAGGATGGAATAGCTGATAAATTTAGTATTGACTTTAGGTTTCCAGGCTGGATAACCCTTGGGAATAATCATAAAATGTTAATGAGAAATCCAGTTAAATAATGGTATAGTAGGTGTAACCCATTTTGAAAATGTGAAACATAGAAACATGGAGATTCTAACAAAGGAAGTGTGTGGGACAGTGGTCCTTACTATGTATTGTTCTGGGAAGTGATTTCATGGTCGTATGACTTCTAAAGTGGTTAGGCTATCTAGTTAAGTACAGGCACACCCCAGAGGCATTGTGGATTGATTCCATACCAATAAAATGATGCTGGGGTAAAGCAAGTCATACAAAAGTTTTGCTTTCCTAGATGTATGAAAGCTATGTTTTTGCCCTGTATTGTTTCACTTTATTAATTGTGTGATAGCATTATACCTGATTAGACAATTAGTTCCATGTGACACTTGATGTATGAGCCCAGGCTGTTGGAGAAATGGTGCAACTTGACTTCCTTGATGCAGTTGCCATAAACCACTGTCTTGAAAGAAAAACACTATTTGCAAAGCAATAATTGAAAGTGCAATAAAAAAGAGGTTCAAAACCATAAATGAGGGCTTATTATACAGAATTTAAGTTAAAATTAATTTAAAGTGTTTCTTTTGTGGAACTGATATAAATCTGTTAAATGAGAAATAAGCAAGGAGTAGGAAAAACATTCAGGCTCATTTTCTGGTGCTAGGGATCATTTCCTAAATCCTTTTATGTTCATAGCAACCTTTAGAATAATACTTTACCTATAAATATTAAAATGCTTATGAAACAAGTGAAATATGATTTCTAAATTACCTAATGTTCTTACTTTTAATAAATCATAAAAGTTAATAATTTTTAGTCATTGAGAAAAGAAGTCACTTAGATAATACATATTCTGGCAATCAGTTGTATTTTATTAGGAAAAAATAAAATTCTATTTTAAAACTGTGTAAAATGGGGACCTTGCAATATAATATATAGTAGTTATTATGACTAAATTAGACAGGATTTAAAAAGGTACTTTTTAAATGTACCTGTACACATTTTTTTCATGTATCTCTTTTTTTTTCTATTTTTTTTCTCTCAGTAGAGGAATTTATTTAGTACACATAACATTTTAGGCAGTGATTTTGATATTTCTTTTATAAGTAAAAGGGAGTGTTGATAAAACGATAGGGAAATATTTGGCATCTTTTCATGACTTGTCTTCCAAGGTCCGCATTTCACTTGTGCTGTGCAAAGTACCTCATATAAAAAGAGGATTTTGAGGATGGGGCTAGCAGTCATTTTGGAGCAATGATTAGAAGAACACAGTGTATATATCAATTTGCTAGGCATGTAGTACATTTATAACCCTGTGTTTCCTTCCAGATGCTTCTGTCCAATTCTTTCCCATCAAGTTGTTTGTTGACTGGCAGTTATTACTTCAACTTAGACACTGGGATATTATTTTCACGTTCAGGATGTCTGATTAGAATTAAGAGAGAAAGTAAATTAGTGCAGGGGATAAAGGGTTTTCTCTACTTTGACAATGACACAGAAAAATAAGGATGCCTTTCTCTGCAGAGAAAAATCCAAATTGACATAATTGTTTTTATGTAGTTGAAAATACTCCCATTTCAAGTGAAAACACTCCTTTAAATTTTTGGTAAGAACACCTAATTAAGAAGACAATAAACTTATATCTTGTTTTTACTTCATTTAATTATTTAAGATCTTAAATATCTTTAAATATTTAGTATCTTAAATATTTTCTGTCATCTGACTTAGTTAAGACTGCTAATATTTGATGGGATAATATCAGCTGATAATCTTTGTAAGGTTTAGGTATGAAATATAGGTGCATTTTTCTGATTCTCTGTCCTCAGACACTTAAGCTGTTTCCATATTTAACTATTATAACTCGAGCTGCAATAAGCATAATGTACATTATGGAAAAGACAGAGAAAGTAATAGCTACATTTAAATTTCTTAATAACAATGCCCAAGACATGAAGTCTTTATAAGAAGCATATTTATCTCCTATGGAGTATTTAGTCTGTACAATACCCTATTCTAATAAGCATGTCATACAAATGGCATATAAAGTTCTAATACGTATTTCCACCTTTTTACACCTGAGCAAACTAATGCTTAAAGATATTAAGTGACATGACGTGGTCACACAAATTGTAATTAGTCAAGCTGGCTTACAGATTAAGGTCTCTGTGTAAACAAAGCCCATGGTAGTTTCTCTGTGTAACAACACTATGTGTTTTTGTATAACTAGTGAGCTAAAAATTAACTGTAGGGCTCAAATCAACTTTAGCTTGGTAGAAGCAGACATGGAGAACTTGAATTTTTCTTCTTTTTTCATATATTTCATAATTTTTCTTTTCTTAGCAGGTCAAAGTGAAATAACTGTGATTGCCACAAACACAAAAGATAATGTGAAAAATGGAGTGAGAAGAACAGAAATCAATGTAGGAGGTGTTACCAAAAATAATGTGGATGTGGACGCTGACAGACTATCAAACTATCAAGCACACAAAGCTGATAATGTTAGAAGTTACAAGGAAAATCTATCGGCTCTATCAGTATCAGATCAAAAACCTAATCAGTCTAGTGCAGATAAGACAAAAAAGCAAGATGCAGCAATTCAGACAGCTTATTCCTGTAACACTTTTGATGGGAATCAACATCGTAATTTGTCTGATTTCAAAGTCAATGAAAGTGTGCAGGCTTCAAGTAACAACAAATCAACTCAACATTCATCTTTAAGTCCACAAGATTATGTAGATACAACAAGAAAATTCAGGAGTCAGAATCCCTTAATTTTACATTCAGAAGACCAGATCACCATGAAAGATCCAATTTGTGCACACGGTAATGGTGATCTCTTGTCTCCTGTAGATGGAACTGATAAAAATCCAAATACCTCACATATAAAGAATTATCCAATTTACCGACAAGACTACAATCCCAAGCCAAAACCTTCAAATGAAATTACAAGAGAATATATACCCAAAATTGGAATGACTACATATAAAATAGTGCCTCCCAAAACCCTGGAAATCTCAAACAACTGGGAATCAGAAACCGTAGTATGTAAGGGTGAGCAGGAGATACATACTCTAGGGGAAAAAAACAAACACGAGAATGTGAAAGAAACTGCAGTCTGCACAGATGATCCTGTTCTTTCTGAAAGCCTAAAGGAATCTTTGGCACACATGAAACAGAAGCCTACCCAGAGAACAGAACATCAGGCGCACAGTATGGAGGACTCATTCCACAATGCCATGGTAAATCCTCTGAAACCTACTCCCAGGACAATGAGAGACACAGCCACAGCTCCTTTTGCACCAAATCTGGAAGATATAAACAATATTTTAGAATCAAAATTTAAACCTCGGGCTTCAAATCCCCAGGCCAGACCAAGTTCTTTTTTCTTGCAGATGCAGAAAAGAGCATCAGGTCACTATGTAACATCTGCAGCTGCCAAAAGTGTTCACACACTCCCTAATCCTACTCCAAAGGAACCAACAAGTAAAGAGGTGGAAAGGGATACTCTGCCTACTCCACAGCAAACTCTTCCTCCCTTGAATAAGCCAGTTTCCTCTCCTTCACAGTACACTGATGATTACATCAGCAGACGGAAACCTACTGGAACCTCCCCACCTCCCATAGCTCCAAAACCTGTTCCTCTTCCTTCCAGTCAGTCATCAGTACTAAATCTGAAGACTTTGAAGACTTTTGGTGCCCCACGACCTTACTCAAGCTCTGCTCCTTCACCATTTGCCCTTGCTGTCGTGAAACGGTCACAGTCTTTCAGTAAAGCACCTACAGAATCCTGTAGTGACAGTGCATGCACCCAGCCTCTGACTGACACAGAGGGAGGAAAGATGCCTTCAGTGCCTAAACATGTGGACACCCCCCAACTTGGTGGGAGTGATAAGGTAAATGTTGCCATTTAAAAAGTAAGGAATTGTGTGCCAAGTGGTTAAAATGGATATTGACAAGCATGTAGTGTATAACTTAAATTTGAATATGTATTAATCTAATATGAAGGGAAATTAAGAGTGGTAATATATATAGTCTGATTAGTTACTTTCAAAATTCAGTCATTCATAACTTGATTTAATATTACTCTGGCATTCTTATCTGACTTTTTTAGCAAATATTTTAAAATTTCTTTGGTCATGTTTTTGTCTATTTGCTTATAGTTCCATTTCTATCTTCCTGTGTTATGCTTATCTCACAGTTTCTGGATGTTCTTTTTTTTTTTTTAGAATTTTTTTTTTTAGAATTCTAAATAATAGCAAAACGGTATTAATTGTATAAGCACATAAACAGTATCAAAGATTAAATAACCACTGATCTCTCAGCTATAATCTTCATACATATGCAGCCTTAGCTTAGCTAATATTTTTGTAAATATAAACAATTTAAGCTGTAAACCATTTCATTTCCCACTTTGTTAATTTGATGTCTTTTCCAACTAAATATATGATGACCAAAATGTTATTTAACTAGTCTAAACATAACAATTTACAAAAGGAGATTTATTGACTTAGTTTTTGTTAACTGAGTTATAATTTGCTAGGTTCAAATAGGAAGTTTGATGGGAAGATGAAATTCACAGTACGAATCTTGATCATCTACATGCATTTTCTAAAAATGCTTTGTGTACTTTTACTCAGTGTTTAAAGAATATTTTATATTGTGTGACAACTCCACAAGTATTTTATACTACTTTTTCAAACATTCCCAGTGTAACAGAACATTAACCATATTGCCAAGTCAAGGTTTTTACATAATTTTAGAGCAATATTTATTTATCTTGAATATTTATTCATACATTTCAATTTATGTTTATTACTTCGTTATAATGTCAGGAAGAGCTATGTGATGTAGAAGCTACATCAACCTCTTTCCTTGAGGGTGAAGCCTGTGTTTTTTCTTAGAATAGAATACCATTCCTAAATAATGAAAGCTTCATTTAGATAATATACTTCTTGATCCATTGCCTGAGATCTGTTTAAGTTCATCTTTTCTCAAGATATTTGGCAGTTTGAAAAAGATTTTGAAGATTATTTGATAATAGTTGCCAGTTAACTATTAATTACTTTTTAAGAAATTTAAATGTTTCCTCTTAAATTTGAAAAACCTAATTTTTAGTCTCATGGGAAAAAAACTTGGCCATAACTTGCAGAAATGCAAAATAGACTATTAGATGTAGCATCGAATTGTTTAGTAATCTTGTAACCCCAAAGACAGTAACTCCACAACCTTATGTGGTAGATTTATGAAAGGAGGCTTTTTCTTTTTTTAATCTATAGAATTTCTTGATAAGAATTTGACTCTTATAGTCAACTTTATTAAAGAAATTAGTATTATTTGTCTCAAAGCATATTTGCCTCAAAGTGACCACTATTTCATAAAACAAAAGGAGTCATGTTTTTTTTCCTTAGCCTCCTGAGTTTAAGGGAGAATAATGCACTCATCTTCCAGCTGAGCTCTGGAACAGAGAGAATTCACTACAAGAGGAAATAGTGGTCTATCTGAACACTAGGGTATCAAATGGAGATTTTTAAAAGAACTACTTGTGCTGAAAAGTTTTTGAAAAATAGTCCAGTTTTCACTTGGTATTCATATAAATATTTTGCATTTATTTTTATAGGATAACTCTGCACATAGTGAAGAGAATTCCCAAATACCTATTTCGACTGACTGCCCATCACTCACCCTTAAGAGACAAAGTTCCTTAACATTCCAAAGCTCTGACCCAGAACAGATCTGGCAGAGTTTGCTGACTGCAATCCGTTCTGGAGAGGCTGCTGCCAGTTTGAAAAGGGTACGTTTTCTTTATCAGATGGGTGACAGTGGGTTTATTTTCAACATTGTTAAAGTAATACTTAGGAGAAATTGTTTTCTGGCATTTAAATCTGGAAAAGGAAGATGCCAAATGTTATTCTTTTTTAGTCAGGGGTCAGGTCATTTTTGAAGTCGAGATTGAGAGAGACCAGAGTTTTACATACACTTAAAAAATGTCAGGTCTGTTTTCCACAACATGGGCCAGGTGCAGAACAAGGGTTTTACTCATTATTATATAACTATATATAGCAAGTGCCCTGGACTCTTATTCAAAAAAAAAATGTTAGCACAGCAAGAAAATTTCTTTGGGGATGAAAATCCCTCTCTGTTACAGCAAAGCTGCTCTTGTGACAGGAACCTGCATGGTTTTAGTCAGAGCTCCTAAAGTGATCAGTTACTACCATATGTGGGGCTTAGGTTTATAGTTTTTCAAAACTGTACGGAAAATTTAGGTGACACCTCATGTGGAATTCAGATCTTATTAATACCCTGCCAGAGCTGTCCGGCCCCTCCTTACTGAGGCGTAGGAGAGCTTCAGCAGAGGAGGCATGCTGCTTCTCAGGACGGACACCAAACAAATGTCACAGGGAATTATTTTCCCGGGAGTTTCCTCCTCTTGCTGCCTTCATTCACTGTAAGAGGAGGTGGTGAAGGCTTACCATCCCCACTTAAGAGTTCCCAGAGGCGGGGCCTCCTAGCCATTTTTCCTGTTCTCCCCTTTGGCATCCTGCTTGAAAGTTCCTCAGCACCCAAGACAAAAAATCATTATTTCACTGACACCTTAGATGTTTAGGTTTATGAATCCCTTCTCTGATCATTTTAGAAGATATTAAGAGAAAAAGACTTATTTAAGCAAAACAGTGAACTCACCAGAAATGAAATCTGGGAAGAGACAGCAAAGCTGCTGGTAGGAAAGGGAAAAGGTATGAGGTAATCTGCCTAGGTGGGTCAGGCTCACACCAGCCACTTCTTTGAGTGCTTGTGGAGCCCTGAGTGACAGCTTGTCCCATAGGACTCGCCATTCCTACTAGGCCTACATGGAGACCAAGCACAAAATGTTGCACAGGAAGGAGCACAGGCAATCTGAAAGAATAATCCAGGATGTATTAGCTTGCAGGGTATATGATCTAGATTTTGTAGATTGTAGAATATGAATTTTGGTGTGAGGCAGCATAAAAAATTGTTGTTACTTTTAATATTAAAGTTGGTGCTTCATAAGTCATGGCACTTATAATTTTGTGGGATGATAAGCCCAGGTTAATAAATTATATATTCTCACTTAAGAAAATATTTCTATTTTTAATCTTATAAATTCAGAATGAGTTTCAAGTTAATCACTACTGATCTTTCTCAGTTGAATAAATTTGACAAGCATCTTCCAGAGCACACAAATAATTTAATATTGTATAAGCTAACTGTAGATACAGAAATGGAAAAAACCCTCTTCCTTTGAGGTACTTATGGCCTGAGACTAAGAAACAGTGGCATGTAGTGCTCACAGAAAATAACTGTAATGCCTTTTTATTAATTGAGTGGGTATATTAGTCAGTTTCAATGAACTAATTACAGCAAGCAGTACACTGAGTTGGAAATGCCTTTTAGGCCAACATAATTGTATAGGCAAGCAGCTGTATGCTTGGGGTGCTATGGACTCTGAGTTGGCAGCCTTTTCATATTAAAAACTCTCATTGCTTCCAGAATGAAATGGATGTGAGTCAACACAGAAAGCAGGCCTTAAATGATGATCCTATAATTATATCCTGTTTATAACTCATTACTTTAGGTTCTATTGAGTCTCAAACTTATCATGCAGTAGGAGATTATTGATAGTTGGGGTCTATATAGTGCCAGGTTTGAAATTTTAACTCCTTACATAATCTAGTTTATTCTACTAAAAATGGACACAAAGTCTAGTAATACTCAGTATTACAACATCCAGTCCATGATCTGCACTTTTACTTCTATGATATATCTAAAAATGTGTATTTTTGTATACCAGGACTCACATATCAGAATATTCATGGAGTATTTTTGTAATAGGTCTAAATAAATATATCCTTAACATCCAAAAATAGTATATTAAATAGCAATATGTGCAAAGAATGGGCTATCATATAGAAATGAACTGGACAAAATACAGCTAAATAAGACAATGTTACTAGAACCAAAAAAATACACATGCATAAAGTTTGACAATATGGAAGACTAAATTATACTGTTTAGTGATACAAGTGTAGGTGGCAATTATTTTTAAAAGTCAGGAACTAATTATAAACCTCATAATAGTGGCTACTTCCAGAGGGGAGAAAAGAAGTTGTTGGGGATTTATGGGGCAGGACATTCACACAATTGAAGAAAGAACCAAAAAAAAAAAAAAAAAGCTAAGTCATCAAGATAAATACACTCAGTGTGGTAGTTTTTTAAACATCACATTAAAAATGCAAAATCCTGTGGTGCAGAGAACATCAAAACTTTAAATATCAGTAAAGAGCTGGAGACATCTTTTTCTTGACCTGAGTAGGGAGTTCAACACATGCTTGTATGTTTTCTTTGAGCAGTTTATTTAAATTCAGTGCACTTTGCTGTACATGTATTCTGTTTTTAAAAACTGGTAAAGGTGGTAAAAATGCACAGGAAGGGTTTAATTCCTTGTGATCTTTGCTTAAGTTCCATGTTTCTGTCCTGTATGGGACATTTCTCCCAGTTTGTTTTAATTCCTAACATTTCTTTTATAGAACAACAGTTTCATTGCCAAATAAAATCTCCAGTGATTTTGACAGTAGGTGTAGATTGTTCATCAGAAAGTTGGCTCCATATTTGCCTGTATTTTGGCACCCAAATGTTCAATTTAACTCCAGGTACCAACCTGCCTTATGGCTGTGGTTCATACCGAGCAATTAACCTTCATTAGAATGTTTGGTTCACATTAGAACAATTAACTGGCTGATTGCTCTAATGTGAATGCAGTCATGAACATGTTATGTTTTTTCATGTTTCTTAAGGGTTTTTTCCACATCTTTTCCTATCAGCCCCCATGCAATCAGGGATTTCTATTCTTTTCATATAAAGCGTCAACAAAGATAGCTCAGTGTTTTATAAAATTTGTTTGATGTTAATATTTACACAGGAATCAGCAAATTATTTTCAAAGAGTAAAACTTAAGTATTCATTATTGTTGACTGTGCTGACATAAGATCTTTCTTTAGTTGCTTTTGATTCTTGATAGTGTTTGAATTAATAAAGGTCGTTACACTGTACAGGTAGAGTTTAGGTTTATAAAAATAAAGTCCTGAGGCCCTCCCTGGTGGCCAGCGGGTTAAAGCACAGAACTAAGAAGCTTAAGCCACTTCCTCATGAGTTCAATCCCTACCTGCCCCGGAGGTGACCACATGGCGTGGCAGACCTCTCCTGGCCCGCCTGCTGCTCCCCTCAGCAGTGTACTTCATCGATCTGCCTGTTGTGCTCCCCACTCTGTCCCTGGTGAATCCTCTCACCCTCTGCATCTCTGGCCTGTACCCCAGTTCTGTATGAGTAAATAAATTAACCTTTTAAAAAAAATAAAGTCCTAAAAGTAAACTGACAAATGATATATAGAACTTGAATTAAGTATTTCCACAGAATGTAAAACTTAATCTTGGCTAGATAAAATCTAGGGAAGAGGAAACCTGGATACGTCATCTAGAATCTTGCTGACTTTGTTTAATTGGTCTGATTTTTATTCCTGTTTCCTACCTTTGAATTTGAATAATTCAAAGTTTCAGTTTGGCAGCTCTTTCCATGTATTTTTAAAGTAAAAATAAATGGTTTCATAGTTAATGATCCTTATGGAAATGAAAAAGCTAAGTGAATATTCCTGGAAATCCTTTAAAATTCAAAGTTTGTCAACACGTAGATGCTTATATCAGTGGGTATTAATTTCTAAATGTTACTTAGGTATTATTCTTATTTAATTTACCAAGCAATAGTTTCTTTGTAATTGTTTGTAAAGTTACCATTTTCTTTCTAAGAAATATTCACTTACCTATATTATTTCAGCACTATGTTAAGCAGGAATATAATGTAGAATTCAATATATGGTCTCTGACCTCAGAAATTTATATGATGTTATTCTGGTGATGTCTTCTCATGTTAATACTTAGTAAACAAATTTTAAATTTTTACAGTCATTCCCCAATGTAACCACTTCCAGCCAAATTACGGGATAAACTTCCAGGCTATTTTAATAGTTTGCAACTATATTTACTTAAAAAAAAAAAGCTTTAAAACATCCATAAATATATCTACTTTTATGTGTCTATCTTATATATCTGTTTTAAGACTACATTGTATTTGACTCTTATGAATGAACCGTAGCTTATTTGCTTCTTATGAATCAATATGTACCTGAATTTTTCACTTTACAAATGATGCAACAATGACTATTTTACTCATGGATACTTAAATCAGTTTTTTTAATGTTAAAATTTTAAAAAACTATGAGACCTGAAATTTTGATTACAAAAAATAACTACACAGACTTACTGAACCAGAATTATATAACCAAAGCCATTACCTGTGTTCTCTTTGTCAGCTATAGTTGGAAAGAAATTCCATGTTAGGTAGGGTACAGACATATATTCCTTCCCTTGGTGCCAACTTTTCTTCTGAACCCCTTTATGTTAGATGGACCGTGTCAATCATTCTAATTCTACTCTGTGTCATAAGACAGTCAAGAAAATTGGTTAGTTTAGTTTACTAATCTCCATCTAGTAAAAGGCGAAAAAATGAAGCAAAAGAAACCAATTCTAAATTAAATTTCTCAATTTTATTTTCCTCTTCACTGTCACTAGGCAGAATCTGTGTCTTTCTGTTCTTCAGCTTTCATCTTGTAAGACAGTTTGGGATGAATCTAAACAAATCAAGTAATGGTGTTATATTTTATGCATGATATTTCAAGATATAACTATTTACTATTCAGAAATCAAAAGATGTTGCTTTATATTCTAAATGTTGGAATTTCAAGCTATTTAAGAAATATTTTAGGGCTTCTATTGTCTTATATTTTATAAACAGAAGTCTTTGTCATCAAAATTTGGAACTTACAGGTTTTATTTACCAAAAATCTTTTCATTCTGAAATTATCTTGTCATAATCGTCTTATATTTGACATTTTTATCCCTTTATAAAGAAAGCACTTTAAAAGTTGTCTTTCCCTTATAAATAGGACTATGAGGAGGACAACTTCAAATTAATACATATCAATATAAAAATTATAAAATTCACTGCTTTGTGGAATTCACTTTGTTTTTCTACATTCTCCAAAGCACTTTTGGGGAGCCAGAATTAATCTAGATAAAAATGCTCTATGACAGCTTGGCCTGCAGTCTGTTTGTGCTCTTGTCCTTTGAGTTGATTTGGTAATTTTGTAAAGCCTAAGATGTGTTAATGGATTATTTAACTTGTTTGTTGTGGAAATAACAACTCTCTCATTTTTCATTTCATGGTACAGTGAATATTCTTAACTATTCATAATTTATACTACATTAAATTTTAGCACTTATAAAGAAACTGGTTAAAATATAAAATTGTTGAAAAATTAGACAGCTGTTTCATGTTATTTTTTTCTTTATTTTCAATTTTATTTCTGTGTAGAAGAACTGGGGTCTCAGCCAGTGGTGCAGGAAGTGGGTTGAGAGGATTCACCAGAGACAGTGGGGAGTAGTAGAGCAAGGTGGATTTACTGAGAGGCAGCAGCAGGCTAGACAGAGAGATGTGCTGCTGCATAATCTGGTTAGCTCCCTGGTCAGGGATTGAACTGCAGACCTAGTGCTCAGACTTAACCACTAGGCCACCAGGGAGGCCCTGCTGTACCACTTTAAATTGATGGGTGCAAAGTATGTTTGTTTATTTTAGGTTACAGTTCCATCAAATACAATATCTGTGAATGGAAAGTCAAGCCTCAGTCATTCCGTGACCCCCGAAGTCCCGGACAGTCATTAAGTATTGCCCTGACAAATTGTACTTCTCCACCTCCTCTTCATAGAAAACTTCATACTAATGTAAGATGTTGGCAAATGTATATTCAGATGTACACTAATATACTACCTATTAAAGTATAAGAATTTGTGCTGTGATTTTTAATGCCAAAAGAATTATCAGAATTTATAACTTATATAATATTTTGCCTTAAAAGCTGAATATGCTGCTTTAGAACTTTAAGATATTGTGTCAATGATTTTTTTAAATGAGAAGTAGCTATCTTTTGTTGATTGACACATTCTTTAAAATGGTGGCTTAAAGAATAAATTAAAATTCATAGACATATTTATGTGACACACAAATAGGCAAATATAGATTGATACTGGCTGCTTCAGTGTTAGTTTAATTGGAAATTGGTAAATTAAAGCTTGTTTTGTGCTAAAAGTATGATCTATAAAATTTATGTCAAATAAGTTTATTCTTTTAAACAGTTAATTTCAATGACAAATCACTTAATGTGCAAGTCTTGTACATTCTTTATATAACTACAAAATATGTCAAATTTATGAAAAGCTCATAGTATTTTAATATTTTATTAACAATGAACACTTAGTTTTTTTAATCTTTACAATTTAAATTGTACAAGGAGAATTTTAAATTTTTCTGTATATAATTATGACATTGTCACATAGACATTACACATAATTTGTGCCAGAAACCTTAAAAATCTTCCTATGAAATGGAGATAGTGTGACAATCATTTTACATTTGCTATGTAGAGAGAAATAAGGGTTAGTTTATATCCATATTGGAAAACTTTAAAGACTACTTGGAGGTTCTATAAATCCTGGTTTTAATTAAAGTAAAACAATAAAGTCATTATATAGTTCAGATGCTAATGTTCTAAAATAATAATATATATTTACATTAAAGCTAAAACTGTTAAGTAAAATAATATTTTACCGTGTTGGCTTTTAACTGCTCTGGGGTCTGGAACTGTTGATGTTCTATTCCTACTTTAAGAACTGAACTGCTCACTTATTCTGAAAGCCTTGTCAAACAAGCTGATGTTAAGTTGGTTTTCACTAAAGCTGCTGGGATGCCTGCCTTGTTGGAAAATTTGTTCATCTCCCCCCCCCCCGCCCCCATGTTTAATAAAAGCAAGTTATATGTTTGAGATGCTTTTTTTTAAAATAAAGTTTGTGTCAACAAACATTTATATACTTCACTTGATGAAAATATCTCTATCAGCCAGTAAAAAGAAGACAAAAACAACTAATAGTAAAATCTACTATTTACCAAGGATTCCTGTCAAACCCAGGCATTCCATCTCCAAAATAAGTGGCCTAAGCATGTAAAATATTTAGTTCCTGACACATGGTAAATGCACACTGAGTGATAAATGTTGCTGATATTTTTTCCCAAAGATTTACTTATTTATGCATAGAAGAACTGGGTATAGGCTAGAGGTGCAGGGGCTGAGAGGATTCACCAAAGTGGAGAGCAGAACAGGCAAATTGGCTGAAATACACTGCTGAGGGGAGCAGCAGGAGACACAGGAGAGGTCTACTCAATCCTATGTGGGATTGAGCTCCCTAGCTGAGATCAAACTCAAACCATGTTGGTGATAGTGGTGATAGTGCTGAGACACAGGCCCTAAGCCACCAGGGAGTCTTCTACTATATTTTTGAATGAGACGTGGAGATACCCTTATATGTAGAGATGTTTTGTCAAACGTAGGGGAAGGAGTGACTTTTTGAAAAGTTGTGTTTGTATATTGATTGGCCACCTGTAAAAAGATACGTTTGAGGGGCCTCACTGGTAGTGCAAGGTATTACAACACAACACTATGAGGCTATCCACAGCCACTGCAGCATGAGTCTGATCCCCAACCAGGGAGCTGACGCACATAGCACAGATCTCTCATGTCTCACCTGCTGCTCCCCTCAGCAGCGTACTTCCATCAGTAAGCTTGTTCTACTCCCACTGTATCTCTGGTGAATCCTCTCACCACCCCTGTACCTCTGGTTATGTATGCATAAATAAATCTTTAAAAAAAAAAAGCTTGAATCCCTACCTAAAGCCATAAACAAGTATGTTTGAGTTGGAGTAAAGACTTAAATGTAATATTTTAGAATTTAGATGAATATAGTCAACATTTTTCAGACTTTAGCATGGATTCTTTAAAATCCTGCACAAAGCAACAGTCAACAAAAGTGGACATGATAATTTATATATATACTTATATATATATATATATATATATATATAAATTCAACAATTATTTATACATCAAGTCCTAAAAGGAAGCCAAGAGCAAGAGTTAAATTTACATTTGGATTTATAAAAATGTAGACATTCCTATAACTCATAAAAAGGCTACCCAGTAGAAATGTTTTTACAGTGAAAGAACAAAAATTACATTTCTTCCAAGAGGAACACAGGCCAACAAATATACAGAAAAAAATTTTTTTGTTCCTTTACTTATCAAGGGAATAATAACACAAAGTACCTCATCCTACCCATCAAGTTAGCAAAATTGTTAAGTTTCAAAATAGCAAGCATTGTCAAGGCTGATGAAGTAGTAGGAATGGTTTTACTGCTGGTACAACTATCAAATTTGAAATCTCTAGTAAATTAAATTTATTACCACCTTGCCTTAAAGAAATACGTATGCATGTGCATAAGGACACATACAAAAATATTCATGTTAACCAGTGTATAACAGCAGAAAGATATCCTAGTGAGCATACACTATTAATATTATATCCACATAGAGTCTGTAAGGCAATCAAAAGGAGCAAACTCGATTTCTGCATGTCAGTATTGATACATATCAAATAAGTCCACAAATGAAGTGGTAGGTACCAGTTATATAAAGCATAAAAAATGCATAATGATACTATATTAATGCTATGACTATAGACAGAAAAAGATACGTACAAATTTAATGATGGGAGCCAGTAGATGAAGATTGGATCAGGAGGAAGATTTACTGTTTTATAAACTGCTGTTTGGAAAAAGATACTTGTTTTACTCCAGGTTTAGTATATTAGCAATAATTTACAATTAAAAATATTTTAAAGACCATATAGGACTTGGAGCCTATGTGCATGGAACATTTAGAGACACATTCTGAAAAAGTTGCTTTATCCATACTATTTCAGGTAAAAAATGTTCTAGCTCATTCCATTGGGAAAGGAAGTTGTAATGAGTAGTCGCCAATTATAACCTCAAGTAACAGTAAAGTTAAGATACAGTAATATTAGATCTAGAACAATGAGTTTCATATTTAATTTTTGCTATCTATACATTTTGCTTTTCCTTTTCCCCCTACTTGAGTTGTTTATAGTATTTTGTTAATTATCCATATTCTATACAAATTATAAATCTATATAAATTACTTCCAGGTTCTTTTTAAAGATATTGGAGTGCTAATATTTCTGTAATATATAACATTACTGTAATATAGTTTTTATTTATAAATATATTATTAATAGCTAATATGTATCTACAGATTTTAGACTTTACTGGTTCTGTAGGAGATTTTGTTGCTATTTGCTTTTTCAACAAAAAGGTCACATAAATTATTTAGAAACTGGCCTTACAACAGCAGTGGTCTAAAAGGGCTTTCTTTTTACACACACAGATCTACCCTATGATATCTTAGTTTGCCATTCAGCTATTATCCATTTATTTGTTTCCTGCTGTGATACGTAGTTCTGTCTAGAGTCAAAGAGACTTGGGTTCAAATCACAGATCAGCCACACTCATGGGTAAATTACTTATTTCCTCTGTGCTTCCTTTTTACCTCTGAAAATTAAATTACTATTATATCTACATCATGGGAGAAGTTGCTTAGAACACATGAATTTAAAAAGTACTTGGTAGGCAGAGCTTATTTTTATTACTACTATCAGTAGGTGATATCTTGCCTATTCTCCATCATTTGAAAAGTTCCCTTCTTTCTCATATTAAGGTCAAATCAGGCCTTAACCACCAGGCACAACAGAACCCAAACTGCTTCTAATCCAAGTCCTTGAATGAGAAAAACCTTGAGACCTAAAGTTGCTAGACTTGTAAATGAAAGTCTTAATACCATCTGCTCAATGTTAGTACACTTTCTGCCCACTAGCCATTAAGAATCAACTCTGGGCCTTTCAGGTAACACAGAAGTTAAGTCTCAGTGGTATCAAGCTACCTCCAGCCACTGGGGCATGAGTTTGATCCCCATGAGTTCAATCCCTGACCAGTCAGGTGACTTCATGGCACCGCAGATATTTTCTATCTTGCCCACTGCTCCCCTCTGCAGTGTATTTTCACTACATCTGCCTGTTTTGCTTTCCACTCTCTGTAGAGAATCCTTTCATCTCTTGCACTGCTGGACTACACCCCAGTTCTTATATGCATAAATAAATAAACCTAAAAAAAAAAATCAGAAAGAGGAGACAAAAAAAAAAAACATCAACTCTATGTACCTATTGGCTGATAAATGACTTGAAATAGAGAACCCGTAATTAGAGGTCACAATTAAGATTTTCACAGGCCGACTTTTTTCTAAAGTTATTTTGTATGTGAAAATAGCTCTTACCAATTTGGTGCATTAGAATTAACACAGAATTTTATGCTATTTGAAGCAAATGGAACAAAAAGTGCAGAGTTTGCTACTTTACAATGGTAATATCACCTAAGATGAATGGCATGATTTCTATTCTGCTTTTTCCAATGGCAATGGCCAAACTTTGCAAATGAGGAAGAAAACGGGTGCTAGATATCAAGTACACAAAAATAGTAACCCACTTATTCTGGATCTTCAGTTGGTATTCTTTTTTATCTTAAATGTTACCACTTTCCTGCAAGTTTTCATCCTTAACACCTCAGACTCTTCATATGGATAGATACATTTTGTTTATGGCAGGAAAAATGCCACCATGTGCTCCCTCAAAAAAACTTTTTTGACAGGTATTTCAAGAGGAATTGTGAAACATTCTGGTAATTTGTATAGAACTGTTGGCACTTCACAAATGAGAAATTCATTTGGAAGTCTTGAAAATTATTCCTTTTGAAAAAGAAAAAGTGCTACAATTCAAACATTTATAGTTTTCGAATCAACTTCTTTTCAGTTCCTTGAGAAGGGCATTTCTTATTTTCTAATCTAAAATAACACTATCATCAAAAATCAGCCACAATAATAAAAATCAAACATAGCAAAAAAAGTTTACTTACTCAGACCCCTAGAGAAAAAGCGATTTTTTTTCTATCTTAAAATTAGTATTAAACTGTATATTTAAATTTAACCTAGTTTTTACAATATTTTATCCTATGATACTGTGGGGGTAAGTACAGAGAGAAAGATGGAAATACAACTACACAGAATGAAAGCTAGATAAGAGAGAAAGAAGGGTGGGGTGGGGCGCGAAATTCTTAGGAAAAAGATAAATTAAGGCAGGAACTAGTGACTGACTATCCTTTGATTTACTACAGCTTTTTCTAAACAGTGATTGAAATAGATGTGCATATGTGCGGTGGTTATTTGTAAGTAGAACCACATTTCCTCCATCCATCTACAGGTATGGCCCTCAGCAAGTAGTCTGTTTTCCTCTGCCCTTAAATCTGGGTTGGTCTTTGACTTGCTTTGCCCTATAAACTATGTGAAAGTATAACACAAACAACTCCTTTACTTTCCAATTCACCTTTATGTTCCTACCCACACTTGTGGTAGATGATGTGATGATCCTAGCTCTTCAGCTCCCCCGTATCTACACCATTTACCACGTGACTTTGCACTTTCCCTCACTAAAGCACCAGAGCCTATCACACCATCCATGGAAGCAGGCTGTGAGTAAAGGAGGCGAAAATGATGTGTGACAGTTCTAAGAATCAAGCTCACAGGTTAGTATGTTTTTTGCTGGTTCCTCCTGTGCCTGAAATGTGGTGAGAAAGACATCTCTGGGTTAGCTGAATAGGCTTAGAAAATATTTAGAGGTATATAGAGCAAAAACAATGAGCCTATTTTAGACTCAACAGTTAGACTCCCAAACATGTAACTCCCAAACAGGAGTTAAATTCAGTCAAGATCAGCAGGGCCACAGCTATGCCCAGCAATAAATGCTTACTCCTAGCTGTGCCCCAGAGGCTTTCCCGTTGATGGGTATATAGCTTTGATGTGGCAATAGATGCAATGCACCTTTTTTTTTTTTTTTAAAGATTTACTTATTTATGCATACACAACTGGGGTACAGGCCAGAGGTGCAGGGGCAGTGAGAGGATTCACCAGAGACAGAGTGGAGAGCAGAACAGGCAAATGGATGAAGTATACTGCTGAGGGGAGTAGCGGACAGGTCAGGAGAGGTCTGCTGTGCCACTACCTTCTGGAGTGGGGATGAACTCATGCTGAAGTGGCTTTAGCTTTTTAGTGCTGTGCTTAACCCACTGTGCCACCAGGGAGGGCCCTCAAAACTCCTTTTTAACAGTCTTATGACTCTACCCCTAAAAATCATAAATTCTTTCAATTTATCATAAATTCTTTCAATTTATTCCAGTCTCCACACACTATTTCCCCATTCTACATTCTCTTTTCTACTTCCCAAATAGCTCAAAATAAGCATAACTTACTAACTTTATTAATTGTGGTAGAAATGTTTTTCTCCCTTTTTCTATCCTCCTTACTCATTTTATCTTCAAACCAAGCATGCACGCCCAAATATCAGAGATCCACAATTCCTCTAGTTCCTTGCATTTGTCTGTTTCCTAGAGTTGTTAGAAAGAACTATAGGGTGCTCAGTTAAATTGGAATTTTGGATTATATGAATTATTTTTAGTAAGTATGTCTTAATCAAATTTTGGTACAAATATTCCAAAAATATAGTTACTGTTCAGTTGAAGTTCAAATTTAACTAGACATCCTGAATTCTTTCTGTACTAAATCTGACAATCCTACAATTACATGGAAGATATCAAAGGAGTAAATGGAAGCAAGAATAAGCATCCAGCATGGGGGCAAAAAGTGAGCAGCCCTAAACTTGTTTAATCAAGAAATCGAGAAGTGGCATTAGGAACAAGAGTAGCTCAAGCTTTCTTCTCATTGAGAGTTCACTTTCAAATAATGATTGGGGAACGGTTTATTGAAGAGTTCATTGTGAAGAAAACCTTTAATGATTTCTGTTGTGGCTTTGAGTTGATTTTGCGTCATCAGGAAAAAATATACTTAGGAGATTCTGCTAATGTCCTGGGCATTATTATGCCAGTTAATATATCAGTTGTTAAATCTAGGTGGAGGGGTATGTGGGTTGAAATTATACATGATTTTTAACCTTACTACATGTCTGAAATTATAATACTAAAGTTGAGAAATAAATTGTTAGGATACATCTTTCTAGCAAAGACATAAGTGGAGAGATTTGTGGTCATTTGTTTCCTTTTAAGAATTTTAAACAAGTCAGTGTAGATACTCTGATGCAAGTTTTTACTTAACAAAAGTAATTTGATGTTAGCAAAGTTCATTGAAGTAATTTATGTGAAAGTATAAACTAAAAGATCTGACTGAAGTACCACCTGTATACTCTGTGATAGCTGAGCTTTGAGATAGGTTTATCATTTCACAGGAGATAGTTATGGAAATCACCTAGGGTGTTGCTGGGGCTCAGGAGAGAGATTTCATGGTATACCCACTTGCTCCACTACACTGTCTTCTGTCAAATTGGTACCTCACAATCTAAAAAGTTTTTCTTTGCAGTAATGAGTACCTCTTATACAAAACACATCCCTGTTTTGCCTGTTCTGCTCCCCACTCTGTCTCTGATGAATCCTCTTAGCACCCCACACCTATGGTCTGTACCCTAGTTCTTGTATGTGTAATTTTTAAAAAATATTTTTTAAAAATAGGCACTATTCTAGGGTGGCAAGTTGATTTATTCAGTGAGTGTTTGTTGACCATTCTCTTTCCACCAGGCCCTGTGCTAGGTGACAAAGAAATAACTAAAACATTATTCTAGTTCTCAAGAATTACAAACTGGTGAGGGTTCATGAAACACAGTCGGAGAACAGTATGCTAGCAAATTAAGTTGCCTGCTTTTCCAATCAGTCATCTGCTTTTTGATTTTTGAGAGTTCTCTATATATTCTTGTTATAAGCTGTTATGCAAGCATGCTTAGGGCAAGTTCACTATAGATTCAAACCGATGGCTAAAGGAGAGTTCTGGAGCCCTCATTGGATTTTATAGGCTTTAGTGCTTTCTCCAGTTACCAGGTGCACAGGCACTCCAGGCGGAGGAACAGGAATGCAAGGAGGCAGGCCATGAGCCGGGCAGAGGCAGGGCTGGAGACAGGTAGGCAACCAAGCCACCTGGGCCCCCACAAGTCTTTACTCTGGGCTCTCTGACAATCTTTCCTGGTCTCGCCTCTTCTGTAGCTACTCCTCGCCTCAAATCCTTCCCTGAATAATACCGCCCTTATGCCCAGACCTCTAGGCTCAGCTGTGCATTTGCAAATGCCCACACCATGCTCCAGGCATCACCACCAGGCACCTGTGCCCGAGCCCATGCTCCCAAGCACCTTTTGCAGCAACACAGTCAAGGCCGCTGGTGACAGCCACAGAGGTGGGTGGCACTAAAAGCTCTACATGAGCCCATTATTGACTATACGCATTGCAAATATTCATGTTTTGGAGCCTCTTGCTTCCTATTCTTGAAGGTTTTTTCTTTTATTTTTTTTTTATTTATTTTTTTTTTAGTGAAAATTTCTTCTTTGGAAATTATTGATTATTCTTAACTCTTCACTCATATAAATTTTAGCATAAATTTGTTAAAAATCTACCATAAGTAAATGAGAATTTTACAGAACAGTTAATGTGTCTTGTTAATAAATACAAAAAATTAACTTCATGAGTAATTGAGGAAATGTAAATCAGGGAAGTATCATTTGAAGCTAGTGACAAAAGCATTGACATATTTCCCCCAGCAATGTTATTGTCAGTTCTTTGCACAGCTAGATAATTGGGGGTGGAAGGCACACCTCCACACCTCCTTATGTGCACATGTTTTACTCATCCTCCACCAAAATTCCTAAGTGCTTGTCAGCTAGGAGTGGGGTCAGGCAGGGGGGCTGTTCACCAAGAGCAAGAGCCCTGTTATGGGGAACATACTAGGAAACCAGTCTCTGCAACAACAGGCAGATGTTAAAATAGATAATATGCTTGTCTGGCCGGAACAATGGAGACCCCCAGGCAGTAGCCCCTGGTGGGGCCACCCTAGTTTACAACAGAATAACTGCTTCTCCCACTTGTGCACACTCCCAGCATGTACACTCTATGCATGCTTGTCCCACCTTGTACTTAATGCTAATAAAGATGACACTGCCTTGGGATCCAGGATACAATTTTTTTTTTTTTTAGGTTTAAGGCACTTTAGGCCTCTCTTGGACTTAAGAGATTGTCTTTCCTTATCTACCAGGCTGGTCCCAATACTGCCACCCCCCCCCCACCCGGAGACAGCTCTGCCTTGTCCTATCTAATACTACTAAATATTGTAGTAGATATAGATCAACAGAATTTCTTACACACTGATGTGGGAGTACAAAATGCCACAAACAGGATGAATTGTGTACTAACTAGCATCTGCATATATCTGTTCACCTCTGTAGATCAAGTCTCTTGCCTTCACTCTTGCAGCTGACCTTTATAAACTTCATCAGTGGGTTCCCTTGCATTCCAGAATGAGTTCAGCCAATGAGAGACTGTGGCAAAACACAGTAGATAGAGCTGCAGAGTGAGATCAGGGATTTTAGTGAGATCAGCTTTCTTCATGCCAGGCTGTTGATTGGCTGAGTTCTACTGAAAGCTGGAGCACTGTTGGGTAATCCCCTCTTACAGCTGCAGCTGCTCTCTTCAGGTTCCAGAAATTGCTCTCCACTCCTTGCTGCTTCAGGGATACAGATGGCTATGGCTCCCTGCCCTTGCTAGTCCTAGCATGCTCTATTATTCTGTAATACTATTACAGAATAATACTATTCTGTAATAGTATTACAGAATAGTATTAAACTCTTCTCAATTACACAATTTTATCCTGTTCTTGCCAAAACCCTTATTGGTATAACCTAAAACTCAACAAATTCACTCTTAGGCATTTACCCAGAAGAAACCAAAGCAGGAATGCTTTCCAGGAGACACATTCACAAATGCTTGCAATACATTTTGGACATTTTGGTGATAGAAAGAAAGAAAAAAAAAAGGAATACAAAACCAATATGATATTATTTTGGCAAATATATGACATACCAGAAAAGTGAAAATTAGTCAATAATTGCACTCAACAAAATTAGAAACTAAATGTCAAGGGAAATTATTTGAGATAGTCATAAGAAATAAAACATAGTAAGCAGCTTATAAAATTAAAGATCAATCATATACAGTACCTATAAATGCTAAAACTTTAAAAAGTTAAAAATTGCAAACACCAGATTTATGAATTAGTTACCTCTGAGAAGGGGGAGTTTTGCAACCATCGCTGGTCAGGCACGTTCACCATCTTTTCTGACAGTTTCAAGAATTGTGGAACCCTTGGCATCATTTTCACAGCTTTTAATGGTGCACAAGGAAAATAAGCCAGCAAGGAAATAGCAACTTGAGCCCCCGAAACCTCTATATGCTATCGTTGGACTTCTCTCGTCATCTCTTCCTCTTGTAGCCACAGCTAAGCCTCTCAGCAGCTCTCCTGCCCTAGCCACCTTTAAAGCCCTTGTCTCTGGGCACAGGTGCACACAATTGCACATGCGCACTCGCCCATGCTCAGGTGTCCATAGTCAGGCACGCGTGCCCTACCCCCTTTGCGTTAATAAGATCAAGGCCACACGTGCTAGCAGCCACAGAAGCCAATGGTGCAAAAGCCTGGCCAACTTCACTCACCCTGTGGGGGAAGAAGGTATGACTAGGCCAGGTAATGAGCACACAGGTAAATTATTGGTAGTATTTTAATATTCTGTGTCATGAATTGCCCGGCGCATTGGGGGCTAAATTAATTGACAAATCAACTAAAACAAATGTATAATTGACTACTGTTAAAAATAAAAAAGCAATTTAGGAAGTTTAGAATTCCCTGCTAAGAGTTTAAAATTTATTTTCTAAATAAGCTTTTGTTGTTTTTTGAGCAAAATAAAGTGACATAAATTTAAGTCAATGAGCTAGGAGTAGACAAAAGCAGAAATTGAGTAAAGATCCTTTGCAAAATCCAAAATCTAATGTGAACTGATGGAGTTTGATCTGAGAAACAAGGCAATGGCACTGGAAAAAAAAGGGAATGAGACACAGGATTTGATGGAAGTGATAATATTCATAAAAAAAGGTAAAAATGAAGCAGACCTAGAATGTCATCCTGAGTTAATAATCCAGGAGAGATTTTTTTCATAACAGAACTTTTAAAAGCAGCATTTTAAATAGTCCACTAAAGAGGTAAGAGGAATTTTAAGCCACTTTATATTGCTTCTCCATACCATTTCGTATTGCTTATATGCTTCTATACTATAGCTCCTATAATGGCTAATTTATGCTACATAATATGGAATACCTCTACTTCTCAGGTTCTACCTAGTGCTTGCTATTTATTGGAAATTGAGTATTTAAACCAAAGCTGTGATAGCCTAAGTCACAACTTTTAACTACATCTTGCCAGATTGGTTATATCTACCTAGATAATAGTTATTACCCACAATTGTTTATGGGTTAGGATTTGGGTTTTTTGGTAATATTTTTGATTTCATGGTGGAAGGAGAATTCTAAAAATGGAAAGAGACATCAGCTAGACATGGTAAACAAACCATAATCCAAATTATAGTTTGCTTTGTCATTGCTGAAAGGTTCATCTTTCTTAAATTCAGTAAACACTACCATAATCAGCGTTTCTCTCGAATATGTAAATGCTGCCTTATTTCTGACATTCAGTACAAACAACTAATCTTTTTAGTGCACTCAGTCCTTTGGGTTAAGTTAATCCTAGTACTCTATTTATACAATTATTTTTCAAATTTATTTCCTATTTTTATCTTGTCCTTCAACTGCAGTATGGTTCAGGGTTGCCTATTTTTAGTCCACTCAAGTACCACAGCATGAAAATGCTCTCACACTTTACTGTATAACTACAGCAGGCCTGGGCTGTACTTGCTCTCATGGCAGTAGTCCGTGCTAATGTCATCTGTGGCTCCCTTTTGAAAGGGAGAGAGCAAAACTTTCTATGCGCCTACCATAAAGAACATCTCTGATTGTGGAAGAAAAAAAAAGAGCAATAACATATTTTGACTATCACTGTATTTTAGAAGATACTCAAAAATCTTGTCCAAAAATAATATAAGATCTTTAATACAAGTGCCAAAGATAAATCATTTTTAGTAACCCAATCTTTTGGGTTTTTGGTCCAATCTTGATTCTGGGACTCTTAATGTCAAAACTGTATGTTTTCTTTTTTAAGGAAAAAAAAAATCAGAGAAATAAGCTTGACTTCTTGAAGATTCCTTGACAGCTTTCTTTTCTTTTTCAAATCCTTGTCTAGATGAGCTATCTGTGGAACAAGCTGACATTCACTTCAATGTGGATTTAAAATCTGCCTCAAACATCTTTCATAACTGAGCTGGGGCCAAAATGCCTGTGTTTTGGGGATAGCTGGTTAATATTTTTGCAAATTATCCAAATCAGCTCCTTTCTAGAAGCTTGAGGAGTAGAATCAGAAAAAGAAATGAATATGTAATTATGATGTTTTATTGGGAGTAAAATGATGGTGGTTGGGTGAATGGGAATGTATGTTTCCTCCTTCTTAATCATCAGGCTGTCAATGCCATCTGTTGCATAATGTGAGAAACAACTAATTTTCTCTTCAACAAACACTGGCAGTTGGTCTTTTCATTTCTTCCCAGAAGTACTTGTCTTTATCAGGACAAAGGTCTCTGGAGCATCACAGAGCTTTGTGCCTTAAGGAATGTAGTAACGTGAAATTTGGATTGCTTTCCTGAAACTTTGGTTGGTCAAAAAAATTCAGAAGAAAAATAGAAAATTATTCCAAGGTTGTCTGCCTATTACATGTTGCTGATGTGAAATTCCACTTAATACTCACTGGAAAGGGAATGATTTATCTTAGAAATATCAACAATTTTTAGACTCAGACACTAGGATGGAGAATAGTTGAGTATGTCTAATACTTACCAGTAGCAGAATATTATTTATACAGAGATTATATACATTTACAGAGATGTTATATTCACATTATATTTGATGTACTGCTCTTAACACTTAACATAACTGTAATTTAGAAGATATTTATTCAATTATTTATTTAATGGCTGTTTTCTCACTATTCACCGGTAGTTTCTCTGTTCTTCTTTATCCTTCATACTTTTGCAAATTATTCAAATTAGTCATTTCTAGAAGACTGAGAAGTGGAATCAGAAAAGGAAATGCATGTGTAATTCTGATATATAACAACAACATAATGCGTAATAACAGCAGCTGAAGTTTATTTTTCTACTTCCAGAAGTATCTTCTAAACATAGTATTGATATCATTTAATCTATAACAACAGTAGGTAGTATTACTATCTTAAAACCATGGAAACTAAGGAACAAATTGTGCAAGATCACATGTCTAATAAATAGAAAACCAGAACAGATTATCTGACTGGTATTTCAATACTGCCTGTCATCTTAAGCAAGCAATGTAAATATTTATTGTAAGAATGAATGTATGGCTAATTCAATAAATTCCCCTTTAAAATTTTGCTTAATGAGTTAAATAATTTGAATGTTTCTCTTATTCTCATTAGAAAAATTGATATATCCCACAAATGTAAGAAAATGTGGTAGTCAAACATATTAAGATCATAATAATATAATAAAGGCCAAGTTTCATACTTAATATAATTATTATACAATTTCCTTAAAAGCTAAAGGAATAGTCAAGGAATTTTGGACATTTAGGTTAAATTCACTCCATAGTACTGACACCCACCTAGACATTTTCTGCCATAAATACAGAGAGATACATAAGAAAGCACATACGCTCCATACTACTTGTAAAATGGACTTAGAAATTCTTTAAGTGATTTCATTTGTCAATTTAAAAAACATTAAGTGCCCACTCAGTCAAGTACTCTGACATCTAACCAATTCTCTAGCTGTCTCCTAGCCCTTTAATATTCCTTCTATAGAGGAGAATGACTGTGAATTTGTGTTCACTGTAAAGTTTATACTTGGCTTGATTATCACTTGTCTCAATTTTAATAGATTACTACAAAGGGACAGGCAAATTTCACTGCTTCATAATGGGGAAATTATGTAAGAATCCTATGGAATAGCATGTTATATAGATTAAGAAATACATTTGCTTATTCCAAAATTCTACTTCATGATAAAAGTACTGTTAGATTTAATGAGGAGAGACTCTATTGCTTTTGTTAAAACCAGTTTATTCTGAAGTACATTGGGTGTCAAGCTAGATGATGAGGGGTGCTGAAGACCACGACATGGTTTCTAGTCCTGGTGAAACCCCACAATGGAGGTTTTTCTCTTATTCATTAATCATATTAAGATTCTATTACCTGACACTCATCTCATCCAGAAAACAAACATTTTAATGAATTATCACACCAGTGCTGTGAATCTAATTGCAATATGTTTTAAAGTAGCCATTATAAGGGGGAGGGGATAGCGGAAGCTCTCCTATCTCAAAATATAGATGCCACCTAAGTGATACTGTTTTTCTCTATGAAAAAATAAAATGAGCTGTGGTGAAGTGACTTGTGTAAATGATCTCATTCAGGAGGCACCGAGGGGACAGAGACTTGTCATTGCCAAGTAAGTCACATTTAAATTCCCTCAAGCCTTGAGAAATAATGTGAGGGAAAGAGCAAAAATAGCACAGTCATTCCTGTGGACCAAGTCGACTCCTTGGCGTCCAGAGAGTGCCACAGCTGTGTATTCATCTATATGCAAAGAGAAACAATAAAAGTCATCTACATTTGGCACATGACACTTTTCTATACAGCACTCTGCTCCTCTACCAATATATTAGATGCCGAGCCTTTCAGTAAGGAAAGCTCCACCACACCCCTGCCTGTGCACAGCTAGAGACACATACCGAAGAGGCCCTTTTTTTCTGCCTGCATTACAGAAAATTGCAAGAGCACCAGCTACACTAAACCAGGCAAAATGAAACTAGAGGCAGCCGGATCTGATTGAAACTGTGGAGAGAATTGAGACTGACAGAGTCGCAGGGCTAAGAGGTTAATGAGTCCATAGTCCTGCCTCTAGGCAGAACTGTCCTGAATTATTCCAGGCAAATGACAGCTCAGACTTGAGAAAAAATCTTCATAACGTGCTTCAGTAACATATTCCATTGTCTAAATGCCCTTATCCTCATAAAGTTCTGAAATAGAAGCCCACAGTCCTCTTTGTTTAATCTCCATGTTGACAGGTATATAGAAGAATAAAGTGACAGAAACGTCCACAGTGATGAGAGCCTTAGAGATGGGTCATAGAATTGATTATCAACAAAGCTGACTACCATCAACTTCCCAGGAGTCTTAGAGGAGAGAGTAATTAGTAAGTCTGTGGATTATGGTTTAGTTACAAAAATGTTATGGGTCCAACTACTTGCTTTTATAAATAAGATCTACTTTTTAGGATGAATCACTAAATGAAATTTTGCCTTACACTTTATAGCAAACCCCAGAAATTTAGCCAACACTATCTTGGGCTGAAATAGTATAGTCACATAATTTATTTCACAGAATTCAAAGAATTTATTTCACAAAGAAAGTTCAGCAAGAACAGAATTGGTGTGCAAATAGACCCATACTTTATTTAATATCCCATTTTTTGTTTCCCAATTTATGGATACTTTTTTAACATATAATCCTTCTAATAATAAATTACTGATTGCCTTTTATTTCTGAGGAGTAGGAGTGATGAACATGTTGGCAATGTCATATAGAGTACACCAAGAGTACACCAAGGTTTAAATCCTTTGTCTACTGCTTATCCTCTGCATGGTTTCAAGAAAGCTGTTTGATACCTGAGCTTTATTGCCCTTACCTATAATGTGATACCAAAATACCTATTTCCCAGTGGCCCTGAAGGAGCAGTGGGGATAATACTAGTAAAAGCACCCAAGATCTAGCAAGTGCTAGAGAAAATTTTTACTTGATGATGAATCTAATCTGTCCATACTGTCTTGATCCCGTTTTTTCCATTCACTCTAAGTTCTGACAAATGATTGAGTGAGAGGCAAAACTGCCTCCTCTGAGATTGTCATTAGGCTGAGTTTCTTCTTCCATTGGGCCTCTCTATTGCTGATTGCCTTGCAAGCTCATGGTGGAATTTCCCATAGGAACACACAGAATCAGAGCACCGAGACCTTCTTATGCCAGTTAAAACTAATTAACTGCATTGAAACTTGAATTGTCAAAAAAAAAAATTGTGCATGTCACATCTGTGTTAATAATTCAGAGTTCAAATTCAGAAACTTTATTCATTTTGGAAAGCCATAGAACTGTTTTGTGCAAAGGGTGAAAAGACTCATTCAAAAATGATCTAGTTTTTAGTTAACAGAAGCGAGCAAGACAAAAAACTATAATTCATTGTAATGCACAATGCTCATATGACACAATTTAAATATATTTAAATAGCTTCCTATTGACAATAAATTTGTTATGTAAATCATAGAAAAATGCAGAGACTCCTACTTTTGTGATCTAGGGATAACAGCTGATAATATTTATTTTTTCTATCTTTTTCTGCATGTATTTTAAAAAACAGAACTGCTTTCAAGTTCAATTTCTGCCACTTACTAGTTGGTCTTGGGCAAGTTATTTAGTCGCTAAGCATCTATCACTGAAATATCTGAAAATTGGTATCAACTTCATAGAATTAATGTGATGATTTAGAGAGATAATACATATAAACAATATTGTCTACATAATGAGCATTCAATAATGTCACATTATTATTAGACTAATGATCTATAATATTTTCCATTTAAATTAATACATAACTTAAAATATTATAGATCATTAGTCTAATAATAATGTGACATTATTGAAAAAGAAGGTCCCCTACATGTCACCATGACTTGAACTTTTTAGAGTCTGTTCAGGTTAAAAGTCAGAGTTCTCACAGAATAACATAATGACAATTTATTAAATGCTTCCAGATAAATTGTATCATAGCTCATTTAATCCTCATAATAGTCTTAGGAGACAAGTGGTTGTTATTATCCCATTTTATAGATGAGTAAAGTGAATCAAAGACAGTTTAAGCAAAATCCAGTATCTCAGCTAAGTGGCAAAGATGGGATTTGAATGCACTCAACTAACACTGAGTACAATTTGGTAAACAGATAGGGAGTTTAATATTGAGTAGTTTGTTTTTTTTTTTTATAAATACCTCTATTTAATTCAAACATTCTAAAGAGCACATGATTTGCAATCAGAAAAGACCACATAGACAACACCAAGAAAAATATTAGAGCGGGGTCCTATTTATTTTTAAGATCTAATGTTTTGCAATGTTCCTGGCTGGCCTATCATGTCCATTCAACAAATTTACAGGGCCTCATTTTTGATCCATTTTTTTCTGAATTTTGTGGGTAGCTAGAAATAGTTAGGCAGCAAGCAGTGTTCTTGGAAAAATAAGATTTGTATTATACTTCGAAACAGACTGTGTTGCAAGAAAGTCTTTGGCATAAAACAAGGCTGAGTATACACAGTTGTCTCTCAGATGGTGAGGGTTTGGAAACATAAGTGGACAAGCCAAACCCTTTAAGTCTTCCTGTTACTTTGAATTGAATTCCAGAATGTGTTTTTCATGTTACAATGTAGAAATTGTGCTTATCCTTATTTATTCCTGCATAATATTTCATTGAGTGGATATTAATAATGGCTATTGAATAAAAGCAACAAGAATGCTTAGTTATTGCAAACTAAGATAAAAATTGTAAGATCTGCAAATTCATCTACTCAGCCATTTGGATCGTTAGGGATAAAGAAAAGAAAAAAATAGCCCAAAGTATAGGTGTGGTCAAATGTAAAGAAAATTGTTGTCAACTTTTGGAGAAAATTAACATGTCCTGATGTTGCTAATAAAAAGATTAAGTGTTGCATTCCTTTAAAAAAACAATTTGGCAAAACTTACAAAGTACATTATATATGTTCACACCATTTGGCATGGTTCCCCTTATTCCTGGGAATTTATTCTAAGGCAATAATTAAAGAGAAAAAGAATATAAGTGTAGAGAGAATTCAAATGTAGTGTTAATTTTAATTAAAACTTAAGGAGCAAAGTGACTGTTCAACAATAGACATACAGATAAGTAAACATTCACAGAATATTTTGTTCCCTGAAGTAATTATAAACATGAACTGTATAATAATACAGAAAAACAAAGAGTATAAAAGCAGAGCACCAAATGATCTGCTTGCATTGATTACACCATATAATGTGAATAAACTGGAAGGTAACAGTGGATAATGGAAGTCATGATGTTAAAAATGGGACTAGGAGTTTTCTTCTAAAATGTTTCTAAATTTTGCTTAAGATATGCAAAAGAATTTACAAATAATGAACCAAAATGTGACAGAATGAATGGACTACATCACATGTCTTCAAGGAGACATGTCCTCAAGGAGAGCTGGTATGTTTAGGGATTATTTATGAAATACCCTCTCTTGTGAGAAGAGATTGAAAGTGAATTTCTGGGTAGGGTTTTCAATACATTGTCAGGTTTTACTGCAAAACATAGATTATTCTCTCTTTCTCTCCCTCCTTTTCTTCATTCTTTCCGCTCTTTTGAAAACTACAGCAGAGACCATGTTACTCCTTTCTTCCTTCCTGTTACAAATTGCTTTCCCTGATCATCTCAGTATGCTTAAAGTTTGTTTTCTTGGTATCTACTGACTTTACTGGTATCTATTGAAACATTTTTTTTCCATAAGTGCATTATTACCCTAAAGCAATATATACATATATATATGTATTATATACATATAAGCAATACATATGTATTATGTATAATATACATACATATATATATAAAACACATATATAAACACATAAACCTGACTAAATACAACAAAATAGAACTTTACAGTTCATAGTACAAAAGCATTCTTTGGAAAAATCAGGGCATACATTTCATTTTTTCTACTGCTATGATAATGAGAATAAAGAACAGTGATTCTTCAGAAAATCTAATATTTCAAGTTCTAAATGCATAAGAGAAATAATTGCATTAGTTCCCTGTTACACTAGGAATCATTTGTAGGTATTCTTGGGAAAAAAGAAAACATTTATGATCCCTTCACCAGTACATTTATAACATCAGTACATGAGCAAAATTTACATTTCTGCAGTTTCTCAGTAACAAATCTATTATGTAAAGCATGGTCTGCTAGCATTCTTCTTACACATTACTAAGCAAGGCTGAATAGCCTCAAGGTCATTTAGGCTGGGTTTTGGCTTCCCAGTGAAGACAGCCCCAAGCTATTTAAGGAATATCTCCTTGGTGGAGAGATTGGAGCCAAATTTGTGTCTCATCACTACTAAGTGTATGATTTTTAGACATTATCCTTACTCCATTTAACATTTTCAGTTACTTTATTAAATTACTTATTAAATTCTGAAAAAAAAATAACTATTTCTGTATGAAAAAGCTCTCAGTAATCTGTCCTAACTTGTTCTTGGTGCATATCTAGACATAAACATATAGGGGTTAGAAAATTTGTAAGACTACTAGAACCTCAAAAAATAAGGGTTATAAACAACCTACTACCTTAATTATATTTATGTTAAAATAGAAAACAGAAAATTATAAAAATATCACTTTTTAACAGGAAATAACTCGTGTTGATAAATGCAAACAGCATGGGAAAATGGGTTATTTAAATAAATGGTTCTATTTTAAGTAATAGTTATAATACTTACTTAGAAGTCAAATTCAAAACTATATATATCAGCATAAACAAATTATCACATTTTGAAAACTCGACTTCAATCTTTAAAATAGCACATTATAGTTGATTTACAGAATTATTCTCATGAAAATGCCTTTGACATTTACATTAATAAAAGGATAGTAATCCTTGAAACGTCTGTGATTTCCAAATGAATCAACAGTGGCTCATTGCTTGATTTAACAATCAAATATATCATATTTAATATATATGGCACTGTTTGGATATTTTTTAAATATCTGTGGCAAATCATTTGGAATCTTAATTGAAAATATTTCTGTGATAAATGATTCTATAAACACCAAAATTATATTTTTATATAATTATCAATTTGTTTTGAAAGACTGCAAGTCATTATTTTCTGTATAACCTAAAGCTTCTGTCTTTCAGGAGTTTATTTTCCTATCCTGTAACAAATAATTCTAACATTTAGAAAATGATTATTTTCATCCCATAGTTACTTGTCATTTTCTAAAACTTAAAATATTTGTTATTTTCAAATATTAAATAACATAGAGAGCTATAGTCTCTCCAAAAATTAACAAATGCTTAGAATTATAATTTAACACTCTTTTCCTCAATACAAACTTACTTAATTTAATTTAAAGCAGCAATACTCTATTTCCTGAATCAATTACTTTATTATCGAGAATACGTAAAAAAGGGTTTGATTTAACAGTAAAGTCAAGATGAAATGTCATTCTTGTGGTTATTAGTACAGGAAAATTTTTATAGAACCTGAGAAATAGTTTTAATAATAAACATAGTATCTAAAAGTCAATAGATACAATCTGTATACCACAAAATCCAGAGCTTAAATCACTTCCTGATGAAATATTTAAATCAAGTAAACTCTTGAACTTTTCAGTCAATTTTTTATTTACTTGAAATAGAATACTACTTCATAAAGCTGCAATTTGTTTAAATAATATAGTTTAATGACAATAAACACAAATTTATATTATTCCAATAGTTATAAACTATTGGATTATTTCTTTTTGAATTATTGTCTAGAAAAAAAAAAAAACAGGAAACTGTCTTAGCCAGAGTTGGCTGTAGACAAATAAATAGCAAAACAGCAAAACAACAGAACAACACAATATAGCATAAAGGAAATATAGATACTACCAGGTTTGCTCTCAGACTGAGTTTTTAACTGGATTTTATGACTGCTCTTCTTGACAACACGGTATTTCAGCTTGAAACTATTTTCTTTTTTTTTTTAAACTGGTGGTAATAGTTTATTTTCAATGTATTTTTTTTAAATTGCAGTGACACTGGCTTATGTTATTGTTGGTACTTTGGACGTATAGGACGTATAGGTTCTTTCTCCCCTGGCCAGGTGTCACTAACCTAGTATACCCACCGCGAATTACAGCTCGAACTGTGGTGGATTATGATCCTTAACCCAATGTGGTAAAGGATCTAACCCTCTCGGGCACTAGCTTAAGTTAGGATACAGTATACTGACATTTTCTTCTACCCACCAACATGGTAGTAATTACCTTACCTTAAAGAAAACAATCCTAATAACACAGTAATAACAGTGGTCTTTCCTTTTTTTTGCCTGTTTACATAGAGCACAAAGAACCTAAAATTGAAGAGCCAATTAAATTGATTAGGTAAACCTACCTACTAATTAAAGAAGATCCTTATTCTTTTGTTGTGATTCTACTATAATTCATAATTAAATGACAGAAAGTAAACAATTAGTAAATGAGTAAGTATAATCCTGAATTATGGATTCTGATTTTCAAAGAATGTAAGGATTCCAGATTTGTATATTCTGGTCAAAGGGGAAAATAACTCCATCCAGTGACCCTCTGTAAAAATATAAATCACATCCTTAAAGACAAAACCTCAAATCCCAGTTGAATCTTTTATGACTAGAACCTTCTGAGTAGTTGGGTATACAATAATGCCAATGAGTCCCCTGAGCATTAGGCTAAATGCCTATTATTTGTTTTTTAGAAAATGAGTTATTTTAAATTGGGGCTATTTTGCATATTATTCTTGCAACAAGACTATCTACAGAGAATGTAATGACAAAGAAAAGGGATCAGGCAAAAACAAATACAGAATTAGCTAATGAAATAAGAAAAAAGCACTCTTGGAAACATGATACATATCCTGCATTAACAATTTGACACCAAATAGTTTTTTGGTTCTTCTAGGTACAATACATTTCAAAAGCCAATGATAAATAACTGATACTACAAAATGGAGTATTCACCAAGGTTGTAGCCAGATGATCAATGATGAAAATTCCACATTATTGAAACTCTGTTGTTTATTTCTTCCATGATAAATATTTGGTTCATGGATCCACTGGCATTGCTAAGAAAGAATCTATCTATCTGTCTGTCTGTCTTTCTACCTACCTGTCTACCTACATATTTACATTTACTGAATAAGTCACCTTATCCACACTACAGAATTTGTGGTGAACATGCAATTTCCCAGGAAATAGCTCTTCAATATACCATGTCCCCCCCCCATATTCCTTTCCAATACTCCAATCCTGCTCTTTCCAATCAAGTATTCCATTAGCCCTGAGTTGATACAGTTCTTACTATGGTTGACTTTGCAGCATAAAACAATTTAACCCACCTCTTGGTTTAAATTTGATCATAGTTTCTCCAGGTAAGGAATTCAGGTAGGATACTAAAGATGGCTTTGCTCTGCTGTATGATGTCTTCTGCCCCTACTAGAGATTCATAAAGGTTGGGTATGATTCAGTGGCTATGGGATGAAACATCTGAAGAATCTTTCACAGAAAAAGATGGAATCTGTACTGAACAACTCAAAGACTAGAATTAGTGAACAGAACACTTAAATATGATCTTTCTTGGCAACCACATAGCATGATGGCACAGAGTAGAGTATAAGTTCATTCAACTTTTGTATACTAGGATCAAACAGATTTAGATTCGATTCCTAAAATGACTAAGATTTTTAAGTTCATTCACATTCAGTTAGGCAGAGGAATGATCTGGATTCTATCCCTTTGATTGAGAGTTCATGCTATAACTCACTAGTAGCCATCACTTCTGTGTAAAGAGGGGCCTTGGTTGTATAACAGAAACTGAAAGATCTATGGTGGAAGACTATATGTTGATTCAGATAGTCAATAGAAGGATTAAAGAACCACGCTCAGAAAGAGGTTCTAAATTAGAGGCCAAGAAGCTGAAAATGTATCAAAGCTCTTATTTCAGAATCAGCCCTGATAGGAAAGTCACTTGGGGTCCACCACTGGCTCCTGACTACTACTACTGCTGCTAGCATGAAGACCCATCACCACTATGACTTAGCTGCTCTGTTGCATTCTGAATAACAACTACCTACCCTCATGCGATTACTTCTGACAGATCATTCTGTATAGAGCTTTCTGCTGGACAAACATAAGTGACAATCAACATGTTAGTTCTTGGAGTACAAGTAGAGGACACATGCTTCTCCTAGTTCATAGAAGGAAGTGACACTTTTGTCGTATTACATTTACACAACAGAGTTAAAGCCAAACAGGAAGGCAGCATATTATGGGCAGGCAGAAATAAAAGAAAAAAAATTGAATATGCTTAATCTGATGCTTTAATAATTTAAATGAATAAGTGGTGAATCAACAGTAATATTTAATTAGCTTACACAACTACTCTAATAAAAAGAGACTACATTTCCAGCTTTGATGGTGTTGTGTGACTGTGTAAATGACTCAACTTCTCTAGTTCTCTTTTTGTCATAAGTAAAATAGAATTTGATTTCCGATCTCCGATTTTTCTTGTAATTTACTTCTGAAAAATTGTCAGTGTTATTTGCAGAGGCTCATCCACATGGTGGAGCCATATGCCCAGCCCTTGGCAGGACCCACTGCACTAGTTTTATAATATTAAAGAAACCCTTAGTGAACCACATTGGCTATTTCTTTTCTTTCTTTTTTTTTTCTTTGTAGTTACAATGGAGATTGCTTTATGTGTATATTTGTAAACTTACAAAAAAGATTATGAACTGAGTTGGTTAAATTTCATGGTTATGCATCTAATTTTTCATTCTGTGTACAAAAACTGGGTAGATTTTTTTTTTAATGTAAAACCTCATTTTATTTTCCAAACTCTAATAGCTGATTGACTGGAGATAGCCTAAAGCTTGAGGAACAGCAAACTCAGTAAATAGCCTTCCAGACAATGTGTGGGTTCTTGCTACAGAAATCTTTTCATGAGAGACTTGGTTCTGAGGTTCCCTATAAGGATATTTGGGGACTTTCCATTTAATTTGCCTGATCTGAGTCATTCCTTTTGTGGCCTACATACTACTTCTGAGAATGAGCCAACCTTTTCAAGACAACACAGAATCTGTTGTCTCCCATTTATGAAATGTGATAAATATTTTTTGGAAGACAAAAGATGATAGCACGTTGGAGTTGTCTGACTTGCCCATTCACAGGGTATTTATTTGAGGGTTTCTCTAGCTTACAGAGAATTCCCCTGGTTCTATTTTTTGGCAGTCATCAACAAACTAAGACTAGACTTTTCCAAGAATTCACTTATAGTCCTCCTAGGTAAATGGCAGAGAGCTTTCAAACAGAGCAATGTCCTATGAATTGAGAGAAGCAAGTTTGCCTTTGAGACAAAAAAATAATTTGCTAAATTTTTGCACAATTTATTATAGGCTGGGCCCAAATTTCCAAACAAGTTTGTGACAGAAAAGTATATAATGGACTAGGCATTCACAAATGGCTACTCATCTGACATGAAATTCCCATACTTGGGGACTCTGTTTTTACTTACCCACTTGAAGTATGTCCATGCCAATGGGAAACTGGGTGTTTCCATCTCCAAAAACAAACATCAGATCAAAACAGGACCTCATTCAGTGACGCTTATGGATATATGGACATTTTCTGCATTGTGTTTACTTTTTAATACATGAAATTGTATTTATCTATGATGCATATACTGTGCAGTAGTATTAATTCCCAAGTTTTATGAATATGGAAATAAAGCCCAAGTGCCAGTATTTTTTTAAAGGTTTAATGAAGCTATACAGTGCATCGATGTAAATATACAAAGAATTTGCTGGAAGAACTATTTCAGTAACCACTTCCTGAGGTCAAGTTCAATTTAATATGGTAAACTTGTTATTTGGTAAACATGTCATTTTTAAGGGTCATATTTATTATTGAAGGAATAGTCTTATTTATTGTAAAAGTGACAATAATTTTATACAGAAACCTTGATTTGTCACTACTCCCTGTTCTGTTTTTAGGATTTCTGAGGATTTTTATTTTCCATTGTATAACTAAACAAACTTCACTTTGCCCCTTAAAAAGAACTTTCCAGAAGAGCATACAGGATCCAATAAATAAACAATAAAATAATTCAGGTGATTTTTCTAGATTGCTCAAAGGCACATACGTGGAAAAAAATCATTTTTGATAGGGGATGGTAAATAATTGACAAAATACATAGCAATGTATATAGGAAATGAATTGCTCATTCCCTTCTGTATTATATCAGCACTGCATTATGAAGCTCTCCAAAGCCACTGTAGCGTGAGTTCCACCCCCTGCCAGGGAGCAGATCAGCTCCCTAGCATGCCAGACTTCTCTTGGACACCCCCCTCTGCTCCCTTCAGCAGTATATTTCAGTACATCTGCCTGATCTGTTTCCCACTTTGTCTCTGGTGAATCTTCTCACCCACCACACCTCTGGCCTGTACCCCAGTTTTGTAAGTAAATCTTTAAAAAAAAATGTCTTTGTCAAATAGGATGAAACTTTGTTAGTAAAAAAAATCAGGGGTTGGCAAACTTTTTCTGTAAAGGGCCAGATATTAAGCATTTCAGGCTTTCTTGGCCATATGGTCTCTGCTGCAACTCTGTCATGTCTGCCATCATAGCACAAAGCAGCCACAGACGACACATAAACAAAGAGAGTGGTTGTGTTCCTACAAAACTTTGCAGACACTGAATTTTGAAATTCATTTACCATTTATGTGTTATGGACTATTATTCTTCTTTCATTTGTTTTCAGTCATTTAAAATTATGAAACTATTCTTAAGTTGTGGGCCCACTGACTGCACTTTGCTGATCCTTTCATTGACCTGTGAAATCACACGTAAGCTAACAGCAACGCTATAAACCCACCAATGGGATACTCTTTTAACATGTGGATGACAAGAATATAAAGACAGTGGCACACTGTAATTCATTTTTACTATTTATATCTGCCAAGAATATATATCTTCAACTAAGAATTTGCTTTTATAACTTCTAAGTTTGTTTTCCAAACCCACTTTTTATTTTTATTGGTAATTAACCATTTTATCCTCAATCCTACATTCTTCAAGCTTTTTTTTTTTTTTAAAGATTTATTTATTTGTGCATACAGACCTGGGGTACAGGCCAGAGGTGCAGGGGTGGTGAGAAGATTCTCCATAGGTAGAGTGGGGAGCAGAACAGGCAGATCGTTGAAGTACACACTGAGAGGAGCAGCTGGCGGGTTAGGAGAGGTCTGCTGCGCCATGTGGGTCACCTCCAGGGCAGGCAGGAATTGAACTCATGAGGAAGTGGCTTTAGCTTCTTAGTGCAGTGCTTTAACCCAATGCGCCACCAGGGAGGGCACTCTTCAAGCCTTTTACTGAATTGCAATAGTCTTATTATTTATATCCGGGAAAAAAATAACATAATTTATTTGAAGAAGATAAATGATAACTAAGAATGTGTTATTTCCTTTAACCTTGCTCTAATGAAAGTAATTTTCAATGTTTTCAATTATGTGTTCTTCTTAACTTTTATTAATGTAAAATATTATCTCGCCTTGTCCTTTACTAATAGATTATCTTTAACATATGACTATTTGTGATTATAATATTGACTAATCTAACAGCCATGTAATCTAAAATGGATGTTTATAACATTGGCTCCCATAGAAGTGGTCAGAATATGAAAGATCAGAACTACAAGTACAAGCAGGAGCACAGGTTAGGTGAAGACCTGAAATATGAAAGCACAAGGATAATTGTTTTAAAGATAAGGAGGTGATGATATAATTTTGAAAGAGAGTTCAAAGCTTGGTTATACAGTAAAGGAAAAAGGGTAGGAACCCCACCAGAATATGTAACAAAGTTCTGAAAAAGTAAAAGGTATTTAGGCCACTAGACACAACTAAAGAACATTCATATATTGAGATTTTTTACAGATTTATTTACTTATGCATACATAACTGGGGTACAGGCCAGAGGTGCAGGGGAGGTAGGAGGATTCACCAGAGTCAGAGTAGGGAGTAGAACAGGTAGATCAACAAAGCACACTGGTGAGGGGAGTAGGGGGTGGGTCAGGAGAGGTCTGCAGCACCCTGTGGTCTTCCCTGGGGCAGGCTGGGATCGGATTCATGCTGAAGTGGCTTTAGCTTCTTAGTGCTGTGCTTTAACCCGCTGCACCACCAGGGAGGTCCCATATATATTGATTCTAATACAGATTATGGGTATGATTTATAGGCAACGTAGAATTTGAAAGATGTTATCTTTCTCATAGCATCGATGTTACCAAAAAAAGAAAAGAAATCACAGCAGAAGAGACCACCAGCTATGAACGAGTTAATGAGCTGAGAGATTGGCTTGGCAGCTGACAATGGGGATTCTGAACTAGAGAAGCCAGGGTCCAAAGACACATGAATGACACATGCTGCAGAGTTGAAAGTGCAAGTGTAGAAATTGGCATAAAAGTGGAATAATCAGACAAGGTAGAGAAATTGAGTCAAGGAAGATAGTCACCACCTGGAAAATTAGTTTCAAGAATAAATTAAAATATTCAGTAAAACCACCTGAATTAGGAGTTGTTGCCACCATGGGAATACCATCATAGAAGTTCGGCTTTTTTTTTTTTTTTTTTTTTAAGAACTGTCAGAGGGAGAGTGAAATAGGAACTATATGCAGTATATAAGAATGAAGTCACATCATGGATTATATACTATTTTTTTTTATGAAGTGAGACCTAGTTCTTTCATTTTTTTAAATTTAAATTATGTGAAGTTATTTAACTAAAAAAAATCACAGTAGAAGACTAGTTGATATCTATTTTAGTAATTTTAATTTAAAACGTAATTATGGAAGAGGTGTATTTGATTGTGTATGTCCTAAAATTCGATTTGGTGAAAATCATCTGGTCACATGCTTGGCCTCATGTCTTATCACATCTCTCTACTCCTCTACTTCTTCACAACTCACTGCTTCAACTCAGTTCAGGTCTTTAGTTGATTTCACTTAGATTATTGATGTGTTTTCTCAAATTTCTTCTTTCTAGTTGAGCCAGAATAATCTTTATAAAAGTTGCAACATGCTTCATCCCATGGCTTTTAGGGGTCCAGCAGCATTATCCCCCCTACTGGTGCAACTTGGTGAAGTATTTTGGAACTCAGGTTTCGTATCTATAACATCTGAATACTAGCCACATTACCTAGAACATGCACAGTGGTGAAACAGAGATAAGTTTAGAGCAATGTGGAGCTCACAGTAAGTACTAGAAATATGTTATATATTACTCTATTTAGACTGGCATCCAAATTCCTTCGCAGGGCATGTAGCACTGTGCATGATTTTGTCCTTGCTTTCTTGACCAGCATTAATTCACTACACACCCTATTATACACTCTACCTTAGCTTTCTGGAATCAGCAATGTTCTGCGTTAGCCATACTTACCAACTAGCAGTTATTTGGGCTTTTCATTTCTTTCTCTTGGATCAGGATCTTTGCACGTGTTGTTTGTACTTCTATCTGGAATATCGCACCTCACATTATTTTTCTGATCAAATTCTGTCCTTCTTTGGACTTAGCTTAATGGACATTTTCTTGTAAAGTCTTTTCTGATCTCCCAAATCTGGACCATTTGTTCTCTGTTTGCCTTAGATGCCTTTTGTTATCTGTGTTTAGATCTGCCTTCATGAAACTCCACTGTGTCTGTTTGCTTCTTTTGCTATATTCTCATTATTCTTAAAATTCCTGGAGGTTGAATTTTCTAGTGGAATAAGTTATGACAGTATCAGGTACTTAGTGCACATGTAATATTTACTGTCTTCATGGGTGAATAGGTCCTATTAGCTGACATATTTAATAAAAATAATTAAAATGTCCTACAAAAATATACTGAATGATTTTAAAATCCACCGTAGTTACAAACTATTGCATCAGATAGAAAATATCAAATAGGAAAATTAGCTAATTATATTTCTTTTTATAGTTATTACTTACTTTTCCCCCATGTATTTCAACAAGGGCCTCTGCCTTAACTTTGAGATAAACATGTTCATGAGCTTGGCTTACTCTGTCATTCTGGACCGACGGAATCAAAGCACACTGGTGAAATACAAATATATTTTTACTCATCATGGCAGATGCTCTTTGAAACTTGAATTGTGAGAACAGAAGTTCAATTAATGTGTTTCCCATTTGTTCTTCTGACAGATAGAGGCCAAATGACACAGTGGAAAGATCCTCAACTAAGTGTCAAGAGAAAAGCTCTTGTTCTAAAGTCCTCTTGCCACTTAAAATAGCCTTGTGACTGTAAGTGCATTAGCCAACATTTCTGATGTTTAGAAATGGAAAAGATAGATAGTCGCAAGTGTCACAGCCTGGACACTGGAAGGGCTCTGCTGTGTAAGTGCTCAGGGAGCCCTGGCTTTGCTGCTACTACCTGGTGACCAGTGACCATCTGCTTCCATTTTTCCTCTTATTTACATATAGTTAAGTGCTCAGCACACACTGTCACTGTCAGGGGATCCAAAATGAAATATGGGACACTTGGCTAGAGGAGCTCAGAGTTTAGTATAAAAGACAGAAATCCAAACCTCTGATAATTCATCTCCAGCCACATGTCTCAAACTTTTAGGCACCCAAGAATCATTAGGAGAATCTCCTTAAATTACAGACTGTGACTTAGTATGTCTGGCAGGGAGCCTAAGATTCTGGATTGTGTACAGGCTGCTGTGCTATGAATACAGCTAACCAGTAGGCCAGAGTTTGAGGAGCAAGTGAATTCAGATATCAACAGAGAGGGGCTTAGGTAGGAGGAAAGCTCCACAGACTAAGATATAGTTCAAGAATGAAAAAAGAGGTGGTCAAAAGGGTGTCACTGAATGAATGTTCTTGAGTAGAAGGAATTTTTTTTATAGGCACATGGAAGTGTAACTGTTCATAGGCAAGTGTGGAAAACAGACCACACAGTTGGGAAGCAGGAGGCAGGAGATCAATTTTCAAGAACTTCAGTGGTCCATGTGGGGGGATGATTAGGACTTAAAGCACCTTAATCTAGTCATCTGATAATTATAGCTCAGTTTCTATGGTGAAGAGGGACTAAAGCAGATAGGGATAGGTGGGGATGGAAAGTGGGATATACATTTCTACCAATAAACTTATGAGGTAAAAAAAGTGACAGGACTGGCTTTCTGATTAAATGTGGCTAAGGGTACAGAATGAGACATGCAGAGATATTTGAATCTCAGGTGACTGATGAATGTTTTTATTTCCTTTTTAACTTGGAGAATCAGGTGGGTGAACTGAAAAGTAATGATAAAGTGAGATTGAACACAAAGTGTAATGCCCATTTAAGTGTAAAGACTTGTTGTTTCCATTTATTAAATCAATTGTTTTTGAATCCTGCATAGAATTACTACCTTCTACTTGGTAGTAAATAAAAACACATTGAGAAGTAATTAACATTTCACCCTAATTTCATGAATCCCTTTGGGAATTCTTTCTCATTTATAAATTATCTTTGTGTATGCCTTAGAAATTAACTATTACGACTTTTGGCTGTATTTTATTTTTTCCTGAGCACAGAATCTTCTTGTTTTTCCTATGAGTGGATCATATAATAAAATTTATGTTTCTCTTAATTATTACAGGATCATCTCAGCTATTTTTGTTGACCTTATTTTTCTCGTTAGGTATATCTGATTATATTCCACTCTTTAAGTAAGTCATTCTGGTATTTATTGTGACCTTATTGCAAAATAGAGTCTTTGCAGATGTAATTAGTAATGAGATCATCAAAATGGGTCTTCTAAGATAGGACTGGTATCTTCAGAAAGAAGAGAAGAACCACAGAAAAAAGACCATGTGAAGAAGCAGAGACTGCAGATGCATCTATAAGCCAAGGAATGATAAGTGTTACCCACTATCAACAGAAGCCAGGAAGAGACACAAGGAGCAGATTCTCCTGTACGGTCCTAAGAAGGAACCAATGTTGCTGACTTCTAGCCTTCAGAACTGTGAGACAGTAAATATCTGCTTTTTTAAGCTACATAATTTGTAGTGCTGTTAATGGTGGTGCTAGAAAACTAACACCTTGTTAAATGAACATGTCTATGAGTTTTATATAAAGATTTTAAAAAAACCCAGAAACTAATAAAAATACAGCCCTCCCTAGTGGCACAACGGGTTAAAGCACAGCACTGTGAAGCTACCCATAGCCACTGCAGTAGGAGTTCAATCCCCAACCAGGGAGCTACCCACATGGTACAGCAGACCTCTCCTATCTCACCCGCTGCTGTCTTTAGCAGTGTATTTCAGGTGACCTGCCTGTTCTGCTCCTCACTCTGTCTTTGGTGAATCTTTTCACCACCCATGTCTCTGGACTGTACCCAGATCTTGTAAGTATAAATAAATAAATCTTAAAAAAAAAAAAAAAAAAAATTTTTAAAATTACATATTTTTTTGCAATGCTGTTCTGGAATATGGAAAGTTACTTTGTATCATTACCAACATCTTGATTTTATCTGACATCTTTACAGAACAGATGACCCAAAGATAGATTTATTCTTTCAATGATTATTAAACCATTACCAGGTACTAGAGACTGGACTAGGCACAATGGGCAAAACTATGAAAAATAACATCTCTTTTCTTCCAGAAAGTTACCTTTGAAACTAGTTTAATATGATAACTGCAATGACAGGAGAACATCACAGACTTACAAGGGAAGACAAAAGAGGGGTACCTAACACAAGAGTGTACAATGATGTGTAAATTTAAGTGTGTAGGAGTGACATATTGTTAAGGGGAAGGATGTCCTAAAGGAACTCTGCAGTCTTATGGACTCCACCTCCTACTCCAGCTTTCTGGATCCTATGCATTTCTCCATTGATTGAAAACTACAACTCCCAGCAGTACCAGGGAGAGAACTGCAGGACCCCAGTTTGGAGCTAGCAGGAATGGATTCTGGGACATTTGGGGAGGATAAATAGGGGCAATTGCAGCTCTGGTTTGCTCACTATGGTGCTCGCCCTGGCTCTGTCTCTTGCTGCCTCGCTTGGGAAGCAGCTCTCCGGACAGTGTGACTTGGTGTGTTCAGTCAGCCTAGCCATAAGGTATTCTACTTACTTTGTATCCCGCTCTCTTTCCCTGGGTTGTTTTCTATTCCTTTCCCCTTTGGTAAATAAACCCGTTATTGACCCTTTTGTGTGTCCCTGCAGTATAACTGAATTGTGAGCGTGCGGGTGAGGCCCCACAGACAGGCGGCCCAGTCCACTCTGGGCTATTCTGTAACAATATCAGGTGCTTGTCTTACAGCTAGCAAACAACAGAACTAAGATTGCATCCCAGGACTGTGGTCCCAAATCTTTTCTATCTCATCACATTACTTTGTTTTTTTTCACCTGCCAAAATGAGGACATTGCTCCTTAAAAAGCCTTTATGATGATGAAATAAGACATGTGAAGCATATTGGCCTGATACCTGATTATGGCAGATCTACACAGTCTCCACCAGAATTGCATTCTGCTACCTGTTTTGGAAACTAGGAAACTACTCCCAGTTCTTTGCAGGTGGAACCTCTGAGTGAGTGGAGCCAAGTGACTAGTTCTCCCCAATGCGCCAGAGCAAGTAAGAGCTGCGCACGATTTCCGTGCCCTCATCCCTGGATGATAGAGCCAATGAGACTAAAAGCTAGAGGGTGGAGTTGCAGATGATGAAGCTTTAGTCAGTAAAGCTCTCTGAGTAACTATTAGGACATGACCCCTGCCAACCTATGAGTGAAGTAAATCTTTATTTTCTTAAACTACTGGGATTTGAGAATATTTTTTTTACAGCAATTTATCTTAATCTATTCTGAATAATATACTGGTCCCTAATATATACTCCACAATTATTTTTCAATCCTTTGACAATGATATAGGTTATGGGTGGTAAAAATAAGTTTTATGTTAAAAAATAATAAAATAGGCCATGTGTTACCCAGATGCATATATTATATTCTTATTTTAAATCCTGAGGCAAATCAAAAGCAGTTTATGATAGCTGAGAAAGAAACCATGCCTTAAAAGCAGCTGAAATAAAAAAAAAATACATTTGCTGTCAGAAAAAAAAAATCACCTCTCATTAAAGATCATTTCTTTCATAACTCTAAACTAAATTATTTAAGTTTAAAAATAGAAAACCCACCTTATGAAAAAACATAAATGCTAAAAATCCTAGCTTGAGGTTTCAGTCACTATTCTTAACATACCTTCAGAGGTTTTTGACTGTCATTACTACAAATAGAAGACTTCCAGGAAGGAATAATTCAACAGAAAGAAGTCTTTTATTTTTTCTACAAATTTGGAACATGGGGAGAAAGATGACAGTAAATATAACTCCAAGTTCTCTGGTCAAACAAATCTAAATGCCTCTGCCCAGCATTCAGCATCTCGATGAGATGGTCTCCTTTGCTAACTAACCTCATTTCCCACATTTTTGCCAGTGTAGACTCCATTTTAATCAAGTCTCCTCAAAGTCCACAAACAAGCCCCATTAATCCTTTCTTTGTGTGTTAATCCATTTGCACTAAATGCCCTTCCTTCTTACTTAAAGAACAAGTGCTAATCTGCCTTCTGTGGCTGTATTTTATCCTTTAAGATACAATGCTTTTAAAAAAATATAGTATAACATTATCATCGGTATGTGCTACAATATGATCCCTACCCACCCCCACACCATTGACTATCTTTATTCATTTTACTTGCCCTTCTACCCCCTTCCTGAGGGGGGAGAAGGGACTTGAAAATTATCTTCCACTTGATTTTTTAAGCCAATTGAAACCACTTCTAATGTTTTCTCATGAAAACACTAATATTGCCAACTAATGACCAAGTATCACAACTGCCCCATGGAAAATGAAAATAGACAGCAAGGCTCTTAAGACGTTTAATTGCTTGGAGAGAGGCCCCTAAATATGATGCTGTTTGCATTTGAATTGTTAAAACAATCTCTGCTATTGCCTCAACTTTTAAGAAGCAGACACAATATCACCGGATGCTCTGTATGTATTATGTCATTTCATCTATGCTGTTACCTAAGTTATAGGTACAGCACAAAGAGGTTTATGTAACAAAGGAGTTTAGTTAGTTGATAATGATGTGATCCATAATCATGTGAAGTATATTAGCATCAGTAGGTACAACTATTTAAGATTTTGGGCTAGGTTTTTTTCCAGCTGCCCAGCTGTACTACATTGTATCCTGTTATCATTTTTTCAGATATAGTATACTAACCAGGAATTGAATTTGACTTGACTTTCCTAAAGAGGACAGAATGGTAGAGAATGCTCTCAGTTGAGAAGTTTGAGTAGAAATAGAGGAAGAAAGGATTGAGTATCTGTTAAGTTGAACTCAGTCTCCTCAGTTGATAAGTTTTGTCTTGAATGCCAGCAATGGTTGTTGGCACTGAGGAGCTGCAGATGAACAAAACAGACTTGCTCCCTGTAAACATGAAGCTTATATTCCTTTTGGGATGACACACAGTAAGCACATGAATAAATGACGAAGATAATTTCAAACAGTGGAGAACACAATGAAGAAAATAAAAGAGGGTTATGTAACTGTAGTGAGGGAGCCAGTGGTAAGGAAAGATTGTCAGAAAGAGACAGCTAGCCAGAGACCTAAATGACACAAGGGAGCAGCATTTCCTGCGGGTAAAGGTCTCTAGGCTGGAAAGAGTAAACTAGACTGCTGGTGTTTGAGGAACACTTACAAAGACCAGTGTGATAGGAGTAGGGCAAAACACCAAGTAGGAGAGGAGAGACAGGAGAAAATAGAAAGGCTACATTCAGATAATGTTGAAATAAGTTTTAGTTATTCATGATGTCTACAATCATTGTACTAAAGTTATTCGTATTTATTTTTAGTGAAAGCAATGTAATTGAACATATTGAACATCTACAAAAGTCTTATTTTAAAATTTAAAAGTTCATGGTTTAAAAGTTTTAAGGATTACGATACCTGGGGAAAAAAAAAAAAAAAAAGACCGTGCCCAAAAAAAATCTATGTATTCTAAAGTGATGAGTTTATAAGGGGAAACAATAAGGAAATCATGATATTTACTAATATATCTACCAATAATGAAAATACTTTGTTGGAATTCAGTTAGTGTCTTCCTGGATACCAATCGTTTGTTTTCAACACATAATTAGGAGTTGTTGCATTATTTTATTTTTAAGCAATGAATTCAAGATCCATTAAATTCTTAATAGAGAAAATTTTTAAACAGATACATAAGATGTTATTTTTAAAGGAGTGTGAGAATTATTTAGAGATGATATATCTACATCAGCTGTTAAAATGCAGCAAAATCACTTTTTTTCTGAAAATCTATTCAAAATGCTTTCTAGTTTAAAAACTTTATATTAACGAGTTTCTCTGCAAAACAGTTACACATTCAAACATTGCAAAAGCATTTTAAAACAGTATTCATTTAACGTGTAAGGGAAAAATGTAAAACCCACCTGTTATTTTGACTACTTCGGTACTTTAACAAGGTATCTAGTTACTAGTGAATTTCTTTGCAGGACTAGACAACTTTGCCATCATTGTGTTCCTCACCACAAAGTATTTTAAAGGCTGCAATACTAAAAATAATTTAAAAAATTCACTTAGTGGAACTGCAAATCGCTGAACAGAACAATGATGTTCTGTTCAGTGATTTGCAGGAAACCCAAGAGAACGGGTGTAATTTTCAAAAAGCGTGGATGTCACAATATGCTGTCAACATACCTTGTATATTTTTTGTGATCCATACCATATTGATATGTACAGGGAATGAGGAACACAATAACCACAACATTGTTTTGTCCAGTAAAGAAGTTCACCAGTTGTTACTTTATTGAAGTGCTTGAAGTGGGTAGATTTAAATTAAGCACAGTTTAATTTCTTTTACATCTTTTTAGACAAGAAATAATTATAAAAAGAAGACTTTATATTTTTACCTGGCACTATAATGAATTATTTGACTTTGGAGTCTACTCTGTTAAACTGTTATCAGGTATTTTTTCAAAATAAAAATTTTTTTTTACTTTATATTCTTATTGCCATCCCCCAGAATAATACCTACTATGACATCAACTCCATTTTCTTATTCTTTTTGCCAACCAAAATGTTCTTTAATAGCAAAAAAGCACTGAGGTTAAAGGCATTCTCTATGCATGGTATGCATTCATGCATATTATTTTCAAATTTCTCATAACAATTGAAATTAATAATAGAGATTAATTTTGGAAAACTTCTTTCTGCAGCTAAAAAGCAATTTTCCAAATATCTACTTATTTTTCAAAAAGAACAAGCCAAATTAGGTGAAAATATTTAGAAAGCTATGAAATAGGCATATTCTTGCTTTGATCTTGAGGAATGAAGCTTTCTAAATTTTATTTGCATTATATGAAAGTATTATATACTGAAGTAATACAAATATACTATATGCTTATCAATCACAAATATACAAAGAGAGGACAATATTTGTGTGGCTTCAATCAAAGGATGGAGAAATAAAGGCTACTTATGTTAAACTGGAACTTTTAAAAGTCTAAATATTAACATATTAAAGAATTGAAACAAAAAGGCAAAGATATAAAATGTTAGAAAAATAAGAGGCCAGTAATTGCTGAGATATACTCATGCAATTGCCTATTTTAAAGTCTATTACACCATCAACTGCTAGTAATTTAATTCACATTTGAATCAATTCTACAACCTGACTCTGAAGAATGTCCTGAATGGTTTATAGTAAGAATTTACTATTAATCAAGTACCCATTAGTATTGTCTAGACTTTGAAAGATTAAATTTATTCAAAATAGGGAGAATAAGTCTGAGAAAATAGACAAGGTTTGATGTAACTTTTTAAAAAATTTTAAGTAAATGGTCACCAAAAAAATTCTATTCAGCTCATCAAATTTGCTTTGGCCTAATCCATATTTACTAGCTTACTTTCTCTTAGCTATTTTCATCATCTTCTATCATTAAATTAAGACAGTAGTGCTCAGTATTGAAACAAGCAGAAATAACCACCTGAGGGAAGTAATAACTACCTACTTCGTTGACCGCACCTTTTCTGTCTACTTTGAGGCTTCTCCTTCCTCCTTCTGACCCAGAAATATTCCTGCTTGATGCTTGCCCAAATTTTTACTCTTAATATCCTTGCCTCTAATAATCTCATTTATACTATTACTTCAACCAGGTAGCTATTGCACAAACTTTTTAAGATAAAAGTCTCAGCATCTGGTCAGCTACATAAGGATACACTACAAAAATGCAAACTTAATCTATCAAAGCCACAATCTTACTCCATTATCAATGTAATTTTTCTGATTATATTAACACTCCATTATTCTTACCTATGTTTTCCTGAGACTCAGACCTGTTTGAAACTTCTGTCCTTATTTTCTTATTCTTACTATCACCACATGCACTTTCTCATAAAATATTAACTAGTTTTCATACTTCTAGTTGCAGAACATATCAGCTTGGTTCACTATAAAATATTACTCTAATTATGTTTCATATCTTTTTAAATAGTCTTTGTTTGCTTTGCTTATTTATAGAAGAATGTTGCAATTACTCAGCTCAGTCTTGTCATTCATGAATTTAATGTTCTGTCAAGCTTTCCTGTATTGTCCATCATTTTACCACTCATCATTTGTATAGTAAAGTTAAACTGTATTAATTCCCTAATATTTACTCATTGTAATAGACAATATCTTACTGCTTTATTCACCTTTGTTAATAATGCATATACTGACTCTAGTTTGAAGTATTATACAACTTCCCAAACCTAATTCAAGTTCTTTTATAATGAGTTTTACCTGATAGCTTCAGCTTAGCTTCAGCTTAACTGTGATCTCTAACTGTTGAACTATTCGTATGGGTACCAGAATGTAATGGAAATGACTTGATCTTAGGATTTCTCTACATCTAAGTTCCAAAGTCATTCAGTTATCTTTGTGACAGTGGGGGAGTTTGTCAGATGGTTTATGCCTTGGTTTTCAAGTCTATAAAATGAAAATAATGCATTTACTAAGAATTTCAAAAGAAAGCCTGCATGTCATGATCAAAGCCAGTTAAGTGGCTATCAATAAATCTGACAACATAAATTTCATTCATTCAGATGTATCAAATGTTACCTTGGGCCAAGTACTTAAAATAAAGGGTGATGGGCAAGATAAACACAATCCCTGAATTCGTGGAGCTAATATCTTTAAGTCTAAGTTCTCATTAGCCAGACCCTAGTCTTCTACTTTGGGCTTGGAATTGATTGGATGAACAGATTTGACTCTTGCTAACAAAATGATAACCCTCTCCCAGTTTCCCCGATTTTATAAAGAATTTACAGAAGTTCCCAAACATTCCTACAGATTTGAAGATAGGAATGGCAATTTTGCAGTGTGCTCTGTACAAGGTTTATCTCCTGAAGCAGTTGGGGGTAATACTGAGAGAAAGTGAACTCTTGGAACAAAATCTTCAGCAGGATTATGAATCTTCATGGAGCAAAGTGAAATCACATGACAGGAGGGCATGAGCTCAACTGAATATCTGCTATTAAGAAAATTAACAGCTTATAGTCAAACACTGGGTTTTCATGATCAAACCAAGAGAAATGTCATTATTTCCATATTTATTTTTGTGATTTCTGCTCCTAAAAAATTATGTGTTTGCTGATACATCATATAAATCTCTTGAAGGTTGAGACAAGCCTACTTAGGCAGTATATTAGAACACTACACCCAATTGACAACACACTGTATCAATGTTTAAGAAAGCAAGGAATGAGTGGTGCATCTTGTGCTCCAACAATGGACACACTATAATTTCATTATTACCTGCACAGAGTAAACTCCCTTAAGATAGACATTTGAGGATTAGAAGAGGACGTGAAATAAGTGCTTTAGATTGAGAATATAAAATACTAGTTTGGCACAATAAGGGAGTGGCAGTGTATCTATAGCTTCCTCCTATACCATTGATATTTAACTGTCCAATTAAAGAGGGATTCTAGGACATGTTGGTTAAGAATGGGTAGAATGGAAAATAAAGAGCAAAGCAGGCTTAACAAACTGTTTCTTTGGCTTTGTCTACACTCACTATGTAGGTAATTTAGCCCCTCATAAAAATGTACATTATGTACCATCATTTTAAGCTAATAAACTCATTATATATATCCACCTAATACTCATTAAGTTCCTCCCAAAAGGATGTATGTGGTTTGTACATATACAGCAAGAGCAATAAAAAATAACATTTCAATAGGAAGTCAGTCGATGCTCAAAATAAGGAAGGGTGGAATTTAGGCATAGAACCCAGACTTCTTAGGTCTCATTCTTGTGAATGGACCCCAAGAATAACACTGAGATTTTTGTAGAAGCATCTGGACTTTGTACATATATTTTCATTTGCTTGGAAAGTCCAAGTCTTTTAGAATGGAAACAAAAGGAGAATCTTCAGGGATGGCAGGTGGTATACATTACCATCTCTTTATGTAGGTACATTGTCAAATTTTCTGAGCTCTAAACCAATGGTGAATTGCTGGTTTGAAAATTGCTGCCTGAGATTTCAATTCCTGTAGAAAGTACTTTATGTGGATTTTCACTTTATTTAATCTCGCCACTATAAAACAGCAGTGCTTTACACTTTAATATAAAAAGTTGGTGGCAGAATCTCTGTGAGCCATCTGGAGCTCAAAGTCTAAAGATTACACATTTTTAATCTAATAAAGGCAGGCATGCACAGGTGTGCAGATAGGCAGTCAGTAAAAGTCATGCTTCCAGGGTTGGAAGATAAAGCACCCTCCCTTTGGAGTAAGTGTTTTTGTATTCAGTATGATATCATAAAAGTATCAGAATAATAGTTCTTCAATCCCACATTTCTTTCCACAAAAGTAACACAGGCAGATATATTATACATTTCCTAAAACATTTGTAAAAGAACTAATTGGGACATTACAGAAATGCTGTACATTCATAAAAAAACATAGGTAATTTTGAGAGCCAAATTCATTGATTTTTCCCAGATGTTTTATTTTTAATTAAAGACACAAGATTATTTAAAATGGCTATTCATGGTCATTTAATAGACCGTGCTCTTTCAAACCAATTGGTCACAGCCTATCTTCGAACATAAGTTGTTACTGTCACTCTGTCTTTTGTACTAGTTAGGTGTGAACTTTATCTTCTAAAAGCCACAGGAAAAAATGTGTGGTTCTTAGTTCAGTTAGAAGATATTAAACCTTCTCACATTTACAACCTGACTTGCTAGCAAAGCTAGTACAAACAGTGAAGGTGGGGTTAAAGAAGTTCTGTTTCAAAGGACTTACGCATAGGATAGTTTAAGATTTGATAAAGAGAATTTTTTGCTCCCCTTGGGAATGTTTGTCAATGCTAGAGGACCACCCAAAGACTCAGCAACATTTTGTATCCTTTTGACAGCTCTGAGAAGGCTTTATCAAGGTGGATAAAGAATCCTGGTTAACACCCCTTGATTTGGAATACAAATCAAAAGGATGAAGGTAACTGTAATGGTGAGTCCAAAGTAGAGAAGTCATTAAGCTCAGTATTGAGTGATCTTTAGATGAGGTAACTCCAGAATGTGAATGCTTCCAGGAACCCAGAAAAAGCAAATATATTCCTTTCTAAAGAAACCTATTATCATGGGCCTCTAATTATTAAAAAGTACATTTTTGCAATTAAGAATAAAAACAACTGGTGCTGGGCCCTCCCTTGTGGTGCAGAGGGTTAAAGCGCAGCACTGAGAAGCTAAAGCTACTTCTGTCTGAGTTCGATTCCCGCCTGCCCCGGAGGTGACCACATGGTGTGGCAGACCTCTCCTGACCCGCCCGCTGCTCCCCTCAGCAGTGTACTTCATGGATCTGCCTGTTCTGCTCCCCACTCTGTCTCTGGTGAAGCCTCTCACCTCCCCTGAGCCTCTGGCCTGTACTCCAGTTCTGTATGCACAAATAAATAAATCTTAAAAAAAAAAAAAAAAAACTGGTGCTAAAAGAAACAACATGACTTAAATAAAATACAGCAATACAGCAGAAATGGTGTATTACAGAGCCACACAGAGGCTTCAAATATTGTCATTATCACATTGCATCCTAAATCACACTTTAATGTTACTATTTTCAGAGATAAAATACAAGAACGACAATTTTGGCAAATACTTGATATTAAAATAGAATAATTAAAATTATGTATGAGTAGATAGCTCTAATAGTATCTTGGATTCATCTGAAGAAACATGTCATTAAATCATATGTCATTAGAATAAAGAAGTGAGAAAGAGAAAAGCTGGTAATAGGTGAAAAATGATAAAAGACAAAGAAGGTTCAGTTTTTAGGTTTAAGTTATGTGTAATCTGAATCCCAAAAAAGGAGAAATAAAAGAAAGATAAGGAAGCACTATATGAAGAGATAATTTCCGAAAATACCTCTAAATTGACAAAAGCAATTATGTGACACACTTAAGAGCCCTTACATACTTCAAAAAGAACAGAGAAACCCTCACCTCGGTGCATCACAGTACAATTGCTAAAAACCATGAAAAAGGAAAACTTGGGCTCTCCTTGGAGGTGCACTGGGTTAAAGCACAGCACTGTGAAGCTAGCCACAGCAGCTTCAGCATGAGTTCAATCCCTGGCCAGGGAGGTAACCCACATGCACAGTGGACTTCTCCTCTCTTGTCTACTGCTCCCCTCAAAAAAAAGGAAAACCAAAGAGTAATGGAAGACAGACACTAAGAGTCATATAACTTTAAAAGTAAATGATGGCCCTCCCTGGTGGCGCAGTGGGTTAAAGCACAGCACTGAGAATCGAAAGCCACTTCCACATGAGTTCGATCCCCGCCTACCCCGGAGGTGACCACATGGTGTGGCAGACCTCTCCTGACCGCCCGCTGCT
>NW_004567103.1:50586727-50600993 GCF_000260355.1 Condylura cristata
GCTGCACCACCAGGGAGGGCCCAGTATAACATTTTTAATGTGAAAACTATAAGACATCATTAAAGAAACTAAAGAAAAAAAATCAAATAAATGGAAAAATAGTCCATACTCATGGATTGGAAGGATTAATATATTTAAAAGACAATACCCAAAACTGAACCACAGATTCAATACACTACTTATCAAAATCTCAACCTGTAGCCTAGGGGTTAAGTCTCAGTGCTGTCACCACTACCTCCTACTTTCCTGCCAGGGAGTTGATCCACATATGGTACAGCAGCTCCCTCCATCTTGCCATGGCTCCCCTTAGCAGTGTATTTTAGGAAATCTGCTTGTTCTTTGTTCTGTTCTCCTTTCTGAATCCAGTGAATCCTCTCACCCCCTGTACCCATTCTTCTGTGCAAAAAAAAACACAAAAACTCACCTTATTCATTTGCTGAAACTAACAAGCTAGTGTTCAAATTTATGAGAAACCCATGATAACTTACAGTCTTCGTAAAGAACAAAGTTGGAGGACTCACAATTCTCAATTTCATAACCTAGGATAAATCTACAATGATAAAAATATAGACATAAGAAAAACATGTAGATCAACAAAATTGAAGGCCCAGAAATAAACTCTAATACTTGTGTAGTCAGTTGATTTTGACAAGGATACCAACACATTTAATGAAAACCAATAATCTTTTCAATAAGTGGTGCCTGGACCACTGGAAATATACATGCCAAAGAACAAAGTTGGATTGCTTTCTCAGATTCTATATAAAAATGTACCCTACACCTAAATGTAAAGTATAAAACTCATAAAAGAAAATATAGGAGTCAATTTTTGTTACTTTGGTCTTCATAGGTATGAAACCAAAAGCACAAGTGTCAAAAACAACAACAAAAAAACACTTTGTGATTGAAAGAGATCATCGAGAAAGTGAAAAGCCAAACCTCATCCCATTAGAAAAAATATTTCCAAATCATAAATCTGATATGCCTAGAAGAGCTAGAGAACACTTATAAGTCAAAATAAAAGACAAATGCTGCAGATAAAAAATGAGCAAAGCATATGACTAGACATTTCTGCAAATAAGGTATACAAATGGCCAGTAAATACATGAAAAGATATTCCATATCATTATCCATTTGGGAAACGCAAATCAAAACCAAAACGAAATATCATTTGGCAATGTATGGAATGGCCATACTTAAAAAAAAAAACCAAAAACACAATGACAAATGTTACATGTGGAAAAAGTGGTATCCTCATAGATTGCTGAAGTCATCTGAGATCCTAGGATTGTCTGGAAAGATGATTAAATTAAATGAACACGTATATTTTGATAAGTCAATGCTATAGGTTGATACAAACATTAAAAGAATAGTAAAAATGTGCATTATTTCCAAGTTAATAAAGGGAAAAAAAAGATACCACACCTAACCTGGATAATTTGAAGAGTTTAATAAAGGCTTTCTTCTATAGAGATGAGCAAATTTAAACAAAATACAACAAAGGAAATAGCGCAGAAATTCAATGTGTCAAGAATTGTGAAGAATCTGCAACTTTACTTGATTTATAAGCTGCTAAAATAACCTATTATAGTTTCAAGATTCTGCAGAAGACACAAGACTCCTGGACTAGAGGCTAAAGACAGTTTATTACTCACTGCACTAACAATAGCCAAAATATTAGCATTTGTATAGTTCTCCAAATCAGAAATTCACACAGGGTTACATAAAAATAGGTAACATTTGGGCCCTCCCTGGTGGCGCAGCGGGTTAAAGCGCAGCACTGAGAATCTGAAGCCACTTCCGCATGAGTTCGATTCCCGCCTGCTGCCTGCCCAGGAGGAGACCACATGGCCAGGCAGACCTCTCCTGGCCTGCCCGCTGCTCCCCTCAGCAGTATACTTCGATGACCTGCCTGTTCTGCTCCCCACTCTGTCTCTGGTGAAGCCTCTCACCGCCCCTGCCCCTCTGGCCTGGACCCCAGTTCTGTATGAACAAATAAATAAATCTTAAAAAAAAAAAATAGGTAACATTTGAATATGTGATGTTTATTGCTGGAGGGGAACCATTCAACCTAGCAGATAAGGGGAAAAGAAAATAAATACCCTAAATTCATATTCTTCCTGGCCATCGTTGGTGGTGCAGCCCGTTAAAGTACAGCACTAAAAAGCTAAAGCCACTTTCCCATGAGTTGGATCCCCGCCTGCCCCGGAGGTGACCCACATGGCTCAGCAGACTTCTGCTGACCTGCCCGCTGCTCCCCTCAGCAGTATACTTCGATGACCTGCCTGTTCTGCTCCCCACTCTGTCTCTGGTGAAGCCTCTCACCGCCCTTGCCCCTCTGGCCTGGACCCCAGTTCTGTATGCACAAATAAATAAATCTTAAAAAAAAATCACATTCTTCCCTGTTCAGTCTTCGGCTGGTGACTTTTATTCAACAAAGTCAACCAGGCATCAGTCAGCAAGGAAGTGTTTTAATATCATCCATAAAATTGGCCCTCTCTTGTACAGAGCAGGAAGGAAAAGGTTGAAGAAGGCATGTGATGTGACAAATGGATAGCTGATGGGAAAAAAAGAGATTTATACAAAAATAATGCAAAAAGAAGATAAGAAAGAATGAGGTGAGGAAGAGTGGTGAGATAAAAAGAGACAGTATTTAATGGAACAGAAATTTAACCCAAAATGTTCAAATGCTTCCATTAAAATTGATGATTGTCTAACTGGACAAAAAAAAAGAACCATAAATTTTAGTCAATTACAAAAAAGCCCTCTGATACACAGATCACAAATGTTAAAAAAAAAATGTTAACAGAGAAAGCGTGGAAAAGATATATTATAAAACATGATCCATAAAAACATCATTGTAGTAATGTCAGATAAAGATTTAAGGCAGCCAGGTTTTTTAGACTGTACAGGGGGGACAATTCAAAATGTGAAAAGCATCTACTTACCTAGGAGCCTTAAAGGCCTACTTTGTAAAACATGCAAAATTTAACTTCTAAACATATACCTTTGAAACATAGTAAGCAAAAACCACACATATAGAGCAAAAATAAATGAAAAAATTATAGTGGGAGATTTTAACATAACATCTCTCAGGAAAAGATGGGACAAGCCAATTAAAAAGTCAGTAAGCGGGCCCTCCCTGGTGGCGCAGCGGGTTAAACTGAGAAGCTAAAGCCACTTCCGCAAGATTCCCGCCTGCCCACGGAGGTGACCACATGGTATGGCAGACCTCTCCTGAGCCGCCAGCTGTTCCCCTCAGTAATGTACTTCGGCAATCTGCCTGTTCTGCTCTCTCTCTGGTGAAGGCTCTCACAGCCCCTGAGCCTCTGGCCTGTACCCCAATTCTGTATGCACAAATAAATCTTTAATAAAAAAAAAAGTCAATAAGCATACAGAGAATTTAAACTGCATGATTAACATATTTGACTTAATTGATATATGTGGAAAACAAGATATCTCAAAACTGCAGCAAATACCTTCTGTTCATATACACACATAATGTTACTAAAAATGACTATATACTGGGCCTTAAAGCAAGTTTCACAACTTTGAAAAGACTGAAATCATATAAAGTATATTCTATGAAAACAAGGTATTTAAATTACATTATTTTTAAAAGACAAAAGATTGAAAAATCTCCATCACAATGGAATAAAATATTTTGAGCTGAGTAATGATGAAAATATAACATTAAAATTTAGGAGATTAGATATATCTAAGTTCATATCTAAAAGGGAATATATGACGTTCACTGTGATTATCAGAAAATACGTAAAGCTAAATATCAAAGAACGAACTAAAAGTATCCATGTAAAAATTTGGGGGGAAAAGGTACAGCAAATAAAACCAAAGGAAAAAGCAGGAATGTAAAGTAAAAGAAAATAAATAAATCAGATAGAATATGAACAGAGGTAAAAGTAATTTCTGAAAAAATTTAAATTAATAAACTCTGGGAAATATAGTCAAGAACAAAAAAAGAGAAGACACAAGCACTCAATTCTAAAAATAAAGCACATAACACAGGGAATCCTTTAGGATTAAAAGTTAAGAGAAACATATGACTACTTTTCTGCTAAAACATTTGAAAATTCAAACGAAAGATAAAATTCTTAGAAAACATTACTTGTCAAACCAATACTAAGATGAAGACTTTCAAATAATCTTATTAAAGATGTTGACATTTATTAAAACTTTCCCACAGAGACAGATGAACTTACACATAATTTTATCAAGTGTGAAGAAACACATAACACTGATCTCATTTATACTCTGTGGAAATAAAACATTAGTGGATGCTCCCCACTTTTAATGAGCCCATTATAAGCCTATACCAATACCTCAAAAGAATATTATGAGAAAAGAATTTAAAGGTCAGTCTCATTCATGAACATAAGTGCAACACTGTAAAACACAGTATCAGCAAACTTATCAAAAATAGTTTTAAAGATTGAGTAGAGTTCATTCTATGATACTAATTAAATTTTCTATTAAATATCAACATGATTCATTACTTGAATAGAATGAAGGAAAACAACATAGTCAGCTCAATAGATTAGGAAGAACTGCTTAATAAGTTCCAATATCCATTTATGGTAAAATTTCTCAGATAACAGAATATAAGGGACTCCTTTTCCTATGATGATGATAAATGACATCAATGATGGAAGTGTGGAATAATATTCTAATAGCTATCTCTTGAGATGAAGAATAAGACTAGAGTCTATGTTATCAATACTCATGTTCATCACTGTGTTTCTAAGCTGTGTAGTAAAGCTGTGTTGTAAGGCTTAGGGGATTTAAAATTAAAACTACATACATAAATTAACATTATTCAAAAAAAATATGGTCATATATACAGAAAACTTTAAAATATTTACAGCTGAATTTTTAGAATTAATTCATGAAAGAAATTATGTGGTTAGAAAAGATTGTCAGAAGTCATTTGTTTTTTGTTTTTAAAGTTTTATTTATTTATGCATTACAGAACTGGGGTATAGGCCAGAGGTTCAGGGGTGGCGAGAGGCTTCACCAGAGATAAAGTGGGGAGCAGAACACTGCTGCGGGGAGCAGCGGGCGGGTCAGGAGAGGTCTGCCGCACCATGTGGTCACCTCTGGGGCAGGCCGGGATCGAACTCATGCGGAAGTGGCTTAAGCTTCTTAGTGCTGTGCTTTAACCCGCTGCGCCACCAGGGAGGGCCGAAGTCATTTGTTTTTCTCATGACAAAGGACAGAAAATCAATAAGGTATCTAAAATACTGATAAATATCAAATATTTAGAGTACATATCTAACAGTACATGTACAATTTAGTTATGCAGAAACTCACAAAACAAGAAATTAAACTTTCCATAATCAGTGGAAAGATAGCTATTTCATGGATTGGATTGTTATTTCTGAAAAATATTATTTCTCCCTAAGTTGATTTATAAATTCAAACAATTCAAAGAAAATCATAGTATTTACGGAATTTGTGGAACTAGCTCTAAAATTAATAAACTGTAAAAAAATACAAATTAAAAACCTTGTTCTACTGAATAATAAGATTTTTATTAGCTGTAGTATCTAAGGTAATATTATTGTAAATATTGTAAACCAATGACATACAAGGGAAAGTCCTGAAAAGACTCATTATAGATAGACAATTGAGTGATGATAAGGGAGGCATTGCCAAAGTATGATGAAACAGTATTTTCAAAAAAAAAAACCAAAAAAACAAAAAACTGTTGTAATTACTTACCATATAGGAAAAAAAAACTTAATATATGGTCACTACACTCTCACATCTTCATACTGAAAGAAAAAAAAATAAGAGTCAGGGTTTAAAGAGGCAGTGTAGTAAGATCCCAGGATCATCTCTTCATGAACAAACCAAATATATAGGTGTATCTGGAATAACTGTCTTTAAGAAAGATCTGAGAACAAGCTGAATAGCTTTCCCACCACAAGAGATAAAAAGAATCACAACAAAAAGGATAGGGAAGACAGAGACTCAATCTCACCAAGATACCACATTTCAGATACAGTGACCAATCTGACAAAAAGGAACTATTTGACAAATATGGAGCATATCCCTGAGGAGTAAGGGGTTCTTGTCCCATATGATGCATCCTAACATTTTTGACCTTGTTGGTAGATATAGGTCCCTCAAAATAACTACTTTTGAAAACCAAAGGGTCAGGTGCATCACACATAACAGACACTACTACTACATTGCTCAATATGGTGCTCAATGCAATCCAGATCTTGATGCTCCCCATCAGCTGCAATAGCATCAGGAAGCTCTTAGGATACATAGATCTGGGGACTCAAGCTCTGTGTTTGTCCTTGGCCTTGCTAGAACTTGCAATACCTCCCAGAAATGAGATTTTAGACTCACCTAGGACTGTGATTTTTGCAGCTGCTCCCAAGAGAATACCTCCATCTCACTGAGACTGAATATCGGCAGAGTATACGACTGCAGCACCGCAGGACCATACTATCAATATCCTTTAAAAGATGGTACTTGAGCATGTAGCCTTCAATTACCCTGAAAATAGATGCTAAAAATGAGTCTTTCCCTTATCACATTAACAGGTCTTGGCACATATTTTACACTGGAGGCCTATCCAGAATAAACCAGGCTGCCTAGACAACCACAAATTTTTAAGAGAAAACCAAAAAAATAGGGCAAGTTAAATGACAGTGTTTAATGCAAGACACTCAACACTGGGAGAAACTATACATAGAAACACAGAGTGAAGTAAAATGAAGAAACAGAAGAATATGTTCCAAATATATGTTCCAAATATAAGAACAAAATAAAACCTCAAAAAAAAAAGGACCTAATGAAACAGAGATAAGAAAATTATGAGAAACATTTAAAGCAATCATACAGATGATCACTGAACCTGGGAGAAGAATGGATGAACACAGTAATAGATAGAAAATACAAGAAAGCACCAAATGGAAGTCACAGTGTTAAAAATATAATTGAACTGAAAAAATAGAAGTGCTCAGTGTAAGAATTAATGAAACAGAGAATGAATATAAGTAAATTCAAAGATAGGGGCGTGTAGTTTACCTAAACAGAGAAACAAAGAGGGTAAAATATCTTTTTTAAAATGAAGATAGTTTATGAGACCTAAACTAAACTAAAATAAAATAACATCTCTAAGTAAACTAAGACAGAATAACATCTCAATTATTAAGTGTCCCAGAAGAAAAGAAAGAGGTAGGAAACTTATTTAAGAACTAGTGACTGAAACGTCCCCACTCTGGTGAAGGAAGCAGGTATTCAGTTATAGAGAGCACAAAGAGCTCCAGATGAGGAACTCAAAGAGACTCATACCAAGGCATCTTATAATCAAAATGCAAAAAATAAAAGAATTTTTAAAGTAGCTAGAAAAAACTCAATATGTTACATAAAAGAGGAATTCCCATAAGGCAATCAGCACTTTTATTTGCTAAACAGTCTGTATAACAGAAAGGGGTGGCAAGAGCTAAAAAGAAAAAGTGTTCCAAACAAGAATACTTTGCCTGGCAAAGTTGTAATTCAAAATAAAGGAGGGGTAAATTTTTCTTTTCTTTCTTTTTTTTTTTTCAGAAAAACATATCTTAAAGGTGTCCATCAATACAACATCAGTGCTACAAGAAATATTAAGTAGTATTCTTTAAGTTCTAAAGAAATGATACTAAGATAAAGCAAGAAAACATAAGAAGGAAGAAAAATCCCGTTGGAAAAAAAATACCTGATCAGGATACCCCAGTATTACCTCGCTTAAATATAAATTAATTAAAAGAAAATGTCTGCTTTAGTACAGGTAGTGGATTAACTACTTATAAAACTAGCACAAAATTGTTTTTTAAAATATTTATTTACTCATGAATTTAAGAACCAGGGTGCAGGACAAAGACATGGGGAATGAGAGGATTCACCAGAGACAGAGTGGGGAGCACAACAATACTGCACTTTGACCCCTTGCACCACCAGGGAGGCCCCCAAACTAGCACACCACTGTTAAAAGACAAGATTATAAAATAAAATTATAAGCAGTGGAGGGACCAACTACGCCAAAAAATGATGTAATAAAAAAATATAAAATGTGAGGGAATGAAAGTATCATTTTTTTGATAAAAATATGAGTTCAAAATTAAGTTGCTGTCAACTTAAGACAGAAAGGTATAAAATAAGATATTGCATGTGAACCTTTATGGCAACCACAAAAGCAAAAACCTACAAATAAAAGCACAAAAAAAATGAGAAAGGGATCTAACCATAACACTATAAAAAGTTACCAAAGCCATAAAGAAAGAGAGCTAAGAGACTATGAGAGGAACTAAAAATGAACCAGAAAGCAATTAAGAAAATGTCAATAAATACATATCTACCAATAACCGCCTTAAATGTTAATGGAACATTCCAATCAAAAGACACAGAGTGACTGGGTGGATTAAAAAAAAAAGAAAAACCTCACACCATACACAAAAATTAACTCAAAGTAGATTAAAGACCTAGACAAAAGAACAGAAACTATAAAATATCTGGAAGCAAAGATGGGCCAAATACTACATAACAAACACTTCAGCGACATCTTTGAAGATACAACACCCAATGCAATGATAGTGAAGGCAAGGATAAATAGATGGGACTACATCAAGTTAAAGAGCTTCTGTACAGCAAAAGAGACATTACAAAAGACAAACTGACACCCCACTGAATGGGAAAAAAATTTCTTACACAAAACTATCAATAAAGGATTGATTACAAAGATATATATACATAGAACTGATGAAACTCAACAAAAATAAACAACCCCATCAAAAATGTGCAGAAGAGCTAAAAAGACACTTCTCCAAAGAGGAAATGCAGCTGGCCAACAAGCATATGAAAAATGTTCAACATCACTTGTAATAAGGGAGATGCAAATTAAAACAATAAGATATCACCTCACCCCAGTAAGAATGGCACATCTTAAAACAACTAGCAACAACAAATGTTGGCGAGGATGTGGAGAAAAAGGAACTCTCCTGCACTGCTGGTAGGGATGAAAACTATGGAAAACTGTTTGGAGGTTCCTCAAACTGATAAACATGGAGCTTCCCTACGACCCAGCAATCTCACTCCTAGGTATCTACCCAAAAGACACAAAAACACTGATTCAAAAAGATACCTGCACCCCCATGTTTACTGCTGTTCTATTTACAATTGGAAAGACATGGAAACAGCCTAAATGCCCAAAAGTAGATGACTGGATTAAAAAGATGTGGTACATACACACAATGGAATATTACTCAGCAACCAAAAAAAATAATAAACACATGCCTTTTGCAGCAACATGGAGCTGGAAAAGATCATGCTTAGTGAAATAAGCCAGAAATAAAAGGAAAAAATACCGTATGGTTTCACACATAGCAGGAGTATAACGGACCAGGTGAAAAAAAAATAATAAAAAACAGCTATATACCAGTGACATGTTATGGGGCAGAATGGGGAATGGGATCAAAAACAGTAGGGGGAGGGAAATGCACTGGACTATAGTGATGGCACATGGGTGATTTGGTGATTGGAACCCCAGGGAGATAACAACTGAGATGAAAAAATGCACAAAATGATGTAAAAATAAGCTATTATATTATTAAAAAAATAAAGGACTCAACTATATATGCCTACTAAATATCCATATCAAAAATAAAGACACATACTTACTGAAAGTGAAGGAATGGAAAAAGTAACAACAACAACAAAAAGAAACCTATAATTGTATCATCCACGGAAGACTTTAAAATGAAAGCTACAATAAGACAAATAAATGTACTACATATTGATAAAGGGAACAGTCCAACAAGAGGATATCATAGTTGTAAAACCTTATACACCAACATAGGGACATTTAAATATCTACTAAATACTCAAATAAGATTTAATACATCTCAAGTTCTTCCAAACAATTCCAGAGGAGGGAACATTCCAAACTCATTTCATGAAGCCAGCATTATCCTAATAACAACTCAAGGATACTGAAAAAAAAAAAAAAAAGAAAGAAAAGGAATTTATAAGTTAATATTTCTCATTGAATATAGGTGCAAAAATTCTCAACAAAATATTAGTATATTGAATTTAACTTATACAACTCCATGATTCAAATTAATTTTGTTAAAGAAAAATTTAAAAAGTTTGCAAAGAAGAGACATTTTCCCAAAGAAGCCATATAAATGGCCAATAGGCACATGAAAAGATGTTCACCATCACTAATCATACAAACACACACACACACACACACACACACACACATATAAATGGAACAGTATGCAGCCATCAAGAAATCTTGTTATTTTCAATAGATTTGGATGGCCAGAAGAGTCTTATGCTAAAGTGATAGATACAGACAGATAGGGCTTAAATAACATATAATTTCACTTATATATGGAATCTAATAAACAAACAAAAAATATATCAAAATCATATACAGAAAACAGATTGGTGGTTACAGAAGGGATGAGGATTGAATGGTGGGTAAAATGGATGAATGAATTAAGAGATACAAACTTCAAGTAATAAATGAAATAAGTCAAGTAGATGGAATGATAATCAAAGTATGGCAATATATATTTGATTGTTGCTAAGAAACTATGGCAAGCAGAATAATTGTAGTGATCATTTAACAATGGATAGAAAGGTCAAATTATATGTTACAATTGAAATTAAAGTAATGTATGCCAATTATATTTCTATTTAAAAAAAAGAAAAATTCAATTTCAAGTGCATCACAGATTTTAATGACAAAGCCAAAGTAATTTTTGGAATATATAGGGAAAATCCCTAAGCAGGATATAAAAAATATAATCATAAAAATTAATTTGGCTAAATTAGACTTAAGAACTTCTGTTTATCAAACAATACCATCAAGACATCTAAAATGTAAGGTACAGAATGGGACAATTTACAAAACTTGGAAGCAACAAAGAACTATTACCTTTGATATAAAGTGAATTCCTATAAAAGAGTAAAAAAATCATAAAATTGGTCTAGAACATGAAATGACATATATCAGAGAGAACACGTAAATACTAAATAATACCATGAAAAAGTGTTCAACTATATTGGTCAACAAGAAAAGTCAAATTCCACAATAAGATACTGCTAAATATTCACCATACAGTCTATTGTGGAAATTGTACTAAATTCTACCAGGGAAACCTAGACATTGCTGGTGGTAAACTAGCAGTATCTTCTAAGGCTGAACATACACATATAATAACCTCACAATACCACTCCTGAATACACAGTATGAAGAAATGCATGCACTGTGTACCAAGTAGTGTACAAAACATTCACTGCTGCAGTATTAGTAGCCAAAAGTGGAAGACAGCCCAGATATTTATCAGTAGTAGAATGGATAAATTGTATTTACAGACAATAGAAGAATGAGCGAATTAAGACTATTTGTAAGAATGAAAGAATTAGAGCTACTTGCTTGCATAAGCTTGGAAGAATGCTGTAAATATTACGTTAAAGGAACAAAGTCAAGCACACAAGGACCACACTCTATGAATCCATTTATATAAAGATAACATCCAAGTGACCTACTCTATTGTGTTTAGGTATGATACTTATGGTTGATTACTATTAAAACTGGGTTGGAGGAAAAGTTTTTTTTGGAATACAGACAATAATCCACTTCATGACCTGACATTAGGGGTTTTTCAGTGACAGGTCATTATACAATTTTTGTTAGTGAACCACTTCTCTGTATGTTATTTTTCCCAATATGAAGGGTTAAGAAACTTGATTTGATGAAAAAGAAGAGAGGAACTAAGGAGGACACATTTCCTTGAGGGCAGGAAGGACAGGATGCTTATAGGGAGACAGGAAAGAAAGGTGAAAGGGGCAGAAAATCCTCATTGTAGGGGAGGGGCCAGAAGCAAAGGCTTCCTTTCCAAACTTACAGACTCAAACCAAAAAACGACAACAGCCACCCAGGGGAGGGCCAATTCTTTGGTACCAAGATATTTGCTTCATTGTTTCAGAACTCTTTAATCATGGGGAGGAAACTTAAACTTTCCTTTAGATAGAAAAATGCCTCTGAATTCTTTTAGGTTTTAGTTGGTCTAGTAGTTATTCTGCCCCTTTTATATTGCAGAGCTCTTTATTTAGAATCATTTTTTGTAAACCTCTTAGACACAAAACCTAGTTTCTTTTGTTGACTTGCTTCAAAACTGTGAATGAACTAATTCTATTAATCCTTAGTACAGCTCCTCAAGGTATTTGGGAATAAATTCAATATTTAATGCTGATCTACATGGCAAAACTATTTAGGTTCTCATTCCTTAGAGACTAGTTCTTTTGGTTTTTTGCTCCTAATGACTCCAAGTATTATAATTTTTACTCATGGGGGTTAGAGGAAGAGCATAAAGCCTGCAAATGGATACTCCCTGGATTCTCACTAAGTGAAAAACTACCCAAAGAGGGAAGACACAATTGTGATCTCATTCCAACCAATGACATTCTTATTGAGGTTAAAATTTTATGCTGAAATAGTATTTCTACTGATTCCAAAGATATAAGCATTTTCCAACTATCCTTTCCTCTAGCAAAAACAGTAGGCATTGCGTGTGTGCGCGCGCGCATGTGCGTGTGCCTGTGCGTGCATGTTTGTGTGTGTGTGTGTGTGTTTAAGACAGACAGGGAGAAAGAGGAGGAGACAAAAACTTCAGCTGTAAATTCATTCTCCTATCAGAATGCTCATATTATAGCATTTTTAGAAGAGAAGGAGAGTTTTGGCTGAAAATAGGGATGGTGTTGACAACAATGTTTTATTTCTACTTTGACTGAAATGACCCCTATATATTTGTGCTTTTTTTTTTTTTAGTAAAGTCTTTTAAAGCCTACACATAGCAAACAGACCATAATTCGGGAAAAAGGATGTCAAGGGTAGCACATAGTATCAATACACGTTAACTATTTCATGATTGGTATTACTAATTTTATTCATCAGGAGAACTACCATTTTGTCCTGACTTGAGATTGCATAAAGCATCCTGGAGACCATATCCACTCCTAGATGAGTCCTGCTCTAACTTTGAATGAAGGAAAACGAAGAAGTGGGGTTCTTTAACCTCTGTTATTCAGATTTTCTGCCTCTATGGAGTACTCTAGGTTTCCACACAGGCTGGGAGTTATCCATTCTAGTGTGTCAGCAGTGCTCGGTGTGCGTGTGTGGTGTTGGCAGTGGCAAGGACTGGGTGGATTGGGGGGTCTGGGGGTTGAGAGGAAAAGCAAGGACACAAGGAGGGCTTTTCCCTGTTTCTTCTGTAGACAGTTTTTGCAGTTTCCTGGGCAGAGGTTGTGGAGGTTAAGAAAACCTGGTGAAACAGATGCCAGGGACAGATGTTACCTAATTTGGTCAAAGAACAAAGAGTGTGTAAAACATTTGGAAACCCTCAACAGTGGAATGGAAAGGGGGCACTTACAGGCAGAGCAGAAACAGCATCATCCAGAATTTCAGAGTTGCATTGCTGTATCTGAGGGTGAGCATAAAAGTAAATTAGTATTGCAAATAGTATGTGGGTTTTTGAGAAGGAATCTTCTGGATTGGAAGCTTTACTGCACCAATTAATTGCACTATGTTGCGCAAGGCACTTGATGGCTTTGGGCCTCTCTTATCTGTAAAATGGGTAAACAGTAATTAATGAGACTATTTTGAGAATAGACTAGGAGAGGTAGAGTGGAGAGTCATTAAGGAGAACTGATTTTATTAAAAGTAAAACAATCATTTCTTCAGGTTTACTCCCACCTTAAGAATTCTCAAACATCTCAATAGTTTTCTGTACTGATTGTACTATGTGCTCCTACATTCCCATCCACCCAACCCCCCTGCTCCACCCCCCTCAATAGCCTCCCCTCCCCCCACAAGTCTTCCTGTTGAGTGAAAGGAAGAACAGGCACTTGGGGAAAGGACTGGGGCAAACCTAGCCCTGTGGCCCCCTGGCCTCCTGGCACGGTGGGGCCTGTCATGGCGGCCCAGCGACAGCTTAGGTGAGCTCAGATCGCAGAGCAGAAAGCATGGAAGGGTCGGGGGGGTCAGCGGTGCAGAGACCCCAGCCCCGCCATCTGTGGGCCCAGCCACCCTGCGGGATCGCGGGCTCAGCAGGGTCCCAGCCTCCAGCGGCTCCGGGCCCGCCCTGACCCGAGGCACAACCTCCAGTCCCGCGCCCACCTGAGGAGGCGGCGGCCGGAGCCTGGGACACCCGCGGGCCCAGACCCAGCGCTGGCCGCACGAGGTAGA
>NW_004567103.1:50601250-50639701 GCF_000260355.1 Condylura cristata
CCACCGCACCTGCAGCGCGCCCGGGCTGCCCGGCTCGCACCTCGCCTCCCGCCACCCGACCTCCTCGTCCCCCCGCCGGGTCTCCCATGACGCTCGAGCCCCCCGGCCAGCGACAATGACCACTTCCCTGCAAGATGGGCAGAGCGCCGCGGGCAGGGCGGCTGCCCGGGACTCGCCGCTGGCCGCCCAGGTGTGCGGCGCTGCCCAGGGGAGGGGCGACGCCCGCGACCTGGCGCCAGCCCCCTGGCTGCACGCGCGGGCGCTCCTGCCTGCTCCGGACTCGACCCGCGGCTGTGCCGCAGACAGGTAGGCAGCCCCGGAGGGCGCGGGGGAGTGTCCTGGCTTGGCAGCCGGCTGGGGGGTGAGGAGGCGGTCCTAGGGGGTGAACCATGTGCCCAGAGCTGGGCCAAGTTTGTGAAAGTCTCTGAAGACAATTCCCTTTGAGCTGGCGCCTACCGGATCAGCAGGACATTGCGATCTCCCGACGCCTTATAAATAGCATCACCGTTTCATTGAGAGCTCCCGGTCCTCGTCTCAGACGTTCGGTGTGAACTAGGAGGCCAAGCTCCTGGAAGACTACCCCCCCCTCCCAACCCTTCAACCCTTTCCTCCTTTCTTCTTGGACCGGCTTTAAAAAATAAACAACCCCTTTTATTTTATATATTTAAAAATCGCAGCATAAATGAGTTCACCACCCACAGAGTCTTACAGCGACCCTGGAGAAGCAAAGCACGGATTGAAATTTGAGCAGTCTTGCTGTGCAGCAGGAAAGAATAGAGGCTTTAAAAGGTTTCCCAATCTCCATAGCATTCAGCTCTAAGTGCCTTTAGAGTTCACAATTTTGCACGTACTTTAGAAAAGAAAAAGGCTGCAGCAATACAAAAATCTATAGTCGTTTATAGTCTTACTTTTAAATGGTACTTTTTTTTTCTTTAAATTTTCAAAGTGCTTCAACTTCACTAAAGTTAAAATTACTCTGCAGTGGACTGGAGTACATGTATACTAGCAAGTTCTATTCACTTACCTCTTCAAAACACTGCCTTGCGGTTTAGTATCTATAAGCACTTGCAAAATCAACAGACTGTGTGTGGGCAACATTGTGAATGAAATTTGAAGTGAGATGAACCATAGCTATAATTAATAAGCTATAACTTCCAAAAGTGATTAGTAAAATAGCATCGTGTATTCACTAAATGTTTATAGATTTTGTCAATTTAATAGCTGTATAGCAATGTCTAATTCTTAAGAATGGTTTTTGCATCAGTAATTATATAGTCAAATTTTGGCCAGGATTATCAAAAGTTCTGCAAATAGATTCTCTATGCCCAGTGATTTCTTAAGGCCAAACAAAAGTATATTAGAGAAGTTTCATTTAAAACAACTGACATTTTATTTTGACCCACAAAAAGTACATCACAGATGTTTTCTATATACTTAATATAATATTAGTGTTGCCACACAGTGTTATGTGTTTTTCTTAACTTTTTAATTCTGACAGCAATTATATTTTACATTCTGTTTTATGTAAATTACATCCTATGTTCTCTTGATGTAGGAGAAAAAAGAAAGATCTTGATGTTCTAGAAATGCCATCTATTCCAAACCCCTTTCCTGAGCTATGCTGTTCTCCATTTACATCCGTGTTGTCAGCAGGCCTCTTTCCCAAAGCAAATTCAAGGAAAAAGCAGGTATGCCTTTAAAAATATTTCTAATTGAAAAATCTTAGGAGTTTTAAACTCATATGGACTCTCAGATATTTAATAATTTGCAATATGAACAAAGGCCTACTATAAATTGCTGTATGACTGACAAATCATGGCAATTTGTTTTAGAACCTCGGTTTTCATAGCTGTATAATGGAACTGTTGTAACTTTCTTAATGGAATTTGGGATGGATTAGGTAAGGAAATATTTACAGAGTTCTGCGAACTATTTACAGGATTGGTGGAATGTTATATGTGATAAGTCAGTAATTGAAGGAATATCAGTGTTATTGGGGTGCGAAAGGATTTACAGGTTCCTTTAATGCCTTCTTTAATCTTTAACATTTTAACACAAGCCAGCCTATTTGACTAGAGGAAAGTGATGTAGTGACTCTATGGCAAAAGGTAATTGGAGTTTAGGATTTGACATGTCTTCATTTCAGTAAATTCCTCAAGTTGGAGGTTTCAGGCTGCAGATGACTTGTAAGTGATGGTTAGAAAATAGAATTTATTTTTATAATTTCCGTTATTTTTCAGCTTGTTTGAGACTGACTTAACAAATTTGATTTCAAGGACCAAGTAACTATGGGGAGATCCATCATGATTATACATTTTATGAAAAAAAAAATCAATGTAATATAGAATAATTTCATCTCTTTTTAATACACTTCCAATTCTGAAACAGCAAAACAAAGAAAGGATTCAGTAGGCAAAGTGAACCTTGTTCTTGCAAGGATAGAAACAATAAATTTGAACAGTTCGAGGTTTGCAGTGAGGAGAGGGATAATGAACAGGGCGGGGAAGACAGGTGATAATTTTCCCCCATCTATTGTTCTCTTTTCCGGTACTTTAATTGCCTGTGATAAACTCAATAGTATATGTTTATAATTTTAGGAATGGAGGAAATACCTTAGGAAATAGATAAATTCTTGACAACATTACACGCCAATAGAAATAGTGTGGTAGGGAAACATACGATGTAACATTTGTGTTTTAATGGAAACATGGTATAAAAAGCCATATGTACCTTTTTTAAGGAGGGGTTAAGGGGTAGTTTGAAGTTTAGGTGGTGTATGTGCTTTTTGGAGAAGAATTGGAGAAAGAGGGAATAAATATTCCCAGAGGTGAGATATGTTCTGATTTTGAGTCTTTGATGGAGGAGGCAAGTCCATAAGTGGGTGTGACTGTGACTTTGGACCAGAAGATGATCAAGCAGATTTTCTTGAGGTTTGTTGTCAGCGTGAGTGTTGAAGTTAGAGCCCAAGGGAAAAGCAGGCCTTCTGAAACATCCTCTTTGAGAGCTTGTCTTTTGGATTAGGCTATAAGATGGCAGCACAAATGACAGATCTGACTGCATGTCATGATGGTAGAAAAAAATTGACCCTGGAATGTCTGTGTGACCCAGAATGGTAAAAGAAAATGTTTGATGGTGACATACTAGTCACTTGGGAGAATTTAGTAGATTATTTTCCTATTTATGGAGGGTCTGCATAGTAAATGCTCCCAAAGGGTGTTAATCAAGATAAGGCTTTGATTTGGGGTTAGGTTAGGGTTAGGAGAAGTAGGGAATAGAGGGAGAAAAGACTGGCTTGCTCTCATTTTTATTTTTTGAAGGGATACTGGGAAAATGACTATGCCTATGTGGGCAGGTTTTGAATTGCATATAGAGACACCAAGTATTGTATGCTTCTGTTAATGGTAGGAGGAGAAAGTGGATATTTGGGTCAGGATCAAGTCTGAGTGTTTGCTGAGTATGGATAGTCATCAAATTAGAGTAAGACATCTAATGTTAGAGGGTGACATCATTTCTTCAAATTAGGTTTAGCAAATTGGCCAATGGGGAAGAGAATGCTGTTACTGTTGACTGTACCTTTTCTTGCCCTCACCTTGTGTCCTGTTTTCAGAGAGCACAAGCCTGCACTTAGACTCTGATGCTCTTTCTAAATCCATTTCATTTGAAGTATTGATTATATGTTAGTACATGTTTGTGTCAGTAACCTCAATGGCCATCATTATTGGAATAAATAGCTCTTTCTGCTAGTGGTTGTACACTTGGTAAGTTACAGGAATCTGTATCTGCAGAAAGACAATAGTTGAGTGTATCCAGCTCTTACTCAGTCATCTGTGGCTAAGAGGAACTAGGAACCTTGGACTACTGCTTGTTCAACAAGGGTTATGGGACTTATTCTATGAGCAGGAATTACAGATATGGTATATGGAGGCTGGAGGATAAAACTGTGCATGGGGGTGGGGGGAATCTCTAATAAAAAACCAAAAAACCAGAGAGCACTGTCCCTCTGATGCATCTGTGCTGTTTCATGAGCAGAGTTCTGGCTGGACTCCTGGATACTAGGGCCAGAGGCGGTTCCCACCCAAAAATACCCTTCTTTTTGATACCTTCCATGGCCCAAGCGTTGGGGGTTCTATGAAGTGGTATATATGCCGTCCTGGGGATCAGAAGTCTCTTGAAATTTTTAATACTTTCTTTTTCCTACTTAGACTTTGTATTGATAGCTGACCAATCCTTTGACTTTCTCCTTTTGTGTATGCCCAGTAATATGGAATGAGTGAGAGTATGAGAATACAACTATGTGAATAGTTCCCCAAGTTGAGTATCTTATGACACAGACTACCCCCTTACCAGATGGTATTTCTGAACCAGTTAGCGCTGATCTTTGGTTGTAAATGACTGTATGTGACAGGTTTCTATTGAATACTATTTATGGTTGAAATACAAAGATGATGTCTTTTTTTTTTTTTATATTGGCTTATTCATTTGTATTGTTTACCCATTCCACTCATTTTACTGGGCCATTGGAAAAATAAAGAATTGCATTTGTTATTTATAAATAGATGACCAGAAAGTTTGAAGGAATATTGGTTTAAAATGTTAAATTGTTAAATTCCATGTTTTAAAACCACAGTCAAAAATCATTTTATAGGCCATAAATTTTTTTTTTAACACTTTGAGATGCTTACTTAGTGCATGAGTACATTGCAGCCACAGATAGAGAGTATTTTATCCATTTTTGCAAAATGTCCCAATGAATACATAATGGTAGGCTTTCAGTATTTTTATTTTAAACTGAGAGCTAGAATGACATAAAATATGGATTCTTTATTCTCTCTCCCTCTTTTCATAATATGGATCACATATAGTTCCTTTATGTTTATTAATAAAGCACATTTAAAATATATGTTCCTTTACATACATAGTCCAGAAAAGTAATTTGCAATCAAATTTGTTGATGAAAGTGACTTAATTAGGATTTAGTGATTTTTTTTTCTACTTTTGATTGAAATGTAACAAGAAATCATTCGTTAATACTTAGGACTTGAAGAAAGGGAAAGAACAGAGATCTTTAATCCAAAGCAGCAGAATCATTTTTTGTTTTGAGTTTGTCTCCCCCAGGTAATTAATTGTGTTTGGCCTCAGTTTGTGTAGTATCCCTGTTAATTGTCCCTAGGACTATATAGTTTAATACAGAATAAAGCCTTTGAAGATTTTTGAGATATAAAACACCTCTCACAAACTGTGGAAGGTTCAAGCTGAGTTAGAAGAGATATTTGAGATGATCTAATATTCTTTCACAGATGAGGAAATCGAGACTTAATGCTTTGTGACTATCAAAGCTAGGACTAACATCTGGATTCCTTCATCTTTGACAGTCTTTTTTAAGGCAGGCATATTTCCATAAAAATAAAGAGCAATAAGAATAGTATTTAAATAATAATCTATATCAGTGTTTCAGTGTTATTTGCAACAACTCTGTCCTTAATACAAGCACAGGGGTGGCAATGCAATTTGTTAATATTCATCTAAGGAGTTGCATTTTTTTCCTTCTTCAAATATAGCTGTATCTTTCTATTTTTTTTTTTTAGTTTGTTTCCTGTAGCTTTCTTCTCCAAACTTTCCCTAAAATTGTGATGAAAAATCTGTCATGTAGATTGGTTTATCATCAAGTAAGACTTACTACTCTTCAGTCCATATTCATAAGAATGCCAGGATGTTGTAATAATAAAGATTTTTTTTTTTAAAGATTTATTTATTTGTGCATACAGAACTGGGGTACAGGCCAGAGGCCCGGGGGTGGCGAGAGCCTTCACCAGAGACAGAGCGGGGAACAGAACAGGCTGACTGACGAAGCACACCGCTGAGGGGAGCAGCGGGCGGGTCAGGAGAGGTCTGCCACGCCATGTGGTCACCTCCGGGGCAGGCGGGAATCGAACTCATGCGGAAGCGGCTTTAGATTTTCAGTGCTGTGCTTTAACCCGCTGCGCCACCAGGGAGGGCCCATAATAAAGATTTTTTTAATGCAAAAATCATAAGTGAAATATTTACCCATAAAGGAAATTATTACATCCCAATGTTCTTGTCCCTCATCACACTGCTTCTGGTCTATTCTCCATTAATTTTTTTTTTTTTAAAGATTTATTTATCTATGCATACAGAACTAGGATACAAGTCTCAGGTGCAGGGGCAGTGAGAGGATTCATCAGAAACAGAGTGGGGAGCAGAACAGGTTGATGAACTAAGTAAACTGCTAAGGGGAGTAATGGGTGGGTCAGGAGAGGTCTGCCGTGCCATGTGGATCACCTCTGGGGGGCGGGGGTCAACCTCATGCTAAAGTGGCTTTAGCTTCTAAGTGCTGTGCCACCAGGGAGGGCTTATATTAAGGTTTTTGTTTTTTTTTTTTATTTGGAGAAAGAGATAAACTTATCTAGTGATAGACAGAAAAGATAGCGATACCTTAGGAAAAATCTTCTAAATAATTAGGAAATTATTTTTCTACATACTCTCCCTTTGATTTCTTTTTCCTCTCATGTCAGTCTATCATGAGATAAATTTATCTTTTTCTCCAAATTAAAATGCCTTTGATGTCATTCCTGTGATGTCAGTAATGTCCTGGTTTGTATAGTTTTGACCCTGTATGTGTGGTCCCATAGAAATCTCGCGTGAGTGTTTCATTTACTGAACTCTTATCTGCTGGTTTTTCCAACATACACAGAAGAAAGCAGTAAATTGTGCCCCCATATTCTCATTTCTCACATGCAGCAATTATCAAGGTTTGCTTCATTTCCTTAATCTATTCCTTCAAGAAATTTTATTATCATTGTTAAATTACTCTAAAGCAAATTCTGTACTTTGTGTCACTGCATCCCTGTCTGGTTTTGTGTTCATCTTTGATAAGTACATTTTCTTAGGTAACCAAAAATGCCATTATTTTCTAACAAAAATAACAGTAATTTCTTGTTATCATTTTAGACCATCCATAATCAAGTTTTCTCAGTTGTAATGATTCATAAAATCTTTAAATTATGAACCAATTATATTTCAAAAGTCTTTAAATTTGCTTTTTGGAAATTTAGATTTTCACATGGAGACATCAGTTGTGTTTAGATCCTCCTAAACTATCTTATAAAATACCTTTTTAACATGAAATGAAATGCATATCTCATATATATGCAGAAGAAGTGTTAGAAATAATACTTGCTCCTATTGGGGTTTAAGACAAAGAGGTCTTCCCAATAGCAATTTGAATGTTGGCACTAGATGAATATCATTATTTCAAAGAAGCATTTGAAAGTACACAAAAACCTGTGGGATATTGAAGCAGGCTTCAGAGCAATACTTCTCAAAATGTAGTCACTGGACCACCTTCCTCAGAAGCAGCAGGAATTCTTGTTAAAAATATAGAGACTTGGGCCCTCCCTGGTGGCTCAGCGGGTCAAAGCATAACACCAAGAATCTAAAGCCATTTCTGCATGAGTTCGATCCCCGCCTGCCCTGGAGGTGACCACATGGTGCAGCAGACCTCTCTTGATCCTCCAGCTGCTCCCCTCAGCAATGTACTTCCTTGATCTGCCTGTTCTGTTCCCCGCTCTGTTGCTGGTGAAGCCTCTCACCGCCCCTGAGCCTCTGGCCTGTACCCCAGTTCTGTATGCACAAATAAATAAATCTTTAAAATATATATATATAGAGAGAGAGAGACTTGGCCTTTTATATACCCACTGAATAACAATGTCCTCATGAATTTGATTTCTTCTTTTTTTTTTCCTCTGACATATGTACAAAATCAGGGCTGGAGAGTTCACTTTAAGACTGGGCAGTCTGACCTTTCAAAATCATGGACAATTTCATTATTTGAGAAAAGGTAGGAATATTAACAAATGGACTTTAGTTGGTGTCTTAGCCAGATATTGATTCTTTAGAGGAAACAGAGCCCCACATGAACTGACCTGAAAGGTTATGTTATAGTACCTGAAGGCCAAAAGTTCATTGATCTCATGGAAGATTGGAGTTGGGAATTTAAAAGTCAGCAAAAATCAAGGTAGCCACTTTTTCAGTTCTTTCTCTTTTATTCTCCCACAAGCCCAGCACATAGATTCTGATGCTCTTTCTGAATCTATTTCATTCTCTGACATTTCTCTAAGTATTGATTATATGTTAGTACATGTTAGTGTATGTAACCTCAATGGCCATCATTATTGGAATAAATAGTTCCTTCTGCTAGTGGTTGTACACTTGGTAAGTGACTGGAATCTATATCTGCAGAAAGGTAATTGTCGATGTGTCCATCTGTGAGTCATCTGTGGCTAGGGATCTAGGGGCCTTGGGCTACCACTTGAGGTATTATGGGAATTTTTCTATGAGCAGGAATTATAGGATCAGTACAGGTATATAACTGGAGGTGGGGTGAGGGAAAACTGTACAGAGTGTGAAAAATTCTCAAACTAAAAAAAAGGCACAAAAACAGATCTTACCAAATACATATGACTGTTTTGGCTGATTTAGCCAATTTTTTCAACTCTGTTTACTTAATTTACTTAAAGTCCAGTTACTTCACAGAAGTTTTGTTTGATGCCATACCTCAGTGATAGTTGTTTGCCTTGGCTTGTCCTGAGCTTACATCTTAATGAGATCCCCTTAGACACTAATGGCAAGCGTTACCGACTAGGATCCGCCTTTATTTCATGCTAGCTATCTTCATGTGGAACAGACACTATTTCTTCTTGCTGTTTTAAAAACTTAACTCCTTTAGCAGCCATTCTGTTTGTGAAGGTTTTAGTTCCAATTTGAGGTTGCATCTAATTTTTGGTTAATTTTCAGGGTACATTTCCTGTCCAACCTTTATCTTCAATTTGCGTTTTGTTTTTCACTTCTTTGAAAGCTATGCTTCTCTTCTTTTTCTCCCCAGGGTTGTATATTATATTCCATCAAGAGAAGGAAAATTGGAGCCATTCATGGTTCAACATAAAAACATAAATGTGGTTCTTAATATAAAAAGTTTTTTTTTTGCAGTATTATCAACATTTCTTTAAAAATGGCAGCTTATAAGGAACAGTATTACAGTTCATTGTATTAGTATATATGATGGATATTTGAGTAGTGATGATCAGACTGGGGATTTGAGCTTTCTGGCACTCCATATAAAGACTTCAGAGATGACTTGGAGCCTAGATTTGCATGCAGCCACAGCAGAGGTCTTCGATGATCCCACAGGTGCTCTGGAGCTAGGATGGCCCTAAAGAATTGTTCAGAATGTAGCCATTTGGCTTGGTGTGCCCAGGAAGGGTCAGGCTTCGGGTATTGCAACTTCCTTCAGTCTAGTTCAGTGGAAAGACTTAGTCAGAACCTAGTGGTTGACATTCTAATAGCGAGGATAATGACTTCCTAGGTCATGAAAAGGGGCAGAGGACTGAGTGTATGCCACAGCATCTACAACATTCAGTAATTGATATTTTAAATGTAATAACTTCTTTCTGAGACTGTCAAGTTTTTCAAGCTGAATTAAATAAAACTCAAGGCTGTAAGTTGTACATGATTTCCAAATTATATTTTATTTTTATTAAAGTAAAATTATATTACTTCATGTTACATAATTTAAATATTTAAGTTTCAGGTGAGTATCACTGAAACACAACATAAATATATATATTCTACATTAAGGTCACTGCTAAAAGTCTGCTTCTGTCCATGATACTATTGTGTCCTGTATCTTGATTTATTCACCTGCATGTGTGTTATTTAACATGGTGGTTAAATCCTGTCTTATCAAATCACATCATGAAATATTTATTACAATGCCATACAATTACTATACTGTGTCAGCATAAGTACTTTAATATTTTCCATTTTCTGCTAATTAAAAAGATGATAGCTGCTAGACTAATTTTTTAAAATTATATGTTATTACCTTTCCAGGTTAAGAATTTTTATCCTGATAAATACTATAACTAATGGAATGATTTCTAATTTTGTACTTGATTTTTATTTAATTACACAGAAAGCTGAAAATCAAGGTAGAAATGTAGACTCACATAATTAACAAAGGAATTTCATACCCTTTCTGGTGCATTATTATGCTTCTCAGAACTCCTAGTTTTTCACTTAAATTTTGACTAAAGTTATTTCTGCTTTAAAATGTAATCCATAACTTATTTTTCAATGTTTAAAATTTTTTTTCGCCACAGACTGCATATTGATTCCTTCGTTTGAATTCCTCTGATAGACTATCTCATTTGAGAATAAGGACTGACTTTTCCAGTTATGTAATTGACATTTCCCTTAAATGGAATAAACTAAATTTACAGCCCTAAATATCTGATGAAAATATATTTTTAAAGGTTTATTTATTTATGCATACAAGATCTGGGGTGCAAGCCAGAGGTGAAAGGGGTGAGAAGATTCATCAGAAACAGTGGTGAGCAGAACAGACAGATCTACTGAAATACACTGCTGAGGGGAGCAGCAGTTGAGACAGGAGAGGTCTGCTGCGCCAAGAGGGTCAGCTCTCTGGCTGGGGATCAAATTTATGCAGCAGTGGCTGTGGATTGCTTCATAATGCTGTGACTTAACCTCTTGCACCACCAAGGAGGCCCCCTCTGATGAAAATATTTTTAAAACATTTTAAGATCAAACATATTTTATTAAGAAAAATAGGAAAGAAATCAACAAAACCTCACCAGTGTTCTGGTTTGGACAAGATATGATAAAATTAATAATGTCCTCTCCCACCCCACCCCCAATTTGTCTGAAGTCATTAGTTTGAAGAAAGTGCATTTAAGTGAAAGAGTATCATACTATTAATGGTAAAACCTTGTTGATAAACTCTTCAGAATTTGAGAAAGTAAATGAATCTGACTGAGCAACAATTTTTTTTTTCAAGTCTGGTGGTTTCTAATTAATTGCTTTCAGTTACATTACAAAGACCCTAAATGATTTCTTGGATCATTAAAAGCCATTTGTTCAGGTGGAATTGTCTTCTGTCATCGTCGCATTCCTTCCTCTCTCCTAGCCAAATTTTTCTAACACTTATCATGTGACATACATGTTCACACATATGTATTTTCTGCCTTTTACTACACTCAATCTAGTAATGCCTGATACTTGAATTTGACTTTTGATGTGGGGATCAGAAGGTAGCAGATACAGATGTTGATTATAGTCATACTATATACTTGAAACCTACATATTGGGTAAACCAGTGTTGCTTTGACAATTTTTTTTAAGTATTTAAAACTATTGGAAGCAAAAAAATAAAGCATGAAAAGAATAACCAAATGAAAGAAGGGTTAAGAAGTGGTTGTTACTTAAGGGAATAAACGAGGCAATATTTGGAAAAGTATTACTATTTTAATACAAATGATATAGACCAAAAAGGGAACATAGTAAAGTGAAATTTAGTTTAGTTACTGGGGTGGATCTGATATTGTTAGATATTAAAAGAGATCCTAGTCAGGAAAATATTTTGAGTATTGATTTACCACTATTAGCACATTCTAAATTTGGATTTCCCTTGCTCAGATTAATTCTGTTCTTTGTCTCTTTGGTCCCGTTGTAAGCATTTTTAGTCTTACGAGCACATGTGTGCCAGTTAAAAAGGTTAAAAAGCATGTATACTTTATGGGGCTGAGTCCAGTAAAAGCTTTTCAGTCAACCCACATTCAAGTGGAAGATCACTTTCATCCTTGGGAAGGGTGACATATGCGTGTGAAGCCTAGTATTCAGATGAAAGGGGTACTTTGGTATTATTTAACCGTGTATTGGCAAGACTTGGCCTAGTATCTAGTTTCTCTTTAGAGACATTTTGCATTATATTACAGTACTCTAACTGTGCTGTGCCAGGGAAATTAAGATCAGCTGGAACACTCTGTAGGTCATTGGCTTGGAATCTTAGGGCACTGGGAACTTGATGTTTTGTTTTAATGACCTCATTTAGGCTGAACCTGCCTTTGTCCCAAAGGCAAGGGCCCCTTTACAAAACCATGTCTACACCTTGTGAAATATAGGGGAGAAGTTTGGAGAAAAGATTGAGTATTGGAAGGTATTCTGTCAACCTCCATGTAAAGAGTAGTACTTGGTAAATTAGGAATCTTGAGTCAAGGAGGAGAAAGCAGTATAATGAAAGACTTTGCTGCATGGCTGTAACCATCACATTCCATCTTGTCTAAAACATACTTTGAAGGTTGAAAGCATTAGTTTTAAGAAAAGTGGACGTGAGAAATGTTTACAGGTCATGCAGCTAATGGGATTTGTGTTTCTACAGATGCTCTCTGCAAAGGTTTCCAAATGATGTCATTCTTGTGGAATGAACCCCCTTTCTTCATAGTTCCCAAAGCATGTGATGAATATATGCATATGGATGTGTGGGGATTGTGGGAGGGCCATATGGAAAGTTGCATGACAAACATGGAATACCTTGCTCAAGCAGTAGTTTTAATTAAAAATGGAAGGGGGGCATTTTATATTAAACACTGTTTAACTCTTATGAGTTTGCATGGATTTTTTTAGAAACAAATTAAATACCTGAGAGTTATTGCCTACTCAGAGATGGCAAGAGCTGTTTACTTACTTTTGCATTTTTGGTAGTTCTGGTGGAAAATGTGAGAAATACTAGTGCCATTTTTGGTTCTTTGGAAAGTGGCTCTTTGTAATTCTTTGAAAGATTGACTATCACCTCTCTTTTTCTTTAGTTCTTCTCTAATCAAAATTCTTCCTTTCTAAAGCTTTCTTGATCTTTTTGGTACCTATATCATTAACATTGTGGATATTGTGTTGTTTGAGGTTGTTTTTTGTTTTTTTTTAATGGCTCATGAAAACGGCATACTAAAGACTGACAACTTTTATTCCTAAACACCTATTTTAGTCCTTATTTTGACCTACCTGTAGTTTAAGACATTTTTGACTATTCTTTCCTTCTGGAAACTTTCTGGACTTCTCCTAGTTCTTTACTGTAGGGTTTTGATTTTGGTGTTCTTTAGTGTTTTGTCTTAGCAGTTTTTGTTTTAATTTTATTGCTGAGATGATCTCATAGCCTCCACTGCATATTTACTGTACATAACAGTTTTCATTCCTGAAGAGAGAGGGAGAGGGAAGTCAACATTGTTATAAAATTCACAATAATGTAAATAGATTTATGAAAAATAAATAAAAATAATAGTCTTTATTCCAACTACCTGATAGATATTGTTACTTATACAATAAATAGATATCTCAAATTCAGCATATTCTAAACAGACTTAATACATTGTCTTAAACTTGATCCTATACTTCCTGTCATTGAGAATGACCTTCTCTCTACTCATACTAAGAAATTAAAAAAAAAAAGTTCATCTTTGATTTTTCTCTTTCCTCATCCAAGTGGTTACAGAATCCACTTGGTAAAATGACTCTTGAATTTATCCATTCTTTACAACCTCTTTTCTACTTCAGTAGTTCAGGCCAAATCATCTCTTTCATAATTACTTTAAGAGGCTCCTTACTGATTACTCTATTTTTAGTCTTGTTCTACTCCTACAAGTGCAATATGCTTTACCTTTTTTTTTAAATTGAGGAGCTAAAATCCATATAACATAAAACTAACCATTATAAAGTGTGTAATTCAGTGACATTTTAGTATATTTACAATGTTATCCAATCATCATCTCTATTTAATTCCATCATCCAAAAAGAAAACTGTATATCCATTAAGCAGCACTCCCTATCCACCCCTTCCCCCACCTCCTAGCAACCACTGATCTGTCTCCTATCGCTGTGCAGTTACCTATTCTGGATATTTCTTATAAATGAAATCATGCAACGTGTGACCTTTTATGTTTGGCCTATTTCATGTAGTATATTCTCAAAGTTCGATCACATGTAGCATATAAAAACAAGCTTTGAATCAAGAAATAATTGCATATGTAGAGTACATGTTTTTCTTTTTAAAGAAACAGGAGGTTGTTCATATATGGTCACTTCTGCCTCTACTCCTTTGTTCTCAATTCTGTTTGTCTCTCCTTGCCCCCTACTATGAGAGATACTGAGTTTGGTGAGTATCATTTTCTTATTTCTACACTACATAGTGCTGGACTGTTTTTTTAATGATTTGTATTATTAATTGTGTGTATCATCTCTGCAACTTGCTGTCTTATTTGACATTTTTGATTAATCCATGTTAACAAATGGGGATCCAGTTTATTTTAAAATTATTTCATTGATTGCAGGCATCACAATTTATTTGTACTTTATTCAAGAAAATTGAGAATCTTAATTTCTGTCATTAAAAAAGACATTCTTGTGCCTGTGTGCAAAGGTTTCCTACTGTTTGTAAAATTTAAAGTGGAATTGCTTGGCTCTAGAGCAGGTGCATATTTAGTTTTATTTGATATTGCCAAATTATTCTCCAAAGTGGTTGTACCCACCAAGTGTGTCTCTATTGCCACACTTTCTCCTCAACAGCTGGTATTTTCAGATTTAAAAGTTTTTCCAATGTGGTGAGTGTAATGAAATTTAATTATAGTGTTAATTTGCATTGATTTGATTACTTGTAAGGTTGAGCATCTTTTTATTTGCTTCTGGCCATTCATATTTCTTCATTATTGAATTTTCTATATTTTTTTCCTATGGTATTTTTTAACATGACATGAGCTAGAGATACATAAATACGCATGAATTTATGTATGTACACACACGTATGCATGTATATTTATTTCCCTCTGTCTCCAGAGTCTTTCCTATGGCATTCATGTATTCCTTTCAGAAAATGTCAAAGTCCTTTTTTGTTATTGTTTCTGAGACTATCAGAAATCTTGTGTTTTTAATTATAGGATTTTTTTTTAAGATTTATTTATTTATTCATATAGAACTGGGGTACAGGCCAGAGATGCGGAGGGTGAGAGGATTCACCAGAGACAGAGTGGGGAGCAGAGCAGGCAGATCGACGAAGTATACTGTTGAGGGGAGCAGCGGGCGGGTCAGGAGAGGTCTGCCGCGCCATGTGGTCACCTCCGGGGCAGGCGGGATAGAACTCATGCGGAAGTGGCTTAAGTTTCTTAGTGCTGCGCTTTAACCCGCTGCGCCACCAGGGAGGGCCTAATTATAGGATTTTTGAATGATTTTAGAAACTATATAAAGGACATTGGGTAATTCTTGAATTGCTGTATTCTGACTAAACAAGTTTACTATACTCAAGAATATTGAATTAATTTTCATTGGGAATTAATTGAGATTAAGGTTAGTACAAAACCTGCCTGTGGCCTAGAAAGCTGTTAGGTAAAATAGATAAAGTGGAGAGGAATACCTTTTCTCAGCTTTTCACCTCTAGGAAACCCAGATCACCTGCAGTGATAGTAGAAGTTTGGTTGTGAACCTGTTTGGCCACTAAGTCAGAACATCTGTCCTTAAAATCAAAATGGGGCTACAAATGTCGGTGCATAGAATACTGGCTTTTAAAGCGTGGGCTCAAGAAATTTTTCAAATTATTTTGCGGTCAAATTAATTTCCATAAAAAAAGTTAATAATCCTTCACTTAGCAGTGTGATTACCCTTTAATTTTAGAAAAGTTGTTTTTGTATGTAATGTTTTAAGGTGGCAATTCTCAAACATCTGTGGGCATGTCTCATACCTAGAATATTTTCTGTAAGTGCAGATTTCTGAGTTTCATTCCTGGAGAATCTATTTCCCTAGGAAGGCAGAGGTAATAGAGGTAATAGAACTTACAACAAATATCTCCTAGGAGAGTTTTATGACTCTAATGCAGGTGTTTATAGACCACCTTTGAGAGCATCATGATACCATCAGGCTCAGCTGTTGGAGAACATCTCCTTAACCAGGGAAGAATTGGGCAAATCGCCATCATTAAGGGTGGTTCTGTTGCTTGTACATCCTCTATATATTTATGATCCTATAATGCTGTCTATATATTTATAATCCTATAATGTTTTTTTTCTAGAGGTTAAATCTAAAGTATTTTTAATTCACCCCAAAACTGATTAGCTTTTTTAAAATTTAAATTACATCACAATAAAAGCTAAAATGTATTTGTTGTTTAATAAAGAAACTCTATGACAATGGGAATTGTCAAGATTCCCTGACTGTAAAGGTGGTGGCTAAAGTAGCTCACACAGGGGGGCGCTGTTGAGATAAGTTTTTGTCTGGTTAGTTTCAAGTATGTGCAGTAGAAGGAACAGGTTTAAAATACCCACAGTATCTGTGATCTGATTGTTTTAGAATGAGTTATTCATAACTAAGCAATAAATAAATTATGAGTACTATGAGTATGTCAGTTCACTTCATTTAGACTATTACACAAGTATCATTTATTGAAACATGTTTTGTTTAAGAAAGGCACATGTGAAGTATTTATCAGTTAATTATTTGAAGAAAAATAATCATTTTTAAATAAATTATGTTTAAGCATACGTTTAAATAATGTTTCTTTTCCTATTTTTACATTATATGTTGAACAATGGCTTTAGTTGGCCTCTGTTACAGATTGGATATTTTTGGTTGTTGAAATTAAGAGTTTGACATGCAAAAGGGTTAGATGATTATAAACGTAGAATTGGAAGAAAGTTCCAATAGATTTTTTGTTGAATACAGCTCATAGTGTTTTACATAATAATTGAATGTACATATCATTTAGACCATATTATATCACTACAAAGCTAGAAAGCAATCCTGTAATCCTAAAACATTTTCTTTCCAGGCTTAGTCTTTATCTGTTTTATATATTTGTTATTATATGCTTATGTACATATTTATTATTTAATGTATTTTAGTAAGAATGTATGTTTTTGTGTGCCATTTTTACACAAATGCTTTTATGAATTACTTCTCTATTAGTAACAAGAGAAAAAGTCAGCAGGTTATGTGGAAAAGGAAAGCCTACTTTGCTGTTCTTTTTGTCAAGTTGTGACCTTTTTTGGAAGGCAGGAACTGTTCCTTCTTTTATCTGTTCAGTTTCTATGAAATATTGGGTAAAGACATGAATGTCATTGTTGGTTTCATTCCTAAATAAGATTATGATGGATTAAAAATGCTTATAAATACTGTTATGTCTTTCACTGGGAGTGAATTTATGTCTTGTTCTAGAATCTTGGTGGGATATGGTTATTTAACCAATGTAATAAAGTGAACGTGACATTATGACACTTTTTAATATAAGCCTTGGAGACTGTTAACTATTTCTATTTAGCTTCTATTCGTGAGCCTTGAGCTTTACCCAATCACTTTTTGATTGGGTTTCTCTAGATTCCACATATATGTTATTTGTCTTAGATCTTCCAGCTGAGACCAACCACCAATAAATATCTTGTGGCCATTTTGAAACCAGGTGAATTGAAGAATCACTTTACCACACCTTGCCCATCTGATCCATAAACTCATGAGATGATGTAAATGGATTGTTTCAAATCACTGTATTTTGGGACAGTTAGACAGCAATGGGGGGAACCAGAACATAGGCAAAGTATTTAAGAGAAAATAGATGATAGCATCTGGAAGAAATTTTGGAGACCATCTTATTTAACCATTTTGTTTTGTAAGGGAAAGTTTGCAATCCATATAAATAAAGTGATATGTTCTCTTTAAGGTCATCCAGAAACTTAGTGGTCATATAGTCAAATTAATCTGACTTTTTTACCTTTGCCTCTGAAGGACCCTATAACATCATTAACTTTGCACTTTCCAACTGCTTAAATAAAGATAGGTAGAAGTAGCCTAGAGACATTAACTAAAGAACTACTACCTTCACACAAAGAATTTTTATAGTATCAAGCAGGACTCCAAACCAGCATTTGTTCCTGGAATAAGTAGCCCATCCATTTTAAAGTGTTTAACTGCTGTTATAAAAAGTTACATTCCACTGTTATGTTTCACTTTACATTCTAACTCAGTAGATATTATTAGAAAAATAAGCATTTGCACAAATAATAAATACTTGTTTCCTATACAGATGATGTAACAGTTTTGCAATTTGTATTCCAAGCATTCCAAATTCTGTATAATTTGTATTCCAGACTTTGAATGTATTTTCTCATAGAAATAATGATATTCAAAATTCAATTTAACATATAACCTGCCTAACATGAGGTACTTGAAATAAACATCATATTCTTCAATTTTCTACGGGAAGATGCTTTCTGAATGGCAATGTGGTATCTATGAACCCAACCTCCCCTGCATTTGACTTTGAGGAACGGGGATCTACTCTCTGTTAGCAGTAAGATTGAGCACCTTACCTTGCTTGCTCTTTGCACAAGCTGGTGGCAGATGTCTCGTCCTGCCTGAGGATTAGTAGAGAAGCGCCTGCAGGCTGTTCGCTGTTGGAAACTGTGCTTTACTTGGTAAATGAGGTTCAAAGCTTCTTCTGGTTAAATTTATTAGTTCAGATCAATTCCGTGTTTCCCCTCCTCCTTTTCTTTTAAGTACTCCAGAAACGTATAGACTTTACTGTTCTTTCCATCCTTCCTAATAGCTTCCTCCTTCCCAGGCACTAGTTCTTACTAGATAACAAGAAAAAGACTTTTCATTTCTTTATAATTTGCTGTTTTTAAAAGTTCAGGTGGTGATTTCCTTTTCTTTTCCTCTTTCTTCTCTTCTTCTCATTCCCAATCTCCTTGCCCTCCCTTTTTCCTTCCTTTTGTCATATTTCTTTTAAAAACAAACTAATTTATTTTATTTCTTGGAAATTGTTAGCTGGTATAGTTAATTAAATCCGTTAGTTTAATTTTACATTTAGGGAAACTGAGTGGCATCTTTAGTATTTCTATGATTTAGATAAATTTTAAGTACTTCTACTTGATTATAAACCGTTGATAGGAGGAATACATTTTATTTTTCTCCATAGTTCCATTTTACATAAGTTTGAAATACTTAACTTTTTTATTGTGTAAGTGAAAAATTACAGTTATCTCTGTTTTATACATATACATATATGTGTGTATGTATGTGTGTGTGTTCTATAAAGGGTGAAATGCACTGCATTTTTTAAAGCATGTGAATACTTGTATATTGCCTAATGTCTAGCTTGTATATTTAATGCAAATGTATGCGAAATTTTAATGTCATATTTTGCTGTTGGTTTTCCCTTTTATCTTTTGCGCTGATGTTTGATAATACTTCTTGGTTTTCTTGTTACAATACTACTTATTAAACAGCTGAAAAGTCATAGGTGTGTTGTCATTAGTTCCTGAAGATAAAAGATATATTTGATGTTAAAACTTTTATTCCTTAAAATAATATTAATAAACGAAGGATTTGTAGGTTATTTCAAGGATTAAAGACTATAATAGGAATCTTTTTTTTGCTAGTTTTTGATAAAAAGTTAACTATAGTTCTTCACTCAAATAGAATATTTTGTACTATGATAACTCCAGCTTTCTTCAAGGATAAGACTAAATTGTCCTGAAAAGTTCAAGGTAATTTTTATGTTTCCTTGAGCCTGACTTGAGTGTAAAAATAAGATGCAAAGAACTCCCAAGTTAACATATTTTCTACAAAATGTTATCTGTACGTTTATCAGTTTTTTTGCTTTTGTCATTCTAAACTTTTTGCTATTTTTATCATTTTTAGAGCAAATGTACTTAACATAATTTTTCAAGTCTTCAAGAAGGAAAACACAACTATGAGAGAATTCCAAACTGTAATTTTAAGAGAAACAGAATAATAAGCAAGGTAATTTTTTTGTAAAGGATCTTGTTGTATTCTTAGTGCCCCCCCCTTTTTCAAGACAGCTGGCATTTTAATGACTATCAAGGTATTAATTAACTTCTTAAGTCAGGCTTCAGCTTCCTTTAGAAGCTTCCATTGGGATGCACATTCTATCCAAATGCACTATTTTAAAAGGTGGAACTTGGCTCTACTTGCTTTACTAAACTTAGTAACCATATAGGTTTTACAAAAAGTAACTGTTATTTATGTTCCTCTTATCAATGCATTCTGCTGTATGTTTGGGAAGGTTTTAGAGTTATAACTGTCCTTGGAGTAAAATACCTACAGTGTATTCCAAGTGGAAATCCATACATGAGATGTTCCGTAAATAAGGTGTGCTCTGTCCAGTCGCCACCATGTATTCGTCTTCTCTTGAGTGTTGCCTTTGTACCACCAAATGCAGCTCTTGTTTGCCTTTTCCACTGAGCATATTCCAGTTAGACCCATGATATTTTATCCTGCACTATTTCAGTGGCCTCTCAACATCTCTTGCAAATCATACCTTTGTCGTCTTTTTCTGTTATTGCTAGAGTACTCTTTCTAAAAACCTAATCTGAACATGACACTTGTCTATGTTAATTCTTGAATGTCTTTTGATCTCTTGTAGAATGGATAGGCTTTGGGCCCAAACTCTTTACCATTGCTCATGGGCATTCTGCAGCTACTTCTGACAACCTTCCCTCCCCCTCCCCTTGTGTCTTACTCCACATCTTACTTTCTCCTCCAGGCATAGTTTTCTATCCCAAAATTAATTAGCACCTTTTAAAAGGGTATGTCCCAATGTCCTCAAGGAAAATGAATCACATTCTCTGTGGATTCCATTTGTTTTACACATTTGGTTTTGTAATATCTAACATCTGTCCCCTCTGTTTTTTATATCTATCTCTCTCAGCCTCTAGACTGACACTCTTGAGGATGGGATTATGTCTTAATCACCCATGGAGCCCTAGTTCATAGTGGCACAGTGTGCTTAAATGTTTTTGAGTGAAAGGATGAATAGGCCCTACCAAACAGAAAATACCATTTGTGTACTTAAACATTGATTTTATTTTTTTGTAAAATCTTCTGTACTCAAGTTATTTGATCATCGGGGCTCGTTCTATTCTTTCATTGATTTCCTTAATAAATATGTATTTTATTCTTTGCATGTATAGATACTGAATTGCACTCTGATGAATGAGACAGACATGGAACTGTTAGTGGGTCTGATATAACTTGACATTTAAGGATTAAAGCTATTTTCATGAAGAACCTTTGCCTGAAGGCTGGCAGAACCTCATTTTGACATATAATGTGAAATCTGACCTTAGAGACAGTAAGGGTACTCTCCTCCTCCTGCTGTCAGCCCTAGTTTGTACTTCTATAAATTTTATTTTTCCTATAAAATCTTACAGAAAATATTTAGTGGGTAAGTTAAAATATGTATAACATATTTATGTAAAAAGTGTATAGCTATAGAATCACTTAGAAAGATTTTTAAGAAGAAATTTTTCTTCCTGCCCTTAGTCAAGGTTTCCCATGTGCCTATGCTAAATAATTATGTGGAACGTCTGTACTTTACAAGAAGTAATATCATGGACAGGGCCCTCCCTGGTGGCACAGCAGGTTAAAGCGCAGCACTGCAAGTGAGCCCTAGCAGCTTAATGCGAGTTCTATCCCTGAGCCCAGAGGTGACCCACATGGCGCAGAAGATCTCTCCTGTCTTGTCCACTGCTCACCTCAGTCATGTACTCCATCAGTTTGCCTGTTCAGCTCCCCACTCTGTCTCTGGTGAGTCCTCTCACTGCCTCTAGCCTGTACTCCAGTTCCATATGAATAAATAAATAACTCTTAAAAAAAAATAAGAGAATATCATGACCAGCATTCTGGAATAAAAGGCAAAGAAGTTGGTTCTGCCTTAATGCTAATTAGCTAGATTTTGAGGAAGCGGCAGACACACTGCATATTTATTCATCAGTATAAAGAGATGATGATACCCATCCTATTTATCTCATATGGAGACATGAAGATTAATTATAAAAATGGTCATATTGACTCATAAACTTATTTTGTATGGGAATAATACATAAATTTAACTTAAAAAAATTGAGGTAAGTTTTATTTAAAAAAATAAATAAAAGAATGTCTCTCTTGTCGCTCTACCCCAGGGACAAATACTTGCCAAAAGATTTAGGTTTTTTGAGCTCTCCCTGGTGGCACAACGGGTTAACCTCAGCAGTGTGCTTTGTCAATCTGTCTGTCCTGTTCCCCTCTCTGTCTCTGGTGAATCCTCTTACCCACTGCACCGCTGGCCTGTACCCCAATTCTGTAAGCATAAATAAATAAATCTTAAAAAAAAGTAGGTTTTTTTTTTCTGTTTATTTTACAATAGTATTTCTAACCAATCTACGTAAGTTGTTTTCTAGTGAGTCAGCATAAAATAGTTTGCTGTTGTTATTAGTTAGACTATATTTTAGATGTTATTTCCTGACTTCCTGTCTTGGTAGCTGAAGTTTTGCTTCTTTAGCTGTCTCCTTAAATGAAAACATTTTTTATTTTTTTTATAACTCCCTTAAGATGTCTATAATCTTATTCACTGATAGATAGTGTATTGTTTCTCCCCCATCCCAGGCATCCCTTCTGGTACTTCTTATTTCTGTTCTGCTTGTCTGGAAAGATTGCTCTCCAGAATCTTGAGATTTCACTTGGCCTTTATTTTGGGAATTCTGTTTTGTTTTGTTTTTTTCTTTTTCTTGTGCTGGACTCCTGATTTCTTGAGTCTCTTGGTTAATTTCTTTCTCCTTTTGTGCTTATATTCATAGTTGGGATAGGAAAGAATGGAGTAATTTTTTTCTTTCTGCCATTTTGAAATTTCCTTTCTAAGAAGGCTTAGAATTCAGAAATAGTCTTATTAATGTAGAATTCTAGTCATTCTAGTGAATTTACTCTTTTAAAGGTATTACTGCAGTGCTTGGTATTTCTATCTTGTTGAAAGTTCTAGTTCATCTATAATTTCATTCTTTTGTCACCTGTTGTCTCAGGAAACTATGATGATGCTCTCTTTACCCTGACATTCTAGAATTCCATGGTGAGATGTCTTGCTGTGGTACTGTAAGAAAAAAAGGCCCCTTTGTCTTTGTCCTTTTAAATCAGGAGATTAGTCTTTCTGTTATGACTTTTCTTTGTATTGTTTCTGGTGTATTCCCTCTTGTTTTTCTATTTAAAAAAAATTTTGTCAGAAATATTGAACCTTTTGAATTGATCTAACTTTTTTAGAAAAAGTTTATTTTTTTGAAAGATTTATTTGTGCACACAGAACTAGGGTACAAGCCAGAGGCTCAGGGGCTGCGAGAGGTTTCACCAGAGACAGGATGGGAAGCAGAACAGGCAGACTGACAAAGTACACTGCTGAGGGGAGAAGCAGGCGGGTCAGGAGAGGTCTCATGCGGAAGTGGCTTTTAGCTTCTTTAGTGCTGTGCTTTAACCTGCTGCTCTACCAGGGAGGGCCTGATCTAACTTTTAACCTTTTCTTACCTTTCATATGTTTTGTCTTTATCTACTTTGTGGTAGATTTTCCCATGTATTTTTCCAGTTTGAATTTTTCCATTTTGTTTTGATAATTATATTTGTCATGTCTGAGAACTCTTATTTATAAATAACCATATTTTATTTTTATAGTATAGTATATTGAAAGAATTTCTGTCATCAGTATTATTCATGGCTTGTTTGACATTATCTTCTGTTCCACTTATTGTGTCTGACTTTTGACTTTTTTGTGCTCCATTTCTTCAGAGATGGAGGTATTTATCTGACGTCTATTTAGTTTTAGCTTTCCATTCATATTTAAAAATAATGTCAGCCCTCCCTGGTGGCGCAGCAGGTTAAAGCACTGCACTAAGAAACTAAAGCCACTTCCGCATGAGTTCAATCCCCGCCTGCCCCGGAGGTGACCACATGGCGAGGCAGACCTCTCCGGACCCGCCCGCTGCTCCCCTCAGCAGTGTACTTCGTCGATCTGCCTGTTCTGCTCCCCACTCTGTCTCTAATGAATCCTCTCACCCTCCGCATCTCTGGCCTGTACCCCAGTTCTGTACGAATAAATAAATAAATCTTTAAAAAAAATAATGTCATAAAATAACTATTGAAAACTGTAGGTTAGTAGCTTTCTTAGTAGGGCAGGCAATGTTCACCAAGCTTATTGGGGAACTCACATGGCGATATATGACTTTTTTGGCGGTGGGTGTAGTGGGGGAGGGTGCGTGCATGTGACTTTTATCTAAAGTCATTGAGTTTAAGTATATATGGGGTGTCTTCAGTAATTTGGTTGGGGATATAATCTTGGAGGCAAGTGCCTGGGAGCCAGGTGAAGGCAGAGAGTTTGGAGAGTTGGTGTCTTATTATAGATTTTTCAACCCCATTTTCCTCTGACCCTGGAGCCTTTCCAACTCCATTTCTGGTAAGACAAGATCTCCCTTGGGTGGTGGTAAAAGTAAGTGGCCAGACAGTACAGGGTAGGGATGGTAACTTGGGGAATGTAAAGACCCTTTATACAAACTTTCAGGCATGACCTTTTTATTTATATCAAGTAACAGCACCACTTCTGTGTACGCCTTGTATATTTCTAATTCCTAAATATTTTGAGGGTTTGCAGGGAATATTGGATTGCTTTTCTCTTCAGATGTGACCTCCCTATATTCTTCTAAACCACTATTTTTACAGTCCATTTATGTCTTTATGTATTAAAGTTCATAATGAATCAACTTCCTGGTCTCTTTGTAGATGGAATTAGTGTTTTTGTTTTTTGTTCTTGTTTGGGGGAATTTGCAAAGGAGGAAAAGAAGCTTCATTACTACAGTCTTTAAATCCACTGAAAACACATTCATTCACTTATTTTTTATTTTAATTATTTTGAATAGGTATAACACATATGTAGCTCACATAAAAATATATTAAACTTCTTCCTTGAGAATTCTTGCCCCTACTCTTGAACCCATTGGCTCCTGACTTCTGCCCAAACTCTATGATGTATTTTATATGTTCCTTATATTTATATAAATAATAATAGCTGTAAATATATATTTATTTATAGGCCTACACTGTTTATTTTGTCTGTTGGCTTTATAGTCTCTCTGGATATTTTTACATAAAACAGTTTATTGAAATATATAAAGTACAATACAAAAAGTGACTGGTGGCACAACGGGTTAGCACTCACGAGCCACAGCCTCTTCAGTGCAGGTTCCATCCCTGGCCCAGAAGGTGATCCACATGGCACTGCAGATCTCTCCTGGCCCATCTGCTGTGACCCTCAGCAGTATACTTCACTGATCTGCCTGTTCTGCTCCCCTCTGTCTCTGGTGAATCTCACTGCCCCTGTACCTCTGGCCTGTACCCCAGTTCTGTATGCACAAATAAATCTTTAAAAGAAAGTTACTTATATTACTATATAATAGGGTTGTTTTCTTGTATACATGTTTATGAAACTCAAGGTTTATAAGGTAAAATGCAAAAGACTCAGTATTAATGGATCAAGGGTTGGAGGCAGCATTGAAATGTGACAGAAGCAAAACAATGCTAAAAGATAATAAGAAAAATGGGTATTTGTGGCAACTCTCTTAAACTGCGTATTTCCACATATGAAAAAAGAGTAAAGCAAGTGTATGCAAAATAAGCAGAATAGAATCATACCATATGCTTCCCAAAATACCGGTAAGAAATAGAAAAAATTGCTTCAGTAAGTTTTGCCATTTCCAAAGGAGAATACATACCCTTTAGGTGTATACAACTTGAAAATTATTGATAGGTTTGAGACTACCTGTGACTTTTGACTTGTACATAGATATTCAGCAATAAATACACATTCAGCGATTTAAAAGAAGGATAGTGTATTCAGGGAAATTATTTTCCAAGCCTCATTTTCAAAATTCTACAAAAACAATTTCTCCCGTTTTTTTTGTCAGTTAATGATAGTGATAAATAGTGCTATCATGTTTAGTAGGATGATTAGCAATTTGGAAAAATCTTGCCTGAGTAATCTTAAGTTACTCTAGTTGGAAAATACTATAATTTTATTTTACTTTAATTTTAAAGTGTATGTATTTACATTTTAATGATTTTTTAAAAAATTAATAAATGTCATGGACAGCTAGAAACTATATACAGACAACATATAAAAATAATACCCCTGAATAAAATCTTAAAGCAAAACCCCTTGCTTAAATAACTCCTGCTGATGTCCTGGTAGCTCATCTTTGTCAACCTTTCTCGTGCATCTAAACATAATTTCGATTTTTTTATCCAAATGCTACATATTGGTCTAGAATCATATGCTTTTTAGCAAGAAAGGGTCTTATTATTTGACCCTTTTTACAATAAATAAAAATAAAGAAACAGACAATTACTTCTCTGTACTTGGCCATAATCCTTTGTCAAGAGGAGAGCTCAGGTTTCCTGATGATGTGTCTACAGAAGCACTAAATGCAGGTCCCACTCTTGCTTTAATTTTTCAGATTGTTAGCAGGTTGCCATGCACATGAATGCCAGACTGTAAGGAAGAAGGCTGCATGAACACAGTGTGCCTAGTGGCTGAGCCAGCCACCTGCTTGGATCTCAGCCTGGAGATGCCCAGGAGGCAAGGCCTCCAAGTCAGAGCTGGCTTGCTCAGGATTGTGTCCCAAAGGGCCCACTGAGATCAGTAGCTTATGAAGCAAAGGCTTTGGGCCAGGGTTATCAAGGCTGTCTGCTCAACTGCCCAGAACAATAGTACTGCTTTGAAGAAAGCAGTGAGGTCGAGAAATAGTTCTTGATAACTGGTAAGGAATGATAGAGAAGCAGACCACTGTTGGTCTTTGGAAGCCTCTGGCCTCCAGACCAGCAACCCAGGATATTGCTGGATATCAGCCTTCCTGAATCTGTGGTCTAATCTGAGAGTGAACAAAATAGGAAGATGGTGTAACAGAACTCACCTTGACTTGGGCAGAAATACCCCTTTTTCTTTGAAAAGTGTTTGTTAAGGCCTCCAGGATTTGAGTCTCTGCTTAAGGTGTTACTGATTTAAGGGCAGGCAGGAGGCCTGGAGGCAAAGGAGAAAATAATTTTTTTTTTGAATATTCAAATCTGCCATAACTTTTGCACCCAATAGTTACTTTCAATGCACTGTTAGGTCAAAATTCCTAACTTAATGGAGTGGGTTTTAAGATCAAAGCCAAATTCTGACAATGGAAGCAAAAATGCTAGTGTGATCTTCCTGTGTCTTTTTCCATCCCAAGCCTTTGAAACTTTACATTCTACCCAAAGACTGAAATGTGAGTGCGTTTTATTTTATTCATTTTTTCTTAAGATTTATTTATTTATGTATACAAGAACTGGAGTGCAGACGAGAGGTATGAGGTGTGAGAGGATTCACCAGAGAGAATGGGGAGCAGAACAGGTAGATCTACCAAAATACACTGCTGAGGGGAGCAGCAGGCAAGACAGGGAGGTTAGTGTGCCATGTGAGTCAGTTCCCTGGCTGGGGATCGAATTTAATATGTAGTGGCTGGCAATAATTTGATAGCACTGAGATGTTTACCCCTGCGCCATGAGGGAGGTCCCAAGTATTGCATGTTATTATACATGTGATGCAGCTGTTTGCAGAATAAATCAGTGGCAGTTTTGTAAATGTACATTAGAATGGGGGACCAGTGTAATTGTATATTTAGAGTACTTTTAATGTCAAAATAGTGACATTAATATTTTCTTTTCATGTAATAAAAATATTATTGTGTCTTGTTTGTGAAATTTAAGAACAGCAAAACCACAAAGCACTGTCAAAGTAGGTGTAGCCCTTGGTTCTGATGAAACAATGATTTATGTTTAGTTTTGTAGGATTCTTCTAGTGGCAAGGTACTATTTGCTGTGTATAGAGCATAAATTAAATGTCAATTTGCAATAGACTATAATTTAAATAATAGTTGTTTTGTTCCCTCACCCCCTCCAGCTTTTTTTTTTTTTCAATTCATTTTGATCATAGCTTAAGGCCATGGGTTTATTTTATTCCAGAATTATTGCTTGCTTGTGAATGTGGTCTTATTTAAGGTAGTCACTGGGAGATGACGACATTGATCTAGAGATAGTGTTACTATTGAGTAATTCTGTAACAACTAACTTGTTTTTAGTGATTGATAACAATTATTTAAATATTCCCATTGGTGACTGATGTTAATTCCTTGGGAGTACATAATTTTGAGAAAGAGCAAAAATTTTCTAGAGCCATTCTATAGAATGACTTTTCCTAGGGTATACCGACGTATACAAGTCAAGTAAGAAAATTGTCATCATTAACTTTATATATTCCCTATTTGTATATAGAAATTGGTTTGCCCTTGGAAAATAATCAGATTGCTTGTGGAGAGGAACATTGTTGGAATAAGATATAGGTTGCCCAACACTATTTCTATGACATATTTGTGGAATTGAAAAATAGAATATTTTATTTAGTGTCATATTTTTCCAAGACCAAGGTATTATTATTGTAGTTTTAATGTGCATGAAGTATATTGTAATAGGACAGAATGTAAAAACAAGAACATAATAGCCATAAATCTATAAATAACAACTGGTTGCAATCTTAGTTTCAGTGCTTATAAAATGCCTCTAAACATGCTCATTGACTTAAGGAAAAGCCTTTATACATATGTTAAAAATAAAGAAATGTAATTTCACCTTAACAATTTTGCCATGCCACTAATTATGTGCCAGTTGATGAATGTTATCTAAAACAAATTTTTGGAATGGCTTATATCACTTGGGAATTTCAATATAAGTATCCAGGAGGTTAAAAAAAAACCCATGTTTTCTCAAAATCACTTTTTCTGCAATAAGCTGAACTGCATTGACTTTAGAATCATGTTATTTAAAAAAGATTGCATTTCCTCCCCACTTATGACAGAATCATCTCTCATTTGTTAATAAACTGTAACATGAGCAAAGATGGCTGAAGATAAAAATGAAGGTTTTTCAAACAGTTTTGGATAAAGCTGTGTATGATGAGACCTATCTGAATAGCTTCTGAGACCCTTATTCTTGAAGGAATTTACTCATTTGCTACTTCTATATGTTCTGATGTATTGTTAAATCAGTATCAGTATCACAGTCACACCTTATAAATATTTGAACTTATGGTCAGAAAATGAATCTTCTCCCACGACTACAGTTAAGAATATTTTTGTCACTCCACCTACATGCAACTCTATAATAATGTCCACATTTTGCTTTCTCAAAGTTTCTGCTGTGACCACTGGCAGAAGCAGCATCGCAGACCAGATGGTCTGTTGATCTGAGTAGAGAAATTCTCTGGCCCTTGTTTAATTCAGTAGTTCTACTCAATCTGCTCAGGGGAGTCTAATGAGAGAACATAAGGATGCTGCTGTTAAGATGAGGTACATTGGCAACATTTCTGTATTTCTTGCCCACCCTTGGCTAGGCATTGTCGTTAGTTTTCTTATCTTTATAAAATAATTAAATGAATCATTTAAATGTTAAAAGCATTTTCTCATGAGGCTTATTTTTTAAAGGTGTGTCTAGGTTTAAATCCTGTTACCTGTAGAGCGTTTTTTGGCAGGAACAAGGACTTGTCTATTAATAGTTAATGAGAGGGCCCTCTCTGGTGGCACAGCTGGTTAAAGCATGGCACTAAGAAGCTAAAGCCACTTCAGCATGAGTTGGATCCCCGCCCCGGAGGTGACCACATGGAGCAGCAGATCTCGCCTGACCTGCTCTGCCCACTGCTCCCCTCAGCAGTATACTTGTCAGTCAGCCTGTTCTGCTCCCCACTCTGTCTCTGGTGAATCCTCTCACCGCCCCTACACCTCTGGCCTGTACCCCAGTTCTGTATGCATAAATAAATAAATATTTAAAAAACATAGTTAATGAGACTATCTAATTTGACCCTAGAAATGTCTTGGTGACTACTGTGTTCAAATGTGGAAGGCTCAATATCAGCAGTAGTTACGTCCTAAACAAACAGGGCTCATTTTGGAACTGGAGGTTTGTATCAGAAGTTGCCATGACACTTACCATCTTTGACCAGGTCCTATGCTCATCTTCCTGCCCCTCTCTTAGTGTTATCTACAGGGATCCCAGTTCACCCTCTTTCTACGTGGTGTTTTTTATTTATGTGAGCAAACTTTTATGTTAGGTACATATTTCTTGACAATTGTTACTAATATCTAGATTGAAAATTTGTTTTGGAAAATAATCCTAAATGTCAGTTCTGATCAGCAAGTATAGCAGACTGTAATTTTGGGAAAATGAATAAATAAAGATCATTGCCTTGAATTTTTTTTATTGGTTGAGTAGTTATTTGTAAGTATGAGAGTTGGTAAATAGAAACAATATTCTTGTGTCAATTTATGTTTGAAAAGTAATAACTGACTTATAGAAATACTGGATGGAGTTAAGCATATTTGGGAAATATAATATTCCAACAAACAGAATTAATTTAGCTCTGATAAACTGAAAAAGAAAAAATATATATGTGGAAAGCTGTCTTGGATAGAATATTTCACCAGAGATCGTGAATGCCCAATGCTCGGAATAGAGGAGGGTTATCTATAACTAATAGAGAAAGGACTCTGTTTATGGATATCTTCATTTGACCCTTACTCTATTAATTTGGCTAGATTCAAAATAATTTTACTCTCAGAATTTTGAAGATAGTAATCTGTTGTCATTCAGCATCTAGTATTAAAGATTTTAAAAGTGTGCCGCCAATCTCCTGTTTACTGGTAAGTAAGAATTTTGATTTATTTGCTGACTTTGTATCTTTTCTCTGGTTTTCCAGTTTTTACCCCATTGTTGGGAGTTTGATATGTTACTAAAATATATTTGAAATTATCTTTAAAATTACTATTTCTGTACTGTACTTGATAGGCTTGTTGAATCTCAAGCCTACAGTCTTTTATTCAGTTAAGAGAACATTATGTGTTTCATTATTTTTCTCTCTTCTGTTTTCCCCTTATGGGCCCAAATTTTGCCAAGCATTATGTCAGCCTTGTGGTTTTGAGCACGTTAACCTCTAACATCTTTGCTCATCAATGGCATTATTATAAAGTGGAAATTATAATCACTGGGAGGCTAATACCCAATATGGTAATTATTCTTTCCCTTCACATGCCTTGCTCCTCTGAACTTATCATTTTGATCAAGGCACTTGAATCTAAATATAGATTCTGGCTCTTAAAGTGATGTCTGGGCTGTTTTTAGCGTGAAGGTTACTGGACATGACTGGTCTTCCTCAAGGTAGCACTGGCTCATTTCTGAAGGTTTCTTTGGGAACTGAAGCCAGTATTTAATGGCAAATACAGAGAGCAGCACAAAGGAAAAAGTCAAAGGATGTGAAAATGGAATATAGGATGCTATATAATAGGGTGACAGTTTGCTGTAAGGTAGGAGTCGATTAAAGAAACAGTGCATCTGTAATAATTTCCATATAGATTTGTTTGACAAATGGCTTCCAGACTCATCATCTCAGAGCAACTCTGGTCATATCACATTCCTTAAAAATCTTCAAGGAATCTCCTTGCCTACAAATTAACATCAAATTTTTACACTTAATTTTCAAGTTGTCAAATGTTTAACTCCAGTAAATCTTCAATGTTGTAGCCTACTGTTTTCTATATATTTCTTCAGCTTACCAAAAACATATTTCTAGTTCGGAAGTATATTCTATGCTTTTCCTTTTGACTGGAATTCCCCCTGCAACCTATTTACACCAGGGAAATCCTTCACTGTTAAGGTCTAACTATACAGGGTCTTCCTTTACAAAGACTCTGATAATCTCCATGACCCTATGTCCTACTTCTGTGTGTCCAAAGCTTGTGTTACAAATATATGTCTTATATTCTCTAATTTATTACCTTGAAATGATGCTATGTAGAAACCATGTCAGAACTCATCTGTGATTTACGAAGTCGAACAGTGTGTGTCATGTGTAAGTGTGATCTGTGCCTGGTTAATATAGTTTAATGAATAAGTGAATGGAATCTTTTGCAGTCATCCTGCTATGTCAAGTTTTACATGGAGCAAAGTAAATTTGAAGTTTTTTTTTTTTAGTGGAATTAACTGGGAACCAAAAGGTGCTTTATTTACTATGTTGATTAGAGGCTTTTATATTATCATATATGATAACTTGTTGTTTTTTATGAGTGGCTATAAATACTTGCTAATGTATTTCAGCACCAGTATAGTCCCTCAGGGAACAATTCTATTTTATTAAAATTATCAAGAAAATCAATGAAGAAATTATTTCAATTATAATATAAAAATGCATGATACTTTAAAATTTCAAATGGTTATGGTGTCTTAAGCACCTTATTTCTCTTTTCCTCTCTTCTTTTGGATTAGTCACGTATTTAAAAATGGTTTAACTATTTCACTTAATCAAGTTAAGGTTTTATACTTTATTGTTCCTTTTGTAGTTGTAGTAGACTTCTTAATATGCATCTTTGACTCATTGAATTGGTACTGTTACCATCATTCAGGCCAGGTCATTATTATTGGTTTTCTATACTTTGTGTTAATGTTGCCATATATTTAATTCTACATGTATTTTAAATTCCATAAGGCCTTGCTGTTTCACTTAATGTTCACTTTGAATAACCTCATATTTGCCTATTTCATTTTTTCTCTTTACATTCTGCACTTTTTAAACAGCCTGTAATCAATTTCCTTTGCCTGAAAAACCACCTTTAAAAATTTGTTTTAATTGCTCTTATGTTGGGTCTCCAGTTTTCCTTGTCTAGAAATGCCTTTATTTTGAAGCCTATTTTTGCTGGGCAAACTGTAGGTTTGCATTATTTTCTGATAATATGTTATAGATGTCTTTTTACTTCTATCATTTTTGTTAAGAAATTAACTGTGGGTCCTCCCTGGTGACACAGCGGGTTAAAGCACTGCACTAAGAAGCTTAAGCCACTTCCGCATGAGTTTGATCCCCGCCTGCCCCGAGGAGATCCACATGGCGTGGCAGACCTCTCCTGACCCGCCCGCTGCTCCCCTCAGCAGTGTACTTCGTCGATCTCCCTGTTCTGCTCTCCGCTCTGTCTCTGGTGAAGCCTCTCACTCTCCACATCTCTGGCCTGTACCCCAGTTCTGTATGAATAAATAAAATAAATCTTAAAAAAAAAAAGAAAGAAAGAAATTTAACTAACTGTGAGACATAGTTATAAGTTTCTTTTTTTTATTACTTGGTCACTTAAAATGTGATCAGGTTTGTTTTTTTGGCTTTTTTTTTTTTTAACCTCTTTCGTAAAGATAAATTATATTCTCTTATTTAACTTTGGAGTTCAACATGTAACAGTTAAGTCTCTTTTATTAATTATATTAACTTATATATGTTTTTCTTATGTATGCCTACTTTTTTTTTTAAAGATTTATTTATTTTTATACAGAACTGGGGTATAGGCCAGAGGCTCAGGGGCGGTGAGAGGCTTCACCAGAGACAGAGTGGGGAACAGAACAGGGAGATCGACGAAGTACACTGCTGAGGGGAACAGCAGGCGGGTCAGGAGAGGTCTGCCACGCCATGTGGTCACCTCCGGGGCAGGCGGGAATCGAGCTCATGCGGAAGTGGCTTTAGCTTCTTAGTGCAGTGCCCCAACCCACTGCGCCACCAGGGAGGGCCCTGTATGTCTACTTTTTAATCCACTTATTAATCATGGTTTGAGAAGGTTGAATAATAGTCTAATAATGTGTTAATAATATGTTTATGCTTTTATTTCCACATATCTCCTGTAAGGTTTTCTTTACAAATACAAATATATTTTATAATAACTAGGTATTCATTATTAATATTTTTTTGTTGTGGGTTACATCATTTAGCATATTACAGTTTTCTTAATTTTCTATTTATCCTTTTCTGTTCTGGGTTCAGTCTTACCTGATCTTGACCACTGCATTCTTTCCTTTCTTTCCTCTGTCCATCCTTTTTTGTTTCTTCTGGTTTTCTAGTCCCCCTCCACTCCTTTGTTTTAGGCTTTCTTTTTCTTCAAGATTTATTTATTTATGCATGTTAGAGCTGGGGCATAGACCAGAGGTGCAGGTGGTGAGAGGATTCACCAGAAACAGAGTGGGGAGCAGAGCAGAATAGGTGGATCTACTAATATATACTGCTGAGGGGAAACAGCGGGCAAGACAGGAAAGGTCTGCACTGCATGTGTGTCAGCTCCCTGACTGAGGGTCTAACTTGTGCTGCCAATAGCTTTGTAGTGCTGAGACTTAACCCCTTGGACCACCAGGAAGACCCCCTGTTTATAGACTTTCTTAATCACCTCGTTTTAGAGATCTCTTTTCACACAGAATAGAAGGAAACTGCATTATGATGCAGATATAAAGTTTGTTTCCTTTCAAAGATGTGTTTGAGGCCTCATATGGCACAGGAGACCTCTCCTGTCTTGCTCGGTGCTCCCCTCAGCAGTATATTTCAGTAGATCCACCTGTTCTGCTCCCTACTCTGTCTCTGTTGAATCCTTTCAGCCCTCCCTCCCTGCACCTCTGGCCTGCACCCCAGCTCTTATATGTGTAAATAAACAAATCTTAAAAAAAAGGTGAGCTTGACTCTGTAATATTTACTGAGATAAACTTGGTGTGCAAATTCCACATTATTTTGCATTATGCTTTTCAATTTATAAGATTTTTAAAAATTACTGTTTACTCATTCTTAACTTTTTGCTTACTTCTTTTTAATTATAAAAGCATATCATTGTAACTATGGCTGTATAACTGTATGAAAACATTTAATACTCTTATTTCTTTCAACATTATTTATTAATCCCCTCTGAGGAGCAAGAATGAATATAATAGTTTCCCTTTTCCTTTCATTTCAGTTAATTTTAACATTATAAAATAATGTACTTCGATTCTCTTGTGTTTTATACTTTTAAATATCTTTTGATCTCAGGAACATTCCATATTTTCTCTTTCAGCTTTCATCCTGTTTTGTTTATTATTTCTGCATTATAAAGGCTTGTAGAATTTATATTTCATTATAGCAATGTAATCACACAGAGCTTTAGTCCTTTCATTATTTTCTATATTTATTCTCATCCTTTTACTGTGATTTTTCTAGTCATCTTTTGAATGACTGCAGTTTATCTTCTTGTATATCCTTCAAGAAGATTTTATGGGAACAAGAATTTGTGTGTTTGCATATGTTCAAAACATTTGAACATTGTTGTCTTTGTAATTAATGAGTTTAACTGAAGTTAATGTGTATTTTCATTGTCCACGGGTGTCATAGCATTATCCATCCAGTAGATGAACTAGAAAGAAGTGGGTCCACTGATGACTATTGTGAAATGTTGCTGTGGGAAATAGTACAACATAATGGTTTCCCGCGACCTCTTTAGAAGTTTCTAGAACATTTTGCTTTGATGTCCAAAGAATTTTTTAAAATTTGAGGTTCATTAACTTTATTGGAATGTGTTGCCATCAATGTTAAAATGTTCTCCATGGAATTTTGTGCCCCCCCCTTTTTTTTTAATGTGTGAATAATAAGTATGCCTAAACGGAAGCATGACTAGTGTTTTTGTTGTTATTCATTTGCTTTCCTGTTTTCTGAGATTTACAACTTGTCTAGGATGGTGGCTTACAAACCTTTCCTTTTTTATTAAAGCTACATTTCATTTACAACATTATATATGTTTCTGATGTGCAGCATTGAGGATCAACATGTTTATATACTATGTCAAGTTTATAGACAAGCTTTTTCTATAAAGGGCTCCATAATAAATTATTTTAGACTTTGGTGGACAGACTGTCTCCATCACACCCCACACATTTCTGCTCTTGTAGCATGAACAGGAACCACATACAAGACATAAGTGAATGACTGTGGCTATCTTCCAATAAAATGGTTTACAGATGCTAGTATTTGCATCCCATGTAATGGTGTGCTTTTTCAAAAGTTTTCTTCTATTTTAACTTGTTACTCTTATTCCTCTATATTATAGATCTCCTTTCCTTGTCTCTAAGTCTCTCAGCTTCTAATACTATATTTTGAAGTTTTTCTTCTTTGACTGCTTTTTTGGTAACTGTCATAAATTTACTTCTGATTAAACTATAGATTTCACGAATGAAAGTTCCAAATCTATAACAGGGTCCTCAAATGTCTAAGTTAAATCTCAATCTCTTAAATCTCAAGTTCTAATAACTGAAGTTTCACCTCATTGTCTTGCTGTCTCTTCTTTATACTTTTAATCTACTTTGTGTGGACAGATAAGATTTTGCTTCACTGTTTTAATTCTTGGTGAAATGTGTGGTGTAATATTGAATTTTATCTGCTCGTTAGCAGTACTTTTCTTGCAATTAATCTGCATCTACTGTTTGTTTTCTTTGTACATTTTCTCCTTCCATTCATGGTATGTTTTCACAAATTTGATTATGGTTCTATTGTATCACTCATCTGTATAGGAATTGAGGTTTACTTGAACATATTTATGTGAAGTTCATGAGGAAGACAGTCAAAGTCCAAGTATTAAGGTAAAAAGAATTTTGTGTTTAGAATTTTTTCAGTCTTTAATTCTTCTAAGCTAATAAAAATGAATAATTGTGATGTTTTTCTTAATATATTGATTTCCCACTGCCACAGAGATAAGGTAGGTATTCCTAATAAAATGAATTCTAATCTACATTGATTTTTATTCATTTTTTAAAAGATACTTGTTTAATTGTTCATGAGGGATATTGATGATAAATGAAATAATATTCTCATATTAATCTGATTAATATACTTTGTAGATAAGCATTAAATTCTCTTTCAGGAAGAGTTGTACATAATATCTTTTCCTTGTGAAGTTGTCACATTTTTCTGTTATTTCTCTTCATATGATTCCTTTTACATTCAAATTGCTTAGACATCTGAGGAGACTGTTGTAGTTTTATAACTTTCATAGGTTAGGGAACTTCTACTTTTTCATTCCTATTTCTCCTACTTTTTTTTTTTGCAATTTTTTTTTTTGTAATTTATATTCTATGTATGTTATATGTTGATCTTTCAGGATTTATTCCTGTGTGGGTTCCCCCCCCTTTTCTTCTTTTTTTTTTTTTTTTCTTCACATTTTGGGAGATATGCTCTCAACTTTATCTCTTTATCTCTCATATTACATGTTACTGTTTAACACTGTTCATTATAATACTATATTATATATTAAGATAATATATGTTTATACAGTTTATAATGCCCAAGAATGTTTTGTGTGCCTCTGATTGCTACTATTATGCCACTATTTTTATACAGTCATTGTGGACTGAAATAATGACTCCAGTATGAGTGATAATTAGAGTTTAATAGATAATCAAACTGAGGAGTCAGTCTGATAGATTTCACTATGAGATAACTCCTTCATCAATCACAAGTTTGAATGAGATTATATACCTTAGGAAAAAGTCAATAATTATTGTCTTATATCATCTAGTACGGTAATCAAATCATTGATTTTTGACAAGGATTTCTGGTTTTCATTTATAGGTTTTGAAGTGTCAGACTGTCCTAGGTGTTCAGACTCAGAGATTGTTGTTATCTGGACATAAAAGGAGGCAAGACATTACAGTAGTTAAACATTATCCTAACTCCGTTTTCATTATTTTCATCTTCCTGTCTTCTGCCAGCTACAGATGTAGAAAGGTTGTAGATTTCATTCCCTCATAGGCTTACAGATTTTTCTGCTAACTTCTTCATAGTACAGGGCCAATGAGTTCTGACTGGAGTCTATGCAGGAACTTTGAACTTCTTTTCAGACTAGGGATAGGGTCCCAAAATGCAATTTCAGTTCACAGTAATGTGTATTTTTGTTCGTACTTACAATGACTTGAACATTGCTCATCTGAGGAATCCATTTAGACTTAAAAAAAAAACTCTAAAAATTTCCCTGAACTATCTCCAATATTTTTGGAAGGAATTCATTTTCCATTCATATTCCATTCTTATTTCCCTGTTGTTTCCTAATGTTAGTAATTCTTTATTGTGATATGTATTTGTTAATATTAAACCATTTAATAGTTCTTTGGTAGATATCTTTCCTTTTTTAAAAAAAATTTATTTTTAAAGGATTTATTTATTTGTGCATACAGAACTGGGGTACAGGCCAGAGGCTCAGGGGCGGCGAGAGGCTTCGCCAGAGACAGAGTGGGGAGCAGAACAGGCAGATCAACAAAGTACACTGCTGAGGGGAACAGCGGGCTGGTCAGGAGAGGTCTGCCATGCCATGTGGTTACCTCTGGGGCAGGAAGGAATCGAACTCATGCAGAAGTGGCTTTAGCTTCTCAGTGCTGTGCTTTAACCTGCTGCGCCACCAGGGAGGGCCCTATCTCCTTTTTTTTTAAGAGAAGAACTGGAGTGTAGGCCAGAGGTTGGGAAGTGGAGGGTGGTAGTGAGAGGATTCATCAGAGACAGAGTGGGGTGCAGAACCAGTATATTTACTGAAATACACAAGCACAATAAGCCAGACAGGAGAGGTCTGTTGCATGGTATTTGGATTAGCTACCTGTCCCGGGACAGACCTCTGACCCTAGCAGTGAAAGTGCTGAGACTTCACCCCTAGGCCACATGGAGGGCCTATTGTTTTTGTTTTGGTGGGAGTGGATGTTGACCTAGTCAAAAGTATTTCAGAGAAAAAGTTTTTCTTAAGAAAAAAATTTAAAATATATGAGATTTGCGGGCCATCCCTGGTGGCGCAGCGGGTTAAAGCACAGCACTAAGAAGCTAAAGTCACTTCCGCATGAGTTCGATCCCCGCCTGCCCCGGAGGTGACCTCA
>NW_004567103.1:50640021-50665068 GCF_000260355.1 Condylura cristata
CAGGAGAGGTCTGCCACGCCATGTGGTCACCTCCGGGGCAGGCGGGAATCGAACTCATGAGGAAGTAGCTTTAGCTTCTCAGTACTGTGCTTTAACCCGCTGCGCCACCAGGGAGGGCCAGCATTTATCTTTTTACGGCCTATCTTTTATTCATTATAACATGGTAAGAGCTTATATAAAGGAAGAATGAATTACTTTTATGTATTTGACCACTTGCTTTGACATTCAACTCCTTGTCATGGTTTAAATTTTGACTTCTTTCTGATTTGGTAATTCTTGTCTCTCTCCTGGCTCACCTTTCAGTTTCCTTAGATCTTAGATCTTTCTGTTTTCCCTTGCTTTTAGTCACCAGCCCCCTACCTCCTGCAAAAAGATAGTTCCTCTTCAACACTGAGGTAAAATTCACACCTTATCAAATGTTGGTACCCTCGAGAATGAGTCAGGCTCCTCAGCTTGACATGAAATAACCAGTCATCTCTGTTTCCTCCTGCTAGGTTTTTACAAACTCATCATTGTATGTGTTTGTTTTACCTGGCACTACTTTCAGTACTGAATCCCTTGCCCACCTGGCCTGCTATCTCATGGAGAAGTTAAGCTCTGTGTAGTTTCAGCACATATTTAAACTCACTTATCGTTCACATTATTTTAAAGAGTCCATCTGCCCACTTGCTAGGTAATAATTCTTTGGTAGACAGGCATAATATTTCTAGAAAACCATGCCCGGTATAGAATACATATTCAAATATTTTTAAATATTTGAATGAACTTAGATGGTATTGTTGATCAGCTCTGGAACCTACAAGTAATTCAGTAATTCTTTTGGAAAGGACATTTTCTGTTTGAGTGGAAATCTGAGAAATCCAAGACATTCCTGATAGGGCGGGGATACTCAAGTAGTGCCCATACTACTTAGCATTCACAGAACTATGTCAGATGACAAAGTAATATCCACATGTTCCTGTACAGATGATGGTGTACTTTTGTTCTGAATAAATCATAAAGGTAATGATTGTTAAGATGAGAAAAGAGACTTCTGTGCTTGGTAGCTGGAGTGACCAGTCTTTTCACACGGATGGTGAGTGAACATAATGCCTAAATGCCTACTGCATACAAAGAGAACTCTGCTGGGTATTCTGGGAGCAGCAGAGGAAAGAATAGCTGGGTTCCTACTTTTAAGGATTGCCTTTTCATTAGGCAGAAAACTAAGGCGTATGAAAGGATTATAAAATAACAAAGTAAGTGCAGAGCAAGAAGAGAAGTACAAAGTTTAGTTGAAAAAAGTATAAAACAAGGGGTGATGTAATTTAAATGGAGGAGTGATCCCTTGGAGGAGTGCATTTTAATATGAACCTTTGAGGGAGATACTGAATCTGGATAGGCCATGCGCTTCCCTAAAGAGGTGGCATGATAGCACAATCTGCACAGAGAAATCAAAGGTGAAGAGCAAATTGCATTTTATATACAGGAGGGTACAGAGGCTAGTGATTGCTGGTTGTCTGAAGAAGTATTTGTAGGACTTAGCAACCACGATGCATTCTTCTAGCATTTCCCCCCTAAGCTACTGGATAGTGTTGTGTTGGCTAAAGAGAAGCTATAAATATCCCTACCTATAGCCTATATTCTAAAAATGATACAAAGTACATCCACATACGAAGCAATCGTTGAAATTTGATTAAGCTAGTATATTATAACAGACGAGCAATAGTATGGAACTAAATCAAAATACCACCTGCTTTTTAGTGTTCTTAGGCTGAATTGAAACATCATAAAGTGCCTAATACTAAGTGGGAAATAGCACTGTTGTCTGTCCCTCTCTCCCTCTCAATTCTAAGATAACAGATTCATAAAAAAGAAAGGTAGTTGAAGGATGCATGATCAGTGAAATGTTCAGAAGAGCTATGACTTGACTTGAGATTCATGGGGCTTAGGGAGTAAATATTATGAGCAAAGAGATGGGAAAACAGAATGTTCTTTTGGGACTTGATAGATTTTTGTAGAAGTTGAAGGAAGAAGAGGTTTGAAAGGCAGACTTGTACCTAGAGTTTAGCTGGTGCATCGCCTGTCTCATCCCCACTTTGTACGTACTTTGACTAATTGTTTACTTGTCACCATGTGTAGGAATCAGAAGTTATCAACTTTGAATTCCCCAAAGAAAATAGCATAAAACAAAGACATGTTTATGTACAAGGTCTATGTGAAGCTCTGATGCTAATGTATCAAATTACGCAGGACAGGACAACGTGGGGGAGAATATCATGGGGGAGAATATCATGGAGAGGAGTAGTGGAGTGTCTTGGAGTGGGCTGGATGTGGTTTTTCATCAGGGCTTATTGATTTATGTACTTTGTGACCTTGGACAAGGCAAGTTCTTTTGCAATATGTCCTTATATCTGGGTTTTTTTCTTAGCTGTTTGCTCTTCTGTTATTAGATTCCTCATCCGTTACTTGGTAGTATATATTTCATAGAGTTATTGTGAAGACTGTGTGAAAACAAATCTAGTGTCTAGCTCATATTGAGTGCTTATGTAAACAATATCAATAATCATATGACTTAATTTTTTAGTTATTAATGCATGTCAAGACCTCAATATACATATATTTTGAGTGGCAAAATTCACTCATGTTCTAGCAGAACTTTGAGTAAAAAAATAATGTGGACCTCATATAATACTTAATTATTCACTTGGCTGTATTAAATTTGAAATCCTGTTATGTCAAAATTTCATTTCTGGAAAGAAGACCTGTGACACAGTCTAAGAGAAATCTATCTTAGGCCCAGTTCTTTGCAGTAGCAGTTCAGGGTCAGTTTCTTTACTGCTGCAGGTTTTTCCAGCCACTCTACAACTTGAACTCCTGATGTACAACAGTTCCAAATTTGTTCATTTGAACTTTTTATCCCCATTTTGTAACAGGTGAAGATTAGTCAGTGCAAAAGTCATTTATAATAACAATAAGAGAACGCATAGACCAAAGCCAAATTTTGTGTTATAGTGTCTATGATAACTGTGAAGTAAGAAAACAGTCAGCATGAATCCTTGAAAAGGAATTTGGAAAAACAGTACTGCCTGTCTTAGGTGTGAATGTCACCTCATTAATCTTTCAGCCTGCTGACTACAAAAAGTATATGCAAATATCATTTCTCCAAAACAACTACCTTTTTGGTAATAGAGAATCAGAAAATGACACATTTATGATTTTCACTGAAAATTTATAACTTTATAATTATAAACTTTATAATTTTGTAGTGTTCCAGAGATGATATACCACAATTGAGTAGTTGTTTGTCAAATGTTCTCTGGCCCTTTTAGAGCAGGTTTAATGGTATGCACTGTAATATAGAATTTGGACATTGTGTTTGGACTTTAGTGATTAAAAAGCACGATAGCATGATATAAAACAGAATCTTTAATTTCCTAATTACCTTGTAGTCAACTTTAATAAACTCATTCCAGTTCTGTATCTTTCCCCCAATCACTTTTCTGAACAAGTGTCATTTCTTCCTTGAAGCCTGCCATGATCTCACCTTGATTGTATAGTTTTTCCCCTCACTTGAAAGACACTGATTCTTGACATTTCATCACTACTAGACTCACTTAGCCCAAAACTGATAATTTTTTTAATTTAAAAATTAATATCTATTTCACTATAAAACAGAGCTAATTTTTGGCCCTCCCTGGTGGCGCAGCGGGTTAAAGCACAGCACTGAGAATCTAAAGCCGCTTCCACATGAGTTCGAGTCCCGCCTGCCCCGGAGGTGACCACATGGCGTGGCAGACCTCTCCTGACCCGCCCGCTGCTCCCCTCAGCAGTGTACTTCGTCGATCTGCCTGTTCTGCTCCCCACTCTGTCCCTGGTGAATCCTCTCACCCTCCGCATCTCTAGCCTGTACCCCAGGTCTGTATGAATAAATAAATAAATCTTTAAAAAAAAAAAACAAAGCTAATTTTTAATTCCACAGTGTGTAACTCCCACTAACACAATACCTGGCACATAGTGGACACTTTGCTTCTTGACTCAGTGAAATGAATTGCTTTGATTATGGTACACCCCAATAAGATTTCTGCAAACAAAGATAACATTTTTGTTAAATATAACATGATGTTCTTAAAGTTAGGTGGTTAGTACGGGCTTTGTTATTGTTGGCCTGGCGGAAAGTGACTCACAATTAAGCCAGAATCATTACTTCATAAATTGGTAACACCCCATTGGTGTTGGTAGTAGTTGGCTTTTGTTGGTAGTTTTATTTTAAAAAGCTGTGATAAATCTGACTGGATAAGGATCAGATGAATGTCTCCAAATTAGCTCTGTCAGCAGCTTTTTATATAAAATAACCCTGCTCCCCAGCTACCATTGTGAAGGATTGTAAATTCAAAAGAGGAAACCCTGGAGATTGTAGTGTAGCTTTTTCTTTTGAGGAATCTCAGATCACCATGCATATAAAACTCACCCCAGCAGAAAGAATACCTCAAACACTGCCTCGTAGCAGTCTAGATGATGAAATGAAAAGTTTGTGCCCAAGTTTCTGGGGATCTTCTATTTTGCCTGGTTATTGCACAATAATAATCAATCTCATTGTACTCTAGAAATTTCCAAGAGTTTTCCTGATGCTGAAAGTAGTAGGTCAATACCTTTGATATGGCTAAGAACACTGAGTAGGTGTTTATTAAGTCTTCAGCCCAGGAGGAATTTTATAATTATAAAAAATCAGATTTGTTTAAATAATTATCATAATACTTTTATCATTTTTGAGTTTTATTCTTTATTTAGACTTTATTGAAAATCTTAATAGCAAGGTTTCTATTTGTGATTCTTTTCCAATTCCAAAAACTGTTAGAATGCAATTTTTTATTTAAAAAAAAGCAAATGGTTATCAAAATTTTGAGATAGCTTTGAGCAGTGATAGTTTTTAATTAAAGAAGTATACTAAGTTACACAAATCTGTGCATTTTAAAAACAAACATTTAATCTGTATTTTATAATTAGCATTATTTAACTTGATTATTTAGGCAATATTTAATAAGAATATTTAAGAACATAATCTCAAGGATAGCTGAAAGAGTCATACTACAAAAATTTTAGCCATCTAAGGAGTGAAATACATAAATGTACATTAAAAATTGTTTATTTTAACCTGTAAATTAACACTTTGGGACTAATTCAAACATTGGGGTGATTTTGTGTGTGTGTGTGTGTGTGCCTCGTACAGTATGTTCCAATCAGGCCATTTATCAATTATATGAGTAGCATAAGTAAATTCAGTTCATCTGCATATTTATATACTTTAAAATAGACCAATGTAAACAGTGTCTTATCTGCCATATGTTGAAATGTTTCAGTAAAGTAAAGACATAACTGCCTTGTCAACAAAGATGGCATTGAATTGCACTGTTTTGGAAAAAAAGTTAAGTGAACTAGATGCCTGTTAATCTGGTTCTTTAAATATCATAAACAAAAGTATCAGAATGTGTTTCCAAGGACAAAGGCAGAGTTTTCCGGGCTTTGATTGGTTGCTGCCTTGTCCTGTCCCACAGCCATCCTTAATTGGCTTAGGGTAGATTGGAATCACATAAGCAGGGTGACATTTATTACTTTCCTAGTTGTTTCTTTGCACTGAGCTCTGAGATGCCTAAGGAGTAAATGTAAAAGATTTCTTTCATTTCGTCCATGATCTGTGAGGAGGGATCATTCTAAGAAAAGCAGGCATGAGTCTGAATGCGAGGAGAGTCACTCTGCCTGCAATAACGCCACTAGTTCTACAGAAAAGGGTATGTGCCTGCCTTCGCCTTTTTTCTTTTTTTTTTTTCTCCTGTTACTGTGTGTTTATGGATATGTTGGAAACTTCTAACAGAGAGACTATAATTCATTGAGGCTATAGATAATTAAAGGACATGCAATTGGCATTCGAGTAGGGGAAAATGCTGCTCTAGGACATCTCTGTAGGAAAACCTCCATGTAAAAGTAGTTTGGTCTTGATTTCAGGTCATTGTGATTTAGAGACTGTATTGAAAGTTTTTTTTCTCCTTCTACTGTAACTTCAGGCCATTTTGCCTTTAGTTCAATAGGAAATCTGCTAGCTATTATGTTTTAAATTTGTTTACTACGGAACAGTTTCTTTGTTTCACTATAATTCATAATACATCCATCTTCATTGTTGAATGAACTATATAATTACTTTACTGTTTAAACATATGGCACCAGTTTATTAGCCTCTGGTTTCTACCATTTCTATTGAGTTTCTGTCTATTTGCTTAAGAAAAACTTTCCATTAAATTTCCCCGTGAAAGGGCTTTCTGTTAATTATTAATGCAATCTATTGTATAAAAATATTTTATCTCTTAGTTTTTTGGTAAAGATCAGTTTCATGACTTTCTTGTAGCATGGTATTTTATAAAGTAATAAATACACCATGTAATGTAGCATTTAAGTAAAAATGAGTATTCTTAACTTCTTTTGTAAATATACTAAATAAGAATAATCACATTGAACTCTTTCAAGAATCAGATTTGCTGCATAGAAAAAAAGAAAGTAGCAAAATAAATTCTTGGAAGTTTTCTTTCCGAATGGTTTTGGTGACACTGAAGACTGTAATGTTTATTACCACCTGCACTTTTAATAGTTAACTATTAGCGTATTCCATTAAGTCAAAGGTCGTGGTTTAATTTATTTGAAAATAACAAATCTAGCAAGGAGGTTTTTTTTTTTCTTAAAGGAAATGTCTCTTTATTGTTTTTAATTTTTAGCTTCTCTGTTTATTTTCTTATCCATTGATTGCTTATTTACTAGGGACATTTTACTTGGCATTGGGGTAGTATGTGGTAATTTTGTCAGCATTTGTTCTTTATCTTGATGCTTTTTTTTTCTCATTTTAAGGTAATTTCACTAAAAATATTTTGCTCCGAGCTTGAATATTTTGATTTAGACTAAGGGTGCATTAATGATGACCATATACATTCCCTGACTTGTTGGGAATGTGAAAAATTATATTATCATATATATCGAGTCTATGCTCTTAAATTTGAGTTTTTCTTATCCAGTTAATAATGCAATTTACATGACCAACAAAGTCATCATGTGGTGTTTCTGTATGATCCATTGGTGTGGGCCACCACCTGGGCCACCCCATTACTAGCTATGTCGCCTTGGACAAGTAACTTAAACTCTGAGTCTTTACTTCCTCACTTGTAAGATAGTTGCTAAGAAACTTTTGTTAAATGATCTCTTTAGTCTTATTTGTGTCTATATTTCTGAGTCAAATTATGTATTTTGTATTTTCATAGCTATAGTAAAATAGTTAAACTATTTCTTACTTTCTTTGAATATAAAACATTAAAATAAGATGCTCTTGTTTTCAAGGACTTGCACTAGTAGTCTAGGGGAAACTGCGTGTAAAAATTGGCTAAAAAGTAACTTCCAGCACTGACTAGACGTGGCAGAACAAGATTACTCTGGAAAATTGTGATTATAATTGATGTTAGGTCTGAGTTGCCAATGGACACATCATCGTGATCTCTCTTGGTCTTTTTATAATAAGCTTCTGGTCAGGTTTCTATTATAATAATTACATAAGTCAGAATTCCCTAAGCCCAAGTCCATATTATTCCTTTCCAGTGGGTACACTTATTAAATGTTCATATAACTTAGCACATCAGCATTTGCAGGAATTGCTTACACTATTTCTTTATTCTGACATGTTAATCCTCAATGGGCCCACTGTCTATAGGATGTTCTGAAAATCGTAATGTCTCATATTTTAGAAATTAGGTATTTTTCTGACTAAAAATCACCTATCTGCCCTGGTCACATCATGACTTTTTCATTCAAGATTGAGAATTATTCCCACTTGTAACTAACTTAGTATTTTCCTCATGCGCTATAACTTAAGGTGATCTTACTAATTAATTAGTACAGCATTTATCAGAGTTATGGGAGAAGTTTCTAATTTTCCCAAGAAGACCAGTATTGTTTTTCACAGGTCTGGCAAAATACTTGCTTACCCTGAATGAGTGACTCTTACAAAATAATTTGCCAACTAAAATGGTAATTGTTTGAAGGACTGAGTAAGTTCGTGACTATGCTTACTAGTGCTAGGAAGTAATTTTTTTATTAGCTAATACAGCTGATCTATATGGCCATAAGATTCTCCTCTGAATAGTTAGGAATTGAATTTTAAACACAGCCCTTAATATAGTATAGATCTTGTAGGAGATCAAAATATACAGGGCATTTTGGTAGACTTCAGGTAAATTGGAAAAAATTTTTTGGTTTCCTCTAATTCTATTAGGATCTGGTTTTCTTGGTTCTTGTGAATCAGGTTCTAATGATAATTTCTTTATACCCACCAGAAATGATCATGTCCTTATCAAATGTTCTAAATGAATACCTCATTTATTTTTTCTCAGATAACTAGAAATAGGCTATGTCTTTCTCTATTTTTTTAGATGAAAAGATTGAGTCTCAGTTGTTGAGTGACTTATGCAAGGTCATCTAGAAGGTCAGTGTCAAAGCTAGAAATAGAATTTAGGCCTTGTGACTTTCAGTGTATTTCTCTTATATATGTTACCTCCTGAGATTAATATGTTAATGAAATTGCCTTATGGTATGTATAATTGCCATTCAGCTTCCAGGCTGGAATTAGCTCAAGCAATCCTTTCATCTTCCTCTGCACTTCCACCAACTCCCATATGCTCTAGTATGAAAAACTTTTTATTCCGAAAGCAATTGTAAGCAATGAGTGTGTGAGTACCAGATTGTGTGTTTGTGTGTATGTGTGTGTGTGTGAGAGAGAGAAAGATAGATTGAGAAAGGATGAGAGACAGATAAGTTATATCTGGATCTGTGGATCAATATAGTACATCAAGAAAACAGTTAAACATCTCAGAATTAGCAAAGACTAGAGCATTGTAAGGTATAAATTAAGTCCAATATAAAATTCACATCATTTTTTATAAAATAGTTATAAGCCAGAAAGCCAGATGTTCATAGTCTGATTCTGTGGGTGTTTTATGCTTCTATCAGATTAACATTGTTTTGCAAATTCTGTTTACTATAATTATCCATATAATGATGAGAGATGTTCATAAGTACACAGGTCCTAAAGTATTTTCTGAAATCTCAGAGGAAAAAAAGCAATAATTTTTAGAATGTATTTTTCTTAATATTCAGATCCTTTTACAGCCTGATAAAAGATCCAATTCCCCATCTATAGAGGAGAATTGTTTATCTTATATTCACTTTATTTTTCATACAATTAGAACTATTGCTTTGATTTTCTAAAAATGATTTTATAAAGAATGAAAGAATACAGACATAATACCACTTTTTTTAAAAAGATGTATTTATTTTTGCATATAAGAGCTAGGGTGTAGGCCAGAGGTGTGGGATGAGAGGATTCACCATGGACAGAGTGGGGAGCAGAACAGGCGGATCCACTGAAATAAACTGCTGAGGGGAGCAGCAGGTGAGACAGGAAAGGTCTGCTGTGCCATGTGGGTCTCCTCCCTGGCTGGGGATCCAAGCCATGTTGTAGTGACTGCTGATAGCTTCAGTGCTGACACTTAACCCCCTTTGTGCCACCAGGGAGGCCCATAACATCACAATTTTGTCCAAAAGGTTTTCAGTACATGCAAAACCAATACAAGCTATATAGGCTTCCCTGTGCTTCAGGAGCTGGCTGACCTGCAGTTCCCATCTGCGTACAGTGCCTCCACTCCAGCACACTTCTTTCTTGATTGCCCCAAACAGTGTTGAACATTTAGCCCTCCTACTTGTGTGCATGCAGTCTGGAGCTCCCTGAGGGTATATAGGCAATTCCCAGCTCCTTTTTGGTTTTCCAAATTCTTTCTGTGTCCCAGCTCAGGTCATAGTACTGTAGTAAAGCCTTAGATTCCTTCATAGCTTTGTGCTATCATAACTCAGCGTCAATAGATGTGCTTTTGTTACTTATTTTTCTATTCAGTAACTACTGCCGATATGACATGAGTTTTACATTTTATGGTATGTAAATCTTATTAGCTGGTTTTAAATGTGTATCATAATGCTTTCTGCCTTTGTAAATTTAATTTTTAGCCACCTTTGTGTATCTTGTGTATTTTTTTATATATCTAAATATTATTTGGAATTTTTGGGGTCTTTTTTGTCTGATCACTAGATTTTTAATTTTTAAGGGAAAGACTCTTTAAATAAAATGCTTGTCAGTTACAGGCTAAGTTTAATTTCATGTAACCAGCAAACATAAATGACAGAGTACTAAACAGAGAAGAGATTTTTCTTTCACTTTACAAGAATCAGTCCAAAGTTAATGTAGCAGTCCCACAATATCCTCAGGCAACCAACCTCCTTGGTTTCTATTATATCTTCCTTAGTGTGGATCCCTTTTCCTTTTATGGGAAGATAAATGCAAATCTCCAGTCATCCTGTTCACATTCCTGGCATGCAGAATGGGAAGGAGCAAGGGCATGCTGGCTAGTTCTTTCAGCTGACATTCTGCCACAATAAACCAGAGCTAGCTGGCCAGGCTTGTGGTCAGTGCTAGGTACAAGGGAAGCGGGAAACTGTAGGTTCAGATACACTGTTTTTCTCATCAAAATCAGGATTCATTGGGAATGAATCCTGGGCGCGAGAAGTGGCTCTTGGTGGGCAACTAGCTGCCTTCTCTGTAAGTGCCCCAACCTACTAGGCATTCAGGAAAGAGCCGTCCCTTGGATTTTTATTATTGTCATGACAGGTGTGAAATGTGGCCATGCTATTTGAACAAATGTATTTTATTACTTGTATGGGGACAGTGGTTCATGGGGAGAGAGCAGATTTCCTGTGTAGGGGAGGGCATTAGAAACCCACAGATGGTTATCTGAGTTTGAATGGAGACTTGCCTGCAAGGTGGCCGTGGTGGTAGCGAGTGTTTTTATTGCTGTTTACCCAGTATTCTCATTCTAGATAAATCTTGCTCTTTTTTCTGTCCTTTTAATTATCACGCAGGGTATCTTAGTTATATAGTCACCCATGAAGGGTATCACACAGACCAGTGGATTTTGTATTTTCACAAAATGTCTCTTTTCCTGAGTAATGACTTTTTGGAGGGTATGGTAGAGTAGAGTTGAGACTGTACTTTTAGACCAGGAAGCCTCCCTGAACTTGAGCTTAGCTATGTCTCTGACCAGGTATGATTTTTGGGTACCTTCTTCTAAACCTTTCTGAGAATCCATTTCTCTATCTTGAGGATCATGATACTTCCTCATGGAACAAGTTGCAAAGATTAGATAGGATAAATATTTGGAAGAATTTGACACACAGTAGAAGATCAACAAATGTGAATTCCTTTCTTCTTTTTCATCTGTGAAATACCATGTTTGCTAGATTTTTAAACAGTTTAAAATCTCCCTACCACTATGAATTTAAATTTTTCAGGGCTCTCTGCTGTTATGCTGGTTATCTAAAAATGTCTTTGTAGCAAATGAATCCAGTGAAAAGCATTTGTCCTTGGTGTAATGTAGGGCGAGAAAGACACTATGTCTTTTAGATGCATGTTCTCTTTGCTCTCTTCCCATAACTTTAGACTAGACTCTAACTGGGACAAAAAAAAAAAAAATGTAATCCAGCCATTATGTACTGAAAATATTATTATTAAAATATGGGAACATAGATTTAATATAATAAGATAAATGGTTAGATTATTTTTCCTTTTACTATCCTAGGGAGCATGAAGTTGGATTCCTGCATTGTGTGTTTGAAAGAGGTAAACTTGTGCCTAGTGTTAACTTTGTTTAGTAGACAAGGGCAGTGCTACTGAAATGGTAGCTCCAGGATGGTGGGGCCATGTCATTTTTGATCATCACAGAATTTAAGTGCCATGCACAGTGAAGGTACAGAATTGGTCTATGATTATTTTCAGTTCAATCAATGCAATTAAAAAAAAAATTGGGCTCTTTGAATACTGACCCGTATTTACATTTGTCTTTTTGTTGCACTCATTGCATTTTCTCTGGTAAAGAGTTCTGCAGGCAGAGTCCACTTCACCTAGTCTTCTCTGCCTTTTCATGGCCTTTACCCTGAGCCAGCTTGCTGTGGGCAGTTTGACATGTCCCCTGCCTTACAGATGCTGGTAAGAGTACACACAGTATGATGTGTGCAGTCCTCAGCTCTCTTTCTCATTAATTCTCCCAGGAACACTACAGGTTGGTGAACAGAGCGATGGGTGAAGTGTATCTTACCCAAAGCCCATGAAAGTAAGAAATGAAGGGAGGATGAAAACTAGGTTGGGCCCATTGGCACAGGCCACCTTCCAAAATCAGGGTCTCCCCTCTTCAGAACCCATCTCCATAACACAGCTGCAGCTCTTTCTCCTCCCTCCTCACCTCATCGCACACATTACTTCCTTCTACTCATCTCCTCTTTGAACTTTCAGCTATTTTCTTTTGTTGTGCACTCAATCTTGCCTCTAAGACATAGTGATAAGCCATATGTCAGTTTCTTAGAGCTCCTTGGAACTGGAAGAATCTTGTGGATTATAGTCATAAATACTACATTTGCTTTCAAAATATGTATAGTAAACGCTAACATTAACAGAGTTCTTATTAATCAGTTTGCCAGCATCTTGCCCATTTTATAGCATGATGGAATTTAATACTCGTTGCTGATATGCTGGTGGTTGAGAGCCCTGTGATAGAGGAGGCTCCATGTCCACCAGTGCCAGGAGCACCTGGACTGACTCTTGGTGAGAACAGGGGCTGTGTTTCCTGCTATTTTGTAAGCTACAGTGCCTGGTCCACATTTGGCAAGGAGGGCAGATTAAAAACAGCTGGGCTGCTTAACAGTCTCAGACTCTTGCTTGGGGGCGGCTTAGGGCTGGCTTTCCTGGCCTTGTCCCAGCACCCTAAGCCAAATCTAGAAAATAAGAATCTCTTTCTGGCAGAAAAAAAGAAGCAAAACTTTTGGTAATTTCAGATATTAAAACCTCTGAAAGGATAAAGATTTTTCTACTCCTGTAGGATATTAAAAATGCTTGCACTTAAAATAGTTTCAAAAGAGGAATTCAAAAATTACTTGGGCACAAATGGTATTGAGAAGGTGATTATAACCTCCTAATTGGACATGCATATTTGGAAATCTGTATTCACTTGTGTTTATGAAAATATCATGAATCGTATTTTATAGTTTCAGAAGTCAAGTTAGTTTGTAGTTGTATAAAATGTGGGGAAAAAAAAAATTGGTTACATTGGCATTCTTAGCTCAATGAGAGAGAAGCTTCAGCTGAGTTCCAGGAGAGATTTTTGATGAGGTGGCTGTCTCCCCTCTCTCCCTCCCTCTCTCTCTCTCTCTCTCACTCACTCACTCACACACACACACACACTCTCTCTATTCTTACAACCACCTCCCTTTCCATTGAAGTTTAAGATGTGGATATGATTTACCTTAAATATGTGAAGAGTTTTTAAAAAATAGATTTAAACTTTGTTAAAAAGCTTCCAGTTATATTTAACAGGAGGTTAAATATAAGGTTAGCAGTATTATAGTTATAATTTTCAACATTTCTTTCTCTATTTGAGAAATAGACTCCCTCTGGTGGCTCTTTTACTTTATGCAATTTTTCTGGAAAGTTTGTTGAGAAAAGAAAACATAATAGAAACAAAGAAAATAGCCCTTTTACTTTCCTTAGAAAATCTAGATGTTTTTGGACTTATATGTATTTTTACTACCTGAGTCTTAGTGATGTATGGCTTTTATTGAGGATATATATTAAGCAGCAGCATGAAGTTAGGATGAGTTAAATAGAAAGAATAGGATCAGGTGAGACCCCAGAGGTAGACATTCAGGGCTGGTTACCCCAAGGTCTGGGGCAAGTCAGACTGTCTTCCAGCCTGTACTGCTTCATTGTTAATTGGGAGCATGTCAGTGGATGTTCTCCAAGAGCACTTCTAACCTTTAGTATTTTATAATTTTAACAGTATTATTCCATTTCTTTTTATAGAAATGTGCTTTCTACTTGTTTTGCACTGTATCAATATTTACAAAGGTGAACGGAAGGTAACATTGCAAAAACAGATATGTGAGTTGTTCTAGTGTTGTCATAGTGTGGGAATGCTAGATCTAGAACATGATATTTTTGTATGTAATATTAAATTTATAATACCCCAAATGTCCAAGACAGACTGAACATAGCATGTTTCATGGGTTCGGTGGCACCTGAAATTACTGGAAGCATCATTATTTTATGTGCTTCCCATTAAATTGTGATGTACCATTCATGATAAATGACCAAGTTTCAGAGAAGTTAAATGTGAGAAAATTTGCTTTTCAAAAAGCAGAATGAATAGTAAGGTAGTTCCTAAAAATGCTTCACTTGATGCCAGGCAGCTTAAGAATTGCAATATAGTCTGGTATCCTGGCTCTAATAGTGTCTTTCCTCAGTTTTCCCTTTCTTTCCTCTAAATACTTCCCAACTACTCTTTGTTTCTCACTGTGTGAAATAATTTTTAACGTTTTCACTTAGACATGTCTCATGGCTATTCTGGGAATAAATAATTGCTTAAAAGCTGAAATGAGATACTGGAATAACATTGTGTCCAACATAAGCAAAACCAGTGGTTTTCTGCTTTAAATATGAATAAGCATTAGCACTTGTGAAGATTTTTTTTCACTTCAAAGAGGAATTAGTCAGCTCTGGCATCTTCACAGGAATTACATGAGTTTTAAAAATACTGAGACTTCAGAGAACACTCTTTGATGAAATCACTGGAAACATTAGTGTGAAATTTGTGATTTGACCCTCTTTACTTTTCATATTGGATTTTAGTTCTGAAATAACGTGTGTGTGTGTGCACGTGTGTGTGTGTGCATGGGTTAGGATATTTTTAGACATGGGTTTTAATGTTTGCCTTCTTTTGCAATGAAACTGGAGCTGTTTCTTTTGCTACCACACAGCAGAGCACACTAGAGGGCTTCCAATTTCTGTCTTTGTAAAAATGAACCTCCACTTTAGTTAGCGGCCTTCTGTTCTTTAAGAAGAAAGGAAACCCCAAAAAGCTTACAGTCAGTAAGGCTGTAGGCTTGAGTCAAGGAGAGCAGAAGGGGTGAAGAGCAGAGGACGGTAGAGTAGAGCAGAGGGCTTTAGGGGGACTCTCAGTGTCTCTCTTACCTTCAGAATGATTTTTCTCTGCCTATGAAACAAGCTATATTCGTTCATTCTGCGACACTTGGGGGTATTATTTAATCAATCATGTGACATGACTCGGTAGTATCACTGATCCAAGCCGCCTGGTGCGGCTGTGTTAAATCCCCTGCTATGCCAGGGTTGGAGCATTTCCAGTAGTAAGGCCACCATGGCCTCTTTGACCTGATGTTGGATGGGAAACAAATTAATACATCATAATACTCCATCTTTGCATTTTATATTCATATTTAGAACTCCCAGAGAGCAGTCTTTTAACTCTGAATTCAACATCGCTTTATACAGGCATGCCCAATAATATCCTGTTAAAATGTAATAACATACAAAGGTATATGCAGTGGAGAGTTTTGACAGAGGTGATGGGGAGGATGAATCATTCTGTGACCTTAAAGATTATGGACTAACATAAGCTGGGTCAGAGGTGATTCGATGGAGCTACCATACTAGACACTGTGCCAGCTGCCTCTGGTTTTGAATATGAGGGAAAAAAATGAGCCCCAATTTGGTTAAGTTCAGGTAGGGTGAATTTTCAGTTAACTGTACCTGAATTTTCAGAACCTAAATGATTTAAGTCACCAGGCAGTTATTTATCCTTATTCTTTTATCACTTTATTACCATGTTTTTATAAAACTTGTGTCTACGTATTCAACCTTTTAAAAAATGTTACTTGATCTTAAAAATGATCTCCTGTAATGGTGGCCCCTCACTAGTTGGCATGAACAAAAACCAATGTTCAGCAAAGAAACTCCTTCCACAGGCCTCCTGGGACCTGCACTCCCTCACCCTCACCTGATCCACTTACCTTACTTACTCCCTCTGACCTCAACAAAGTGGTTTTTCTGTTGTTTTGTGGATAGTTTTTGCTTTTTCAACCTTTAGTATCATTATTCATAATATTAATCATATCCAGATGCTCTTCACCTCCTTCTCCTCCTTTCTTCATTATGTTTTTAAAAATCTTACAGAATCCCTGACTTGAAATGGACCACAGAAGTCACCTAATCCACTTTTGTTTATTTCATAGATTTCATGAAAACTTGCCTGTTTCTTTTTGGTTCCATATGTCTTTTTCTTCCCAAAGAATTTTTCAGATCCTGTAAGATTTCAGAGCTACAAGTTTGGAATCTCTGATTTTGCCTCCTGCAAAGATGACGGTTTCATTCTTGACTCTGCTTGATTGTTCACTGTGTGCCAATCTCTGTGTTAACTGTGTGTTATATCAGAAGGGAACTGCATGTCATCCCTGATGTCATGCAGCATTCTGAAAAATGGAAGTTGATGGGTGGTGATTACATAGCCGCACACAAGCCTACATGGGCTAGAGGGTCTGGGTGTAAATTGGGAGAGTCATTGAAAGCTTCCCTGCAGAAATAATGGTTTATCTGAGGGGTGGGTGTAGATAGTGGAAAACCAAAAGAAGCAGTATCTGCACAGCCCCTGTGTCAGAATGGAGCAGAACAAATTAAGTAGGGTCAGACTTAGAGAGTAAGGATGGGATTGTAGGGAATATAGTTGAAGGCAGTAAAGGGATTGTAGGGAATAAAGTTCCACATGGATGTGGAACGGCCCTTTCTGTGTCAGTCAATTCCTGTAATTCCGATTTTGTTTTGAGTTAATATCTTATAACTCTGTAAACACATATTCTTATACTCAAGGAATGTATGTTGTTGAATATTACTCAGTGGAACATATCTAAGTGTCCTCCCTACCTGATTTCTCTAACCTATGTATTATTTTGCTCTTTAATATTTGACATCTAGCAAAATAGTAGAGAATAACAATAAGGAACCAATAGCTTTTCTCGAGCAGTTAGGTCTTTTGGAACAGTCTTTGTTTTTAAGATATCACATTGTGTTAGAGTTTGGGAATAATAATAATATATTATTTCCCATTCCTTTCAAAGGAACACATTGAATTGCTTAATTCAAAGTATCCAAGAATGTCTCCTCTTATCTTAGGACATTGCATTCCTTATTTAGAAGAATGTAAAATTCCAGGGCTGTTCTGACCTCCATATAAAAATATTTTGCATGATTTAGATACATTGTCTATCAGTTAAAAGCAGTGGAGAAAGAAGTTTGAAATATTATGCATTTGGATGATAATCTTTTAAAGGCATTAAGCATTACTTTGGAACCGATTTAAAAGTTAAGTATACAGAGCCTGTTCTTTTTCTACTTTATATATATCTGTAGGGCAATTGATTCTCAGGCGTTTCTGCTACTGGCCTCTATGGTCATCAGCTGGGGTTTTGACTGTGCTGATGCAAGAGGCTCTTGCCAGTGTGAGCTCTGGTTTTGTGTGCCTGATTGGAGACACCTGGAGTAAGATTGGGTGCCCCTAAGTGGGTACCCGAGTGGAGGCTGAGGCTATAAGGGCAGCGTGACTTGGGGAACTGCTGTGGTGGAGAAGAGCTACGAGAGTTTGAGCAACAGCTGTGGGAGGAAAGACCACAGGACTACTCGAGAGAGCCCAAAGAGAGAGTAAAGATGCCCCAGGCTAGGAGAGCTGCCAGCCTCTTGCACCCCCCCCCACCCTCCCTGTGTTACTAGCCTGTGGGCTTGCCCCACAACCGTTGTAGAAAGAGCATGAAAGCCTGAAAAAGCCACTGAGGGCTCCAGGATGCACCTTTATTATCAGTCTGCTCAAATTGACAGAGAGACTGCCCCATGCTTGCAGGCACTACAGGATATTAACAATATAATTATTAGATATTAAAAATAAATTTAATGAATTAACTTTTCTGTTCAAAAATTATATGCTTTTCATCATAGTAAGATCTTGGTATTTAAATGTGCAGCATCAATTAGCTTAACTAAATATTAAATGTAGTATTTAAATATATATAAGTAATTTAAAAATTCAATATTTTCTAAACGCAAAACTTTGCCACAGAAGGTAACCACGCCCCACTATTTCCCCCCACCCCTTCAAACTTTTTCAAAATTTTTCTCACTTCATCCCATGGATTTTTGCTTTTTTTTGCTTACATGACATTCATGTCCCCCCCCCCCCTTTTTTTTTTAACCAGTTGAGTAATTAGCTTTCAGGATAAGGAAGGAAGGCTAGTGTACTGTTAATTACATACCAATGGGTCCAGTACCCTCTTTCTGCTATATGACATTGCCCTATGATGAGATGACAAGTCTGGGTTTCAAATGTTCTAGGATGAATAATTTGGAAAAGGAACTGTCTGTGCCATTCCCTGGGCTCACAGGGAGTAGAAGCTGGCTTAGTTCTTGACCAGCGCTTTCCAGCTAATCTGTCCTGGAAATCAGAATTTCTGTTGATTTTAGCAAATAAAACTAGGTGTGTTTTGGGGGTAGGTTGATACAGACTGAATTTCCTTTCAAATTGTTTTATTTTATTCAGAAAATGGCCTTTGTCTTATATTTTAATTACCATTAGCCTCAAGGCTTAGCCATCTTAAGCTTTTTTTTTCTGAAAAGTTAACCTTTTCAAGCTGTCTTTATATTTGGACTTTGTTGTGTCTACTGCTGTAGCAATGGGTTATGTCGATTTTTTTAATCTCTTGCCTGGAAGTACATTTTATGGAGGGCAGTCTAGGGGAGTTGAGGTACAAAACTGCTCTGATAAGGATGTCAGCCAAAACAGATTGACTCCACCCACATTCCAGCTTATCCCCGCAGGGACTACTGTGTTTCTGTATTAAATTTCCATTGCTAGTTGTCATACGCTCTCTGAGCAGTCTTTAAAGCTGTAAGCCAACCCAAAGACTAAGGTGGTTTTATTATCTGGATTACAGTGACTTGAAAAGGTCTCTGAAACACAGCCTAGGAGAGCCCTGTGGGTTGTGTTTGGGTGCTCTCTTTAGAGGCTGGGGGGATATTGTATGTAGACCTTGTCAATGAAGGTGTCTCTTACTACTCAAGAACCTGCCCATTGATAAAACAAAGAAAGCACCTATTATTATAGAATCAGGCAGGGTTTTTTTCAGCTGCCATATTTTTCAAATGATATTGTAGATAAATCAATATGAACACTGTTATTTTCACCCAGTAAATCAAGATGGGAATTTGGACCCCTGAACCAGAAATGGATATGCCTTTATTGAAAAGCTTATAAATACAGGATCTTCAAATCTCTTTTTTGTCTTTCACTAAGTAGAGGAAAGAGAATACCACTATTTTACTCTGGCGATTATTAAGAATAACTCTGCTATTTAGTATTTATGTGAACAGTTTGTAACTTAGTTTTAAAACGTATCATCTTCTTGGATTTTCCTAATGCCCTTTTTCCTTATGTGTAGCAATGTGGGTAGACATACACAAATATCTGCTAAAGAGTTCAGGCTTAGATTGTCTTTTCCTTTTCTGCTTTTATTTTAGTGAGGGATAAATATAAATGACCAGAGGTACCCTAATGGTAGTGGAATGAATTTTTCATGATTACTGAATAGATCTAAGAGATGACAGGGTTTACTTCTATGGACTCAAAAAAAATTTAATTTTAGATGAATGGACATATGTTAGCATTAAATACAATTTTAAAAACATGGGTTTGAAGTGGAACACCTACAAAAGTATTGTTTTTCTCTCAGTAGGTATTCCTGTCAAAATGAGTACATGTTCGACCCTGCCTGAATGACACAGTGGGTTAAAGCACAGCACTGAGAATCAAAAAACCACTTCCGCATGAGTTCGATGAGTTCGATTCCCACCTGCCCCGGAGGTGACCACATGGCGCGGTGACCTCTCCTGACCCGCCCGCTGCTCCCCTCAGCAGTGTACTTCGACAGTCTGCCTGTTCGGCTCCCCACTCTGTCTTTGGTGAAGCCTCTCACCGCCCCTGAGCCTCTGGCCTGTACCCCAGTTCAGTATGCACAAATAAATAAATCTTAAAAAAAAAAAAATGAGTACATGTTCAACAGCAGAAATTTAAATTGAATTTGCTTCTTTAAATTTATGTCTTGATTCTTGGCAACTTACTCTCTCAACATAATCTGAACAAATTAATGCCACTTCCTGATTGGTCAGCCTGTTTCATTTCCCTACCATACCTCTTGCTCTGTTCTTGCCCTCTTCTTGCTTCGGAACATCTCAGTTTTTCATTTCCTTACTTCCTCTGGTATAAGAAAGCATGAAATGAGGCACATTTCCATTCCCCCAGTGATGGGAATTTACTGTAAGAAGACAGGGGATAATGAGAAAGTACCTTCCCACCCAGCCCTGCTAGTTCCCCGTGTATTAGCATGGCGGGTGCAGCATGCTTCTGCTCACCATTGCGCCGCTAGAGGGAGCAGCACCAGCTGGATACTCTTGATGTCTCAGGGATTTGTCTTGAGTCTGTGCTTTCGGCTGGTGTACCCACCCTGTTTGATGCAGTCAGGAATAACCATAGCAGCAGGGATATATACGGGATGGAATCCTGTAATGTCCTGCCAGTTGTTTAGCACAGAGGCAAATACCGAAAGTACATGTTTAGCATAGCCTCCCAGATGCAATCTTGGGAAACTTCAGATGCCAAAGAGACCTTGGAATATTAGTGAGCCACATGTATTAAAATAAATCAACTGAAGTGAAAGTTCAGACAGTTGTATCTGTTTTGACCATGTATTTTCATTACCTTTTTCATGTAACTATAGCCAGCGCAATGACTTCAAGATTTAGAACTCCCTGCTAATAGCATTGAGTCAGTTCTTACACAGGATTATTTATTTAAAAAATTATGTATCTTTTCCTTATTGAGAAAAGTTTAATTTCCTGAGAATTGAAATTTAAAAATCATGTATTTTGTGACAGAAAAAGATTTTTTAAAAAGATTTCTTTATTTGTACATATAGAATTGGGGTACAGGCCAGAGGTGCAGGGGCAGTGAGAGGACAGAGTGGGGAGCCAGAACAGGCCGAATGACGAAGTACAATGCTGAGGGAAGCAGTGAGCAGGTCAGAAGAGGTCTGTTGCTCTATGTGGATCACCTCCAGGGTGGGGATTGAACTCATGCTAAAGTGGCTTTAGCTTCTTAGTGCTGGGCTTTAACCCACTGCACCACTAGGGAGTGTCCAGAAAAATATTTTTAATTAAAATTTACAAGTATGTGTTGACTAACATATATAAAATATTTTAATACACTTTACAAGGAGTACAAAATTTATTATTCCACTGGTCTTTATTAAGTTTTGCACTGTCCTTGGCTTGACCCTGGGATAGGATAATAATGGCGAAAAAACAGCTCTGCGTATTTAATCTTCAGATCTTTGTTTAAATGGTGGATGATTTTGGCTTCTCCCAACTGCCCATTTTATGACTTGGCAAACAGTATTTTGTTTAGATCTGCTTTGTAATTATTGTTTTTTAAATATAAACTTCCCCCTCTAAAACTTAAAGCTCTCTGAGGAGAGCAACCACCTCTACAACAACCATCTATTAAAACATTAGCAAAGGATTTACACCTTGAGATGTTTTTAACAAACATCCTGCACTGTTTGAATTAGGGCAGTGAGGAGACACTGAAGAATTTTACTTGCTGAGTAACCTAATTGATTCTGCCAGCAGTGTAGAGGATAAATTGAAGGTGGTGGCATGGTTAGAATAAGGGAGATAAGTAGTTGGGCACTACTACTAGAAGCTTAATTTCCTAGCATACACCTAATAAAACCATAAACATTCAGAAGTTCAGGATGCAAATAACAGTTTTAGGACTTTTTTTTTTCATTTCTTGGTATGGCCCCACTTGCCCCACAGTCTCTCATGATGATCAGTAGCCCCTTTACCCTACATCTCCCCAGCAAAAAGGAGGGCCCTCTCTATCATTGTGATTACAGATAGCAGATTGTCTCTAACTAGTTCTAATTAGGTCATGTGTTTATCTTTGAAATAATCACTATTGCCCAGGGGGGTTCTGGGTGCACATTGATCAATCTGGATAACATCTGATATGCAGTGAGGCAGTGGTACACTGATAACACACCTTAAGATAAAAATTATTAAAAAGACCCTATTTGTAGCATTTTCCATTTTCTTTGGTGTATGTACTTTCATATGCCTGATTTCCAGATTACTAGTTTGCAAGGTTCCTGAGTGTTTAACAGTGAGCTCTTGCAAACCAGTTCTAGCAGTTTCAGTACACAGTCCTTGCGCCAAATGTGGAGCTGCCAGAATCACAGACTGATGGGGAGAGAGGGAGTAGTGCCAGAAAAGGCTATCAGAATATTGTCAGCAGGGCGGGTGCCTCCTAACCATTCTAACAAGTAGGTTTGTACATGTAGCATATACTTTGGTGCCACTGTAACAGCTTTGGTGTCCTAGTTTTATTTTCCTTCAGATTTTTAAAAGTTCTTATGCCATTTCCTTGAACAACATTTTAAGCTCCATATAATATTCTAATTTGTGGAAGTACTGTACTTTAGCATTCTCTCATTGTTGAATATTTCAGTTGGGAGGATTATACACAATACTTTGATGGGCATGTCTTATCTAAGGTCATTTTCCACATTTAGAACAGATTTATTGAGTTACTTTGCCTAAGTGAAATGACTGAATCAAAGATACAGACCGTTTAATGCTTTTTGAAAAATACCTTTCAAAAGGTATGTGAAATAGATAGCTTTACCAATTTATATAATTCCTATCACTTTAAGAGCAAACATTTCATTTTACTATATTAAGCATAACTTAAAAAATAATTGATAAGGCAGAATGGATATACCATTTTAATTTGCATTTGTTTGAATTGTTAAAAAAGGTTGAAGTGTTTGTTTTTGTAATAGGTAATATTTCTTATTGAATTTTCTTGCCATTTTCTACTGTGTCTATCCTACTCTACCATTGTCACAGATATTTGTCTTTTTTTTAGAATTGTTGTAATTAATATACAACACACTATGATTAATAATGGAAATTCTAGGACAAAGCACAACTTGGTACATATTGAGGAGTGTTATAATCAAGACTCTAATTCTATATAATTTAGTAACGTTAGCTATGTTAATAAGTACAAATTCACAATGAGCTAAAATTATAAAAGTTGTTTCTTGCTCATATCAAAGTTCCATGGGCTGTTCTCAGTTGACTACCTTCCATATAGTCTGTAATGGAAAGGCCGGTTCTGTTCCATGACTTTCCTCCCCTTAGGTCCTTGTAATGGTTTCCCTCCAGCAGGGAGTGGTGCAGTAGGAGAGAGAGCAGCTGGTCTGTTTATGAGACAGGCCTGAAAGTGCAACATTGCATGTTCTTTTGTCCCAGTGATAAAAGCAACTCCATGGGCACAACTAATTACAAGGGAGAAAAGAAAAGGTTTTGGTGAACATCTAGCCAGAATTCTCCAAAATTTCTATACCTGAAATATTTTCATCAAGTCTGAGTCTGTTACTCATTTACTGTTTGTGTGTATCTGTGACTTGGATTACTTAACAGGCTTAAGGATGGAATGGAAAACATTTAAATGTTGATAGGAGATACATAATTAATAAACCATAGTTAGGGAATTGACACCGAATAGCCTGAGGTTTAGAAGAGTGAAAGTGGAACAAAGTGACTTTGGCACATATTATAAGCTCTCTTAGATTGATTATATTCATTCAATATATAAGATGTAATTAGATGTACAGGAAACTGTCAGTTGGTAATCAGTTTACCCAGCAAGTGTGATGACTTAAGATGAAATTTGAAAATATATTTTACCTCATTTTCATATTTCTACCTACACAGGTAATTAAGGTATACAGTGAAGATGAGACCAGCAGGGCTTTAGAGGTACCCAGTGACATAACTGCCCGAGATGTTTGCCAGCTGTTGATCCTGAAGAATCATTACATTGATGACCACAGCTGGACCCTTTTTGAGCACCTGCCTCACTTAGGTCTAGGTAAGAATACAGAATCATAGTCTTATCATTGTTTTCTGTCCCTCGTAGTTTCTATCATACGGCAGAGATGTCCTTCAGGTGTAGAAAAACAGGGAGTAAGGAATTGTGGCTAGTCTTTTGCTTTCTTTTTAAATTTTTGATATTGGAGGTTGAAAGAAAAAGAACATAGCACAAGCTGGAAAAATATGGCTAGAACTACTATACATTCACTAACTTTTGTTTAAGAAATTTGGGTACTAAAACAGAGTCCAAGTGTACGGAGAGATAATTTTCATAAGCTTTAGTCACCTGATGAATATTTTTGAAAACTTAATAAAACAAATATTTGAACTACCTTTTGAGTCTATTATAGTACAGACGTAATGAAATGGTGCTACTGGGGGGCTCTAGCTTCAGAGGACAGTGCCTAGTGGAGGACAGATGACTGTGGGTTCAGCATACAATTGCAAGACCACTCACATGCAGGGAACAACAATGGAGTTTCTTTAACAAAGGGGGCAAACAAAGACCTGTGAAGGCCACAGTGGCCGGCTCTCATCCCAGATAGTGTCCAGTGTTCAGAAGCCCTAAACAAAAGACTACTCGTCCTAAGATGGTGTTGTCTTATCAACGGGGGCCTGGAACTTGTGGTGTTACAGGGTAGGGTGAGGGGCCCCTACAAATCAGGCACCTGAAGTAAACTGTTGCTTCATGGATAAACATCCCGCCAAACAGGATTGACCCAAAGAAAAGCCCGAAAGCCTGCCACACGTCTAAAGCATCTCCCAGTGGGGACCCTGAAGAAAGGGTCAGAAACAGGAACCTCCCTGATGGTGCAGCAGATTCAAACACTGCACTGCAAGCTAGTGGCAGCCACTTCAGTGCTGGTTCAATATCTGGCCCCGGAGATGATTCACATGGTGCAGCAGACCTCTTCTGACCCGCCTACTGCTCCCCAAAGCAGTGTACTTTGTCAGTCGGCTGGTTTTGCTCCCCACTCTGCCTCTGGTAAATGCTCTCACTGCCCCTGCACCTCTGGCCTGTACCCCAGTTCTGTATGTATAAATAAATAAATCTT
>NW_004567103.1:50665918-50733021 GCF_000260355.1 Condylura cristata
TTTTTTTTTTTTGGTTGCTGAGTAATAGTCCATTGTATATATATACCACAACTTTTTAATCCAGTCATCTACTTTTGGGCATTTGGGCTGCGGCAGCCCACTCTTAACTGAAAGTTGGAGTGGACGGCACAGGAGGTGGGGCCACACAGCAGTGGAGGCAGGAGCACTGGCAGCCAGTGCTGAATGATCAAGCACACCATGTTAACAACTCTCAAAAATGACCGGACATCAGCAGAGTTGGGCAGTGCTAACCAGTCATGCTGCTCACCACTGTCATCAGGAGTGGCATGGTCAAAACCACCAGCATTGCAGCTCTTAGTGAGCTATTGGCCCATGCCAACAACAGCTTTCAAGACACTAGGTCTGTATCCTCTGGTGCTCCTTTTAAGGTGGAGGGCTGGTGCTGCTGGCTTATCCTCTGCAAAGCTTTTTGGCTTTGCTTCTTCCTTGGAAGATCAGTGCATACCTCAGAGAGTCTTTCTCAGGCAAAAAGCACCTCCATCCTGGCTCCTGCCCTGCTTTATATCGTCCTTCAGATGTAATTCTGATTGGGCCACCTGTAATTGTGATTGGGCCATTTTCAGTCCTCTGGCTGATTGGATCAAAGCACCAACCAGCTCATTGCTTGAACCTGACTGGTTCATTCTATGATCTGGCACCAAATCCATGGGCCTCTCTACTGCCTGCAGCTAGAGGGAGCCCCAGTGTTGGAGCTGGCCCTTTGGGGCCCCGTAGACTTCCTGCAGCTGTGATTCAGGGGCTGCCTCCCCTTGATGTAGTGTGGTATAGAGACCACTGGGCCCTACCACTGCTGGCTTCTGACTGCAGCCTGAGTCCCAGTGGGGCCTTGGTGGCAGGAGGTATAGTGCCCACCACTCACTACCACTTGCACTCAAAATCAGTTTCTGGGGCCAAGCACTGGAGCCTCTGTGTGTTTGGGGTGGGATGTCTACAGTTTCAATAAGAAGTAGCCACAGGGCCCTCCCTGGTGGCGCAGAGGGCTGAAGCACAGCACTAAGAAGTAGCCACACTAGTGGTTCTCTTTATGGAAGAGTACACCCTAATTTTTTTCTTGAAGAAACAAATGACTCCTTTGCAGTTTTAAGGTATAAGCATAATGAATCACTTTTAAAATTTTTTAATTGGAAATATGTCTCTGAATTGTGAGAGGAAGGGCTCCCCCTCCGCACCCACCCCCCATTCTTCTAATATCTTATAAAGAATTTTCATTCTTCTGCTGTAACAAGACAGGAATTGATAACCACTTAATCTCCCTTTCTTATTTTTAGGATGAATGTTAAATATTACCTTAACCAATAGCAGGTGAGAAATGGCAGTGCTGTTTGCTTATTACCACCAATTTGGTGGATGAAGGCAACTGAAATTTATTCTCTTGAAGTTCTGAGGCCTGAATCAGTATTACCAAATTGAAAACAAGGTGTCAGCAGACTTCCTTGCCTCCCCAGCACTCCTGATCCTGTGGCAACATCGCTCAGCCCCCTCAGTGGCCTTCTCGTCTTCTGTCCATATTGATTATCCCTCGTCTTGTCCCGTAGAAGAACAGTAGCCTTCAAGGTACCCCTAGATCGTCCAGGGTATTCTCTTCATTTCAAAATCCTTGACTCAATCATATATCTGTTAAGTACCCCCCCAACCTGGTTTTTTTGGTCCCCAATAGCAATGTAGGTTCCAGAGATTTAGATGTAGATATCATTTGGGTCGCTGATTCTTGGCCCACCATATATTACTCCATTATTTTACATGTCAAAAAAATCTTTAGCAATAAATAAAAAATTTGAAAAAAACAATTTATCAGTCATGGCTCAGTTACTTGCTTCAATTCATTTAAAGCATTGTGAATGAATCTGATAGTGTTAAGAGTCATTCACTCTTGCATGGATAGTAAGAAATTATACAATTTTTAATTTGTTTGATGTGTAAGGTGACTTACTCCCCAGTAACCCAAATAAATAGTACAATATTTAGCAATATACCAAGGTTCTATTCCAAAATGAGACTTATCTTTTTCTTATAAAATGGATAAAGATAATGTGGACAAAGTGTTCCTTTGGAGGATCTATTTTTAAAGGAGTCTGCAAGGTGACTCATTAAAACTACCTGTACTTACATACTTCTAGCTGGAAGACTGTTGTCCCAGTATCAGTCAGAACCTCAGGAAAAGGGCAGTGAGACCTGTGTAAAGGACACTTCTGGAGTTTAGCTGTCTCACAGGGAATCTGGTCTCCAGCCCAATGCACTCCTCTAACCTAACTGATAGTTTCTGAGCAGCAGTAGGTCAGCTGAGCAAATACCTACCAGGGATACCACTCTCAACAGATAATCTGCCATTTCTCAAATAACTTCAGTTTATGGTTATAGGGATAGAAATCTTAATTAGCCTTATGCAGAACTACAGTATTTTATACTTTCAAACTTTTGAGGGAATTTTAAAAGCATTTTTTGGTTATAGTTACTACAGTTTATTTTTAACAAATAGTTTAAGATTAAGTAATAAAAATCTACTCCATAAATCGAGCACCAGTTTTCTGAGACCATTGTGAATTATATTAAGGAACAAATCTTTTAATGTAGAGGCTTCAAATGGAACATTGAGAATTAATTTGAGCTACATAGTAAATTTAAACTTTTAGGCATCAAATAGAAGTATTATTTCTCAATTACTGAATTTTCTGGAAACTGCTGAAATAAAATCAAAGGTGTGAGAATATTGTCTGATGACTTCATCAGCCATGCATTAAACCAAAGTTTATGAGAAGGAAATTTAGTTCCAGAATTTTCTTGTGTTCTTTCCTTTTTATTCAGATTTTATCTTTAATAAAGATAAGACAATGGAAAAGATTGCAGACATTAATCTATCCAAGTACATGTTATAGGTTTATTAACTTCCATTCCTTTAATAATGTATTAGAAGAATAGCCAGTATTGAGGTGCTGTGATCTTCTTCAGCATCATATATAAAATGATATATTTTGAGTTTTATTTATGTGTGTCTATCACTGTAAGTACTCTTGCGGTAACTATTCACTCTAATGGTTGTATCAAATAACATTTTTATCATTTACATATTAAAATAGATGGAAAGAAATAGAGTAAGTGGGTTGTTTTTGACCCCTAAATATAATACATAGCTGCAGGTGTTCTTTGTCAATAGAATGAACCACTAAATCTACTGATAGTGTTGTTTATATGAAAAACCAAAGAATATATTTTGTACCAAAACTTTGGTGACCAGAAAATGAGGTCCGTGCATTGTTCAGGAGAAATTATTCACCTCTTATTGACCAAATGGTAAGTTTTCAGTGAATAGAATTCTAAAAGGAAGGAGGAGGTATTTATTATTTTTTATTATTATTTTTAAAAAATTTAAATTTTTTCTTGCATAGAAGAACTGGGATGTAGGCCAGAGGTGCTGGTGGTGGGAGGGGAGAGGATTCACCAGAGAAGAGTGGGGAGCAGAGCAGGCAGGTCTACTCACATACTCTGCTGAGGGGAGCAGCAGGCCAGACAGGAGAGGTTAGTTGTGCCATGTGGTTCAGCTCCCTGGCCAGAGGCCCAATTCAGGCCACAGTGGTGCAGTGCTGAGACTTAACCGCTAGGCCACTAGGGAAGCCCAATTTTAAAAAATTTCTATAACACAAAAATTATTCAAATGATTGTAAATAACTGAGAAATAGATGTCAAGAAGTAGATAATTTCAGCTTCGATTTCACCAAATTCAGGTAGCTTTTGTTAGTTTCTCTTTATTGTTATAATTTCTGATTACACTCTGTATATTCACTTTTGTAAGCTATGTTTTCTGTGAACATGAACATGCACTGTAAAATACTTCCTGAATTTTTTTTCTGCTTTATAAAACTCCACAAAAAGCTAGTGCTCTCCGTGCTTTTTCCCTGCTGCTTTTCTCAAACAGTTTAGCAGGTATTTTTTTACTCTTTTGTACCAAGCCTATTTTGTGAAGTAAGAAAATAGACAAAACACACTACTTTCAAATTTGCATTCTAGAGGAGTGGGAAAGACAAGAGACACCTGATTAACATTTGTAATTTCTTAGGTGGAGAGGAAGAAAGGCATGGGAGAGGGATGGAGTGTGGTGGGGTGGGAGATGTACTGTAAATTGAAGGGTTAGGAAAGGCCTCCCTGACAGCGTGATATTTGAGTAGAGCTCTGAAGCAGACAGGAACAGGCCTTGCAGTTAAGTAGAAGATTCTAGACAGAGGGAATGGCAAGTGGAATGATCTGGATGTAGTGACCCTGTGTTCAGAAAGCAGCCAAGAAGCCAGTATGTTTGAGTACAGTAAGTAAGGTGGGGGGATGAGAGAGGGCTTCACAGAGCTATTGCAGAGTGGGTTGAGTTGGGTCTCTGTTGTTCGTGGAGGGGGATTGACTTATACACCAAGGGGAAAAGCAATATAATCTGACTTAGCTATTAAAGTTTGTTACTAAGAAAGTCAGATTCGAAGTTTTAACCTTCTAAAGGCTTTTCCATTCGCCTACCTGTGGCTCCCTAGATTGATCTTTACGTCTATCTGCTTGTGCCATCTTCCTGTCATGATCTACATATGTATGAGATTTAGTGTTTGTGGGCAAGAGCATTTTGAATTATGGGATAGATGAGAGTTGAGAGTTTTCTGTACTTTTAGCTTACTTTAATAATCAAGATAATCTTGAGAAGTATCAGTCATTCTATGTTACCAAAATATGTGCTACTGCTGTTGTTTCTGATCCATCAATGCACACCGCAAATGTTTCGAGTCAGAAGGAGGAGCACTTGATACTCAAAATGTGATAGGTTTTCGGAAAACTAAAGATTATTTTCAGCGTGACATTTTCTGTGACAAAGGAGCTTCAATCTTATTTTTTTTTTTAAAGATTTATTTATTTGTGCATACAGAACTGGGGTACAGGCCAGAGGCTTAGGGGCGGTGAGAGGCTTCACCGGAGACAGAGCAGGGAACAGAACAGGCAGATCGACGAAGCACACTGCTGAGGGGAGCAGCGGGCGGGTCAGGAGAGGTCTGCCACGCCATGTGGTCACCTCCGGGGCAGGCGGGAATCGAACTCATGTGGAGGCGGCTTTAGATTCTCAGTGCTGTGCTTTAACCCGCTGCGCCACCAGGGAGGGCCTCAATCTTATTTTTAACGTGACTACATGTGATGGTTACTATTAATGTGCTTCTTACATATGCAAATGCTGAGAGCTTTTATATGAATCTTGATAGGTGATCTCATTACTTACCCTCATACTAACCCTAATATATATTTGTTTTAACTTCTATTTTACATAAAGGGATACAAAGAGTCAATGATGACATACCTTGCCCCGAGTCAGACATTGTACAATTCTGGGCCCTGTCAGATGCTAAAATCTAAACTAATTTGTTTCTCCTCACTGAAGTCAGCCAGGCAAATATTCCTGGGATTCTGTGGTTAATATGTCTCTTTTTCACTCTCTACCTATCATGCATGTTGTAAGCATAGGCTTAAATCTTGAGGCCACAAAAATATTTTCAGTTAAGTCTTTGTTACTCAAGGTAGTGTTGAAATTGCTGGGATCAAACTGATCTAACTCATTTCAGTATTTATTTTGGCTGAGTAGAAGGATCATTTTGGATATGACCTATCCTTAAATTTGTACATAAGCTTAATGGAAGTGTTTCATTGAGAATGTTACAGTATCAGTATTTCATAGCCTTTACCCATAGTTGTAAATATACAGTGCTAAGAATTTTAATAGGCAGAATAAATCATTGAAGCAGCTAAACATCCTGATTTTGTTATGAATCTCTAATTTGTCTGTTTTTGCATCACATTATGATGAGATTCTAGTTGTACACACACATTTATAGACATGGAACTTAAAGTGTAAGTATATCAGCAATAATTATCTCATAATAAACCAAGTTTTATACCTGGCATGTTTTACTTCACCACCACTAGATGTCACTGTAGTTCCCCAGATGGATTCCTCTGCTTTTATAATCAGTGGAGGTGGAGAGGGAGGGGGGCGGTGGACTTCGTTTTAAGCCTCTGGAACTTAATGGGAACCTTGTTTGTCTTGCTCCCATTTTGATTCCTAATTGAAGCCATGGTATGAAGCAATAGCAATTAACACAATACCTCAAGCACATACCTGTAGACTCCTCTGGAAGAGGAATTAATTGTGTTTTAGTGTCATTGATAGGGACAGATGAGATTTCCATTGTGAATATCATTGTGGAGTGGCTTTAATAAGCAAAATGAATGACTGGAGGCTTTTAATGAAACTATTTTGTGTGTGTGTGCTGCTAAACCCGTGTGATCTCTTTAAGGCAGAAGTAATGACAGTGGTGATGAGGGAACTCTTTAATAGCCCCCTACTTTGAAGCTGCTCCTTCACACTTTTTCTTTTTTATGAAGTCTGCACAAGTGCTTTCCTGTTGTCTGGAGCTGATATGCAGTTATACTTTCTGTGCTCTTTGTAACCTCGTAGTCATCAGAGTTGTGACCACCGTCACCAAATGCAAAAATAATTGTAAAGACTTTAGCACGTATGTACTGTGCATCCTTCTATACTGAGACTTGGGTAGTCCTGACCTGAGATTTGAAGAGATATAGTATCCTGATATCCCTTCAAGGCTAGAGATGAAACTATGAAATCATTGTTTTGTGTAGTGTCTCTTTTGCTGTATAAAAGCACTTTAACTTGATGTAGTCCCAGCTGTTTATCCTTTCCTTCGCTATGCTTGCTTTGGGTGATGCATCTTTGAAGATGTTACTGGGTATATGTCATGTAGTGTTTCACCCACTTTTTCTTCTAGAAGTTTTATGGTTTCAGGTCTTATATCTAGTTCTTTAATCCATTCGAGTTGGTTTTTATGCATGGTGCAAGGTAGTAATCTACCTTAATTTTTTTTTTTTTTTGTATATGGCAGCCCAGTTTTCCCACTACCATTTGTTGAACCAATTTTCTAAGCAAAACAAAGACCCACCCACTGATTGGGAGAAAATATATGCACACAATACTAATGACAAAGGACTGATCACAAAGATATACAAAGAATTGATGAAACTCAACAGAAATAAAGTGAACAACCCCTCAAAAAATGGGCAGAAGAGCTAAAAAGACACTTCTCCAAAAAGGAAATGCAGATGACCAACAGACATATGAAAAAATGTTCAAGATCACTTGTAACAAGGGAAATACAAATTAAAACCACAGTGAGAAACCATCTCACACCAGTGAGAATGGCACATCTTAAAACAACTAGCAACAACAAATATTGGTGAGGATATGGAGAAAAAGGAACTTTCCTACACTGCTGGTGGGGATGCAAACTGGTACAACCACTATGGAAAATTGTTTGGAGGTTTCTCAGACTGCTGAAAATGGAGCTTCCATATGACCCAGCAATCCCACTCCTAGGTATCTAGCCAAAGGACACAAAAACATTGACTGAAAAGAGTACCTGCACCCCCATGTTTAATGCTGCTCTATTTACAATAGGGAAGGTATGGAATTAACCCAAATGCCCAAAAAATAGAAGACTGGAGTAAAAAGATGTGGTACATGTGCACAATGGAATATTACTCAGCAATCATAAAGATAAACCATGCCTTTTGCAGCAACATGGATGGAGCTGGAAGGGACCATGCTTAGTGAAATTAGTGAGAAAGAAAAAAAAAAAATACCGGATGGTTTCACTCACAGCAGGAGTGTAACAGAACAGGAAAAAAATAACAATTGTAATAAAGTAAAAAGTAAAAACAAAAACAATGAACAACTATAAACCAGAGGCATTTTACAGGGTGGAAAGGGGAATGGGATCAAAACTGGGGTGGGAAGAGTATACAGGACTATGGTGATGGTACACAGGTGAATTAGTGGTGGGAAATACACAGGGATTGCAACCAAGGTGAAAAAAATGTACAAAATGAAGAATGATGTAAAAAATAAATCATAATAAATTAAAAAGCACTCAAGAAAATCAGAAAAAAAAAACTAATAAAAATAAATTAAAGCAGTTAAAGCACAGCACAAAGAAGCGTAAGCCACTTCCGCATGAGTTCAATCTCCACCTGGCCTGGAGGTGACCACATGGCGTGGCAGACCTCTCCTGACCCGCCTGCTGCTCTCCTCAGCAATGTACTTTGTCGATCTGCCTGTTCTGCTCCCCACTCTGTCTCTGGTGAATCCTTTCGCCCTTCGCATCTCTGGCCTGTACCCAGTTCTGTACGAATAAATAAATAAATACATCTTTAAAAAATAAATAAATAAAATAAATTAATTAAAAAATAAAAAGAAAATATGAAATCAGCACAGAATGGGGAGTGCTCATAATGAAATCTGCCACTGGCTCTACCTGATTTTTCCTTCTTGTAGCCTGAATTCAGGACTCATCAGCTCTTTGCAAGTACTAGTTAGACTTGCAAATCACCCTCTGGCTGCTGGTCACATCAGTGTTACTAACACACGCATGATTCACATTGTGTTAGAAGACGAGATCTGCTGGGCTTGTTGCACCTTGTGGCCTGACTACTGCCTCCCATCTCCAGCCTCTGTCTCTCCCCTTTCTCCACCTAACTCAGCCACTAGACAACTACCGGTGGTTGCCTGCAAGCTCTATGGTTCCTACTGCTTGCTTTTCTTGTTCATGCTATTCAGATTCTCAGGAAGTCCTCTCTCAGCCATCTTTACCTGACTGACTGTGCTGTACCTTCCAAGACTTACTTGGAATTTTACTGTAAAATGGAATTATAGTATAACTGGTAGCTGCTTTGTAAAAATGTCTATGAAAACGAGGTAAAATGGGAGCAGCTGCCCAAATGGACAGGCCACTAACCTAGTACCACAGTCTGGAGAGAGGAGAGTAGGAAAAGCATCTGGAGGCATCCCACGCCCAGCCTCCTGGTAGAGTCTCCCGTTGTGTCTTGAGAGCAGGGAGTGAGACACATCTGCCTCTTCCATCTGTGCGCCCCTGAGCGTAAACTGCTGCTGCTCCGGTGTTATTCCTTGATCAGAATATGACACCACCCATTCTCATACATCCCTTAGGAAACTACAATCTTGAAACTTCAGGAATACAGGAGCAATTGAGTGGGAGGTGACGCACACACTAGAGGTAGATGTGGAAAATAAGCACAATGGACCAAGAAATAGATGTGGCTGTTCAAGGAAGATTATTTACTTTCTCCATTGGCAAAGTAAACCCAATGGTATAAAATAGTAGAGGAAAGTTATAAATTGTAATAATCCTATAGCATCTGAGGTTATGCAGATTTTTACCATGTTTTTGCAAATCTTCCTTTGAAAACTGTGTGGGTAAATGTAAAATTGTAATGATGATAGAATGTGTGGGTATATATGCACATATATGCACATATACATACATATGTATATATGTAGAGATCGTGTTTCTAAAATTTTGTGAAAAATAAAGGCACACTCAGAACCAGAGAAAATGGCAAGAGAATATACTGAAAGTACTTACTCCTGAGTGATAGGTATAAAGATGGATTTTGATTGTCAGCTTCAAATTTTCTGTAATGAAAGTGTATTGTTTTTTAAATAGAAAGAAATAAACATAATTTTTAAAGCTTTTAAAAGATTTTAAAGCCTTCTTTCTAAAGCCCAAGTTGTGTATGTATTCAGGTATTCTCTCCTTGTCTGCATGGCTGTAACATTTTTTTGCATTTATCTTAATGATGGTCACAGTATCGAAACTAGACAGTCATTTCTTGAGAGCTGGGACTCTGTGTACACATCCATCTTGGTAAGTCAGAATTTAGAACAAATGAATGGGTTTTGAACTACATTGCCTTAAACTGTAAGGAATTTATATTAAACAGATCAAACTAGTGAAAGGATGGACTACAAAAGTATCTAGAAGGAAGAGACTTGGAAAAGTAGTCATGTGTCATTTCCAGATGGAAATTCATGCTGAAACCTAATAGGATGCATTGGGTATAACAGAATTGTGGAAGCTATTTTCAAGTTTATCATGTATTTGCCCATCAGCTTGAGATAATATACATGTAAACACTTTGTGGAAAACTAAGGCTTCCTGTGGACTGAAGTTGTGATCATTGAATCTGAGTTAATATGAGGAGTATTTCAATTTGTTAAAACAGGATCCACAAAGACTTTTATAAACCCATCAAGCTTAGGTGTCAGGATTTTCGTCTATTGCACTCAGGGAGCTGATTCTGATGGTGGCAATTTCCTAGAGGATCTTGCTGGTATTAAGTAGTTTTTTAGGTTAAGGAACCTTTTAGAAATTGAGCCCTGTTTTAGTGTTTGCTTCTCCAGTTTTTGTTTTGCTTGGTCAGAGGCTGTTCATTTTTATCTGAAAATAAGATTGCCAAAATGTATGTAGTTTCTACCTAGCACGGAGAAGTACAAGGACCATTTGTCTCCTGGAGTTTCCTGTAACAAAGGTATACAAAGAATTGTTTTCTGGGTGAATTAGAGGTAAAAGCCACTTTTGTTTCTTCTCTTATCAAGTGATGAGAAGAGTAGGGACTCAGGTTTCTATTTGAGCCTCACGCTGTACTTTCAGTAGATTCAGCGAAGAAATCCAGGCAGAAGGTCACAGGTGAACACTTTCCATTCTGAGAGGATTGAGGTTTTTTAAAAGACTTTGAAGTTAAATCAACAGTTTCAGAAGAAACTTCTCATCTCTTCTTTTTTCTTAAAGAAAAAGTTTCTGAAAATTAAGGAGAAAACAGAATTTTATGTAGTCACTATTGTTTGGTAGTATTTCATCCTATTGCCATAAGATTTCATTAATGTGTCAGAAGCAAAATTAAACCTAAAAAATCACTCACGTATCAAAACAAAATTAACATTTATAACAATGTGGAGCCTTTGTTTTAAAAGAAGTCTTTCTTTTTACTCTTTTGGAGGCTTTCCTCTTTTTCTCCTTTTTGGTTGCTATATTTAAAGTGGTCTATTTTTCTGCCTTCATTAGATATTTGATCACTTTCCAATATCTAAAAAAATACTTCAGAAAGATTTCTTATAACAGACTTGAATCTGTAAAGATTTAATAATGAATTTTACTATTGTATTTTAGATGCTTTTGAGTTCATCTTGAACATTGGTCTTTTTAAAGCATCCTGGTGGCCTTCCTGGTGGTGCAAGGAATTGGGGTACAACACTGGAGCTATCTACAGCCACTGCAGTATGAGTTCAATCCCCCAGCAGGGCGGTCACCCACCTGGTGTGACAGACCTCTCCTGACCCTGCCTGCTGCTCCTCTTAGCAGTGTATTTCAGTCGATCTGCCTGTTCTGTTCTCTACTCTGTCTCTGTCAAATCCTCTCACTCCCTGTACCTCTAGTCTATACCCCAGTTCTTGTATGCATACATAAATCTTTAAAAAAAAAATCATGCTGAATTTACATAAAAATTACTTGAAATAAAAAAAAAAAGAAAAATACCCAGGGTCATTTGGTAATCAGACGTTGTCAGAGCCATGTTTCTTTCAGGGGCATTAGATGGAGTCCATTCCTGTCTCTCCCAGTTTCTGGTGGCTGCCATCACTGGTTGGCTTGTGGTCACATCACTTGACTCTCTGTCTGTGGTTATATTGCCCTTCTATCTGTGTCATATCTGCCATCTCTTTCATAGGGATACTTGTGATTGGATTTAAGGATCACCTGTATAATCCACAATAATCTCATCTCAGTACCCACCTACAAAGACTTTGCTTGTAAGGTAGAGATGAGGACCTGATGTCTTTAGAGCTGTTGTTCAGCCTATTGCGGATAAATTACAGCAATGGAAAAGGTCTCAGATTGAGAAATTTATTTCTAAAATTTGAACTTCTAATTCTGAGCAGACAGCTTAATCTTCTATTATTTATTTGCTTTATGAATTTTTCTTAGGGGGAAGTAGTCAATTCAGGTTGTGTAAATGAGTTACAGGCAGGCTTAAAATATTTCCAATTCAGGGTTCAGAGTTACTTTTACTTCTTCAACACTCAGGTGGAGTGGTTACATTCCAGGAAGAGCATCTGTCTAACTCTTGTCTACTTCTTCCATGTTTGGGAATTTCTTGCTTCTCTTAAGCATATTGCCAGCATCATAAATCCCCTTAATTACATGGCCTCCTTTTTTTTTGTTTAAAGACTTATTTATTTATGCATACAGAACTGGGGTATGGGCCAGAGGTGCAGGGGCAGTGAAAGAATTCATCAGAGACAGAGTGGGGAGCAGAACAGGCTGACTGACAAAGTACACTGCTGAGGGAAGCAGTGGGCAGGGCAGGAGAAGTCTGACATGCCATGTGGTCACCTCTGGGGCAGGCGAGGATTGAACTCATGCTGAAGTGGCTTTAGCTTCTTAGTGCTGTGCTTTAACCCGCTGCGCCATCAGAGAGGGCCTGCATGGCTTTCTTTTAACCTTTCCATGATTCTTCTGAGGGGCATAGTGCTGCTGAAGTGCTTTTCCACATTCTGGGATGCTGTGGACTCATCTGCCTCAACCATTGCTTCTTTACCCTACCAGATGGAGGGCTCCTGTGGAGGCTAGCCATGTCCTCAGGCAATACACTCTGGTTTGAACTGCACATTACTGTTAAAGTTATATGGTGTTTGCCCATCAACTCCTCACTTGCCAGGATTGGGAAGGGGGCTGGATATAGCATAACTGGGACCTACACCCACTTATTCTCTGACTCCTCTCAGTCCCTACTCTACACTATCCTCCACTAATCTACCCCCTTTTCCAGAGGACAGAGGGTGAAGCCCTCCATTGAAGAATGGCTAGACATGATTCTCCTCAGGCAATTTTATATTTGTCAGATATTGATAAAGTCTATTTTGGAGCTCAAAGTAAAGAAAATATATCTCTGTCATATTTTCCCACTCTGTGTACTGTGTCCTGAGGGCAGAACATATGCTGTTTGTTTCCTTAGTGGTAGAGAGAGGTAATGGTTATAAAAAAATATAAGTGGGGGGCCTCCTGGTGGCCAGAGGTTAAATCTCTGGAAGATGGCCTTCCATGAGATACCCAGCCAGGGAGCTGACCGACATGGTGCTGCAGACCTCTTCTGTTTCTTCCACTGCTCCCCTCAACAGTGTGTTTCAGCAGATCAGTCTGTTCTGCTCCCCATGCTGTCTCTGGTGAATTTTCTCACCACCCACACCTCCGGCCCATACCCCAATTCTTCTATGCAAAAACAAATAAACTCTTATAAAAAAAAAAAAAAGAAATACAAGTTGTTAAAATACTAGCTTACAATATGTCTTTTCACTGCAGTCACAGTGAATACAGATACAGTACTTTGCATTCACTGTTTTAAATAACATGAACCTTGAACCTGTTTCATAAGCATAAAAATAACCTTCTGGGGTCTGTGGCAAGTAGGTAAAAGTGAGGATAGAAAGATTGTTAGGGATGCACCTTCCTCTCTATATCTCAGTGGCTATTTGACTTCTCTGCAAATCACTTTATTTACATTTACTAATGGCGGTTCAACCCCTCCAAATACTTAGGCTAAGAACCTTGGTGTCTCCTTTAACTGGCCTTTCTCACTCCAAATCTGATTTATCAACAAATCCCATTGACTGTACTTCAGAATGTATCTGGAGTCCGCCTGCTTCTCCCAGGCCCAGTGCTGTCACTCTCCTCTGGGCCAGGCTGCATCACCTCTTCCCTTGTTAATTACAACAGCCTACTAAGTTGCTTCTCTGCTTTCACCAGAATCCTTTTAAAACCAGTTTTTCACTCAGCCGTTGATGTGAGCCAATGAAAATCCATGTCAGTTCATGTAATTTCTTTGTTCAGAGTGACTTCTCATATAACTTAGAGGAAAAACCAAACCCTTTGTTGAATGGCAGGGTAAGGGGGGGGAAGCTTGTCATTATGCAGATTACCTCATCAGTGCTGATTAGGAAATTCCAAGTTCATTTGTTTAAAATTCCACTTTTGGGAGAGGCTAAAACTATAGTTAGGATGTTCTTAAGTCTTCATGACTTGTATAAGTGCCTGGTATAAGTGACTGTGTAGTGGAATTTTATTTCTGTTACCAGTGGTATCCTATAGTATTTGTTCTATTGCATTTGTCTGATTATACCGAGCATAATTCCTTTAAGGTTCATCCATGGTATAACTTATGCCAGAATGGGACACACTACCCAAAAAAAGCCAGCCACACTGCTGTAAACACAAGAGGAAACTTTATGCAAGCTCAAGCTTGGGCCCAATCTCACACCAGAGGCACCTGGGTGGTTGAAAGGGCCCAGAACAAAGGGAAGAGCAGATTACATAGTCCCTTTTTGGTGCACAGGCCTTGGGACGAAAGGGTAGCTAGTGACTGGTTTGGCTGACCTTCACATGGTTTCCTAAATATGGAGAGGTTGGCTTTGGGCCACAGCGATTGGCCCCCTATACCTCATCTATACAGAAATGCACAAGAATGCGGGTTCCACTCAGGGGGCAGTAAAAGTTTCCCCTGGAATGGCAGTTTTAAGAACATGGTGCTGATTATGTTCTTCAATAACATGTGCTGGAATTTCATCCCTTTTTAAGCATATATATATATATATATACATACACACACACACACGTATATACAACCATTTGTTGGTAGACATTAGGATATTTCCATCTTTTGGATTTGCTGAATGATGGTACTATGAACGTTGGTCTACACATATCTGTTCCGGTCCCTGCTTTCACTTTTTTAGGTTATAAATTCAGTCATAAAATGCTGAAATTGTTCAATATTTTGAGGTGTCATCACACTAACTTGCATTTTAGATAAGCTGTGTTGGAGATGGTGGAGAATATAGCAGTTGGGACTCGAGTAAAAATGAAAGCAAAGGTATCCAGAGATTTCAAGTCAAGGAACTTGAGAGACATGATGACTGAAGAGAGGAGCATTAATTAGTTCTGAGAAAAAGAGAAATTTGTGGAGCCAACGACTGCCTCTTAGGTGGTAGAAGGAGCTATGAAAACTAGTAGTCAATGAGGCAGAAAAGGAACAATCACAGTGAGGAACAGAATCCTGAGTGTTGATCCACACTTAGCTCAAACTCATCCATATTCATTGGCCACTCTTAGAAGAATTTCCTTTCAGATGAATCAGCTTCTATTTAAATATAACATTACGTTCAAGGGTTTTGGGTGTTGTAGGTCACAGATCACTACTAGAGTTGAATTTCTGAGACATGGATATTTTTCAAAAGGGTCCTAGAAGCACCAAAAAAGGCAAAGAATTTCTGTATTCCTTATTTAGTTGTTTTAAGTTTCTTTATTATGCTAGTAAATCTCACATTTATTTTTCTTTAACCTTTGTTTTGAAGTATGACATTCACTAAGAAAAGTAACCAAACCTATAGAGACAACTTGAATAATTTGCAGGCATTGCATATACCTGAGTATCCAACATCTAAGAAAAGGAACAATTTGTTTCCCACATCCCAATGGTTCCTCTGACACTCCTGTTCTCTTACTCACTATTTCCATTATCCTGATTCTAATGCCATACAGTTTTTTTATTTGTTCTGAATCTCACGTAAACAGAATAATGTTTGTACTCTGTGTTTTACTTCTTTATCAATACAGTTTATCATACAATTTATCAATACAGTTGTCATAGTATATATTCCACTGCTTTTACATAGTTTATTCATTCTTGTGTTGATATGCATTTGGATAGTTTCCATCTTGGAATTGTCATGATTAGGCTTGCTATGAACAACATAGTTTCTTAATACAATAAAATTTGTGCATGTTATTTTCTCAAGCAAGTTGTCACCACTTATTTTATGTTAGTGCCTTTCCTACTAAGTGTTTTTCTACTCTACCCAATTATTTTCATTGTTAATGCAAAGACTATTTGTCTGAAAGTTCTGAAAATACAAGTACCATATGAAATTAAGCTTCTTCAAAAATTGTTTGTACTTACATTACATTTTGACTTTTAAAACTTTGGTTTTAATTGTATTCCTCGATCTAGATTATATGTTGTAAATTCTTATTCAAACTGCCAAAATTTTATGGGGTGAATCATTTGACCTTGAGGCAAATATTTTAATTTTGAAGTCATTATGAGCTGGAGGAAAAGAATAGCTGCCATATCTGTAGTGGAAATTTATTATCAAATTTATAATTTACATAGCTGTAAAAGGAGTTTGGAATTAGCAAAAAGCACATTGTGATATTTCATATCATTTTTCTTTTCAGGTTGCAGCTTGCATTATTGTAAAAATTGACACTGCTAATTAAATTGATGAAAATTTTATCATTTTGGCTTTTTCAGAATTGAATTGAAAGTTATATATACACACAGTAACTTTCAATTCAGTTGTCTATCTCCATCCATCCATCCTTTCATATATCTGTCAACATAACCAATACAACATTCTTTACAGAAAGAACAATAGAAGACCATGAGCTGGTGATTGAAGTGTTATCTAACTGGGGAATGGAAGAAGAAAATAAACTATACTTTAGAAAAAATTATGCCAAATATGAATTCTTTAAAAACCCAATGGTAAGTAAAATTATCATTAATAATACAAAATAAACAAATTAATTAAACATATTTCATTTATGCTAAGAGATATGTTTACAAGTCATATACAGTGTTGCAACCAATATTAACACAATAAAAAATAATAAAATTAAAATTAAAAAAAGAATCAGTGTCAATAAAATATAATTCTCCTTTGGTAAATTGTAGGTAATATTGTAGTTCTTTCAAGTTATAATCACATTCCTTCTCTGACAATGACTAGTCAGCATCATACACAGAAGTTCAGATGTACAGGTGAAATATTTTGTTAACCATAATGGTAAAATGTCTGACTGATTAAGAGAGATTTCAGTAAGTTACTTAATTTAAAAGTACTGAGAAACCTGCTTTGGTGAACAAATTGCTTTTCCTTCTTAGAAAAAAATTCTAATGTACATTTGATTTAGGCAGTGAATTCTTATATCAATAATTCTCAAGCAGTTTCCAAATTATTTTAACTTAGTACTTTCACAGAACTGAGGAAATTTCTAGAGTAAAATTAGACTCATACATGTCAGGAGTGATATAACTTTGACAGAAATTTAAGATTGACATGAATTTTGCTGTTTCAACTTATTTTGTTTTCAAAGAAGTAATTACTGAGCTAAGTAGAAATGAGATAAAGATTAGTGCATTATCTAGTAAATACTACTTTCATTATTATAGTTCTCTTTAAAAAGAAAGTAAATGTATGTCACATTCTAACGAAGACAAGGGATCTGGAGAAGTCAGAATTGCCTCTAGGCTCATTATTTTAAATTGTTTTCGTCTTTGCAGTGGTAGCATATTTTTACACTAAGTTTTGGATAATTGGATTGAAATGAAGCTTTATGAAAAATATATGATATACACCATAATAGAATATTTTCAAACCCTGAAAGACCTCTTACATTTGCTTTTTATTTGAATCTATTAAAAGAAACATAATGGGATGATCTTTAACAAAGAAAATAAGAGTCCTAATAAAATTTAATAGAATTTGAAGGGAAGTTGTTTTCTTGTTGTGAATCTTTATTAAAAGCAAGAAGTAAAATGTCATATTCAAAGACAGGGTTTGATTTATTTATTTTATTTAAACAAGGCTGTATATTTATTTTGTAGACCTGGAGTAGTGGTTGTCAGGTGGGGGTGGTGGCAATCTGACAATGTCTGGAGATAGTTTTGGTTGTCATAACTGGGGACCAGGCGGGATGCTGGTGTGTAGACATCATGAATGCTACTAAATACCCCATCATGCATGGGCCAGCCTTCCACATCTTAAACCAAGTGTTAGTAGAATTATTATTGAATAACCCTGTCCAAGTGGAAGAACAGTAGAATATATTTCCTAAAACTTGTCTTATCATACAAATTATTTAGAGGAGTGCTTATTAACAATACGGGATCTAGGACCCAGGAACTACCCAGATCTATTGCATCAGTTGCTCTGGAAGTGTGGCCTGGCAATCCCTATTCTAAACAGTCACCCTGGGTAAATGTAAAGAAGTTTGGAAAACAGTAGGTGCAAAGACTGGACTTTTAGCTCTCTAGCTCTAGGACAAGTTCTGGCTCCTCAACGCTGTGGGAGTGATCTTGGTCAGTCCATTTACTCTCTGAATCTTGACTTTATAAAGATTGAGTGGATAGTCCTTTAGCACCTGCTAGAATGGTTGCAGGACTTAGAGAAGACCCAGGCTGTGGTCTTGAAGGCAGTGTTTTGTAACTCATAGTAGGTGGTTCTCTCTGCATGTGCTTATTTGAGAGTATTTTCTAATCTTTGGGGCCTATCTGCCATCCATACCTTCTCATTAAGAAACCTGATGGTAAAGTCCTGCATTCACTTGGAATATTCATTATATTCATAAATATTGATTTAAAGAACTTTTGCTTTAAATTACTGTGTTGATCATGATGAAATCATTTTTTGGGGGGGGCAGCATTGTGAATGTACTTGAATGCCACTGAATTGTCGACTTTCAAGTGCTCATCATGGCAAATCTTATGCCATGTGTTTTGACAACTTCGGCAATAATAGTTTCTCTATATTCACATACTGGAGGCCAAGTGACTTGGGATCCCAACATAATCTTATTGGCTCTGTATGGCTTTGCAATCCTGAAAACTCAGGGCAGCTGCTATCAAGAGATGTCATTGGGGAAAACAGAGGGTGAGTGGTAGGTGGGGCCGTAGGATGCCAGGGAGGAGAACACTGTGGCCACTGGGGAGGTAAAGGCTCGGCAGTGCCGAACTATGGGATCGCTTTCGGAGCAGGCCATGCATTCCTCAGCAGGACACCTCCTGCCACTTCTAGAAATGCTGCAGATGTGGAAATGACACTGTGTGAGCAGGCAGAAAATAGTGATGACAACATGGCTTCAAACTCAGCTGGTGCTTCCTAGCTTAGAAAGTACTTTATTTTCTTTTTTTTTTTTTGGTGTATTCAAGTTTGTTTTTTTTTTTTTTTAATAATATAATAGCTTATTTTTACATCATTTTGTACATTTTTTTTCAATGATGGAATCTTTTATAGCATGGATTTTGGGGTGATGTAACCTGTATCTTTTTGTCAGTATTTTTTTCCAGAGCACATGGTGTCCTTTGCAACTGAAACCAATGGTGAAATATCCCCCACACAGATTTTGCAGGTAAAATACATTTTCATTAAAATATGTAAGTAAAAATATTATAAATGGAAACCTTAAGGTTCATATTTTTACATGGTCAGATTTTGAAATGGCTCTTTTTTTGCAAAGGCTCTTTTTTTGCTGGAGGTAAAGTTGAAAAGAGAAGAGGAAAAGCCCAGATAGGAATTCCCAATGTGGATAAAGTCCTTTACTAACTTTTTTCTTTCTAGTTTTGGCCAACAGTCAAAGGATCTTAAGTATTTTAAAAAATATGTATCATGAAAGGAAATGTGTAGTTTTGCTTGTGATATTTTGAAATACTAGTCTTCATAAATTGAAATTCCTAATAAACTGTGGACAATTTGCTAACAAATATTTAATGTCAGCCTTTATACTAAATGGCTTCAATCCTATGTGCAGTAAAATATTTAGTTATTAACTGAAAGAAGAAAAAGATATCAACTATTTTATACAATATTTGTAATAACTGATGGAAATAACTTGAAAAGAACTGTGACATATTCTTAACAGAATGGATATTAGTTCCCTATTTAAATAAAAATCCTGGTCTTGGGTTCACTTCTCTCAACTGCTCGTGGCTTTAGGTGATCATATCTGAGACATCCTCATTAAAATAGATGAAGAGTTGCATTTATTTTATTTTTGATCTCTACATTTCACATCAGAAGCTAACAAGTTAATGTTGAACAGTTGTCTTTTTTCCTGTCTGTCCTAAGCACCAATCATCCCCAAATCCACTCAGTAGTCAGTGATCTTTAGTAAGGAAAACTTAGTATTTCCAGTACAGATATGACATCAAATATATTGGGTAGGTAAATCCTTCAAAGATTTGTTTGTTGTTTTTTTATTCTATGCTTTTAAATAGGTTAGATTTTATTTATGTGCTTCAGAATATTTTAAAATTCTTATTAGTTTCAAGAAATTTTCCTAAAGGCAATGTCTGTGCTCCTGGGCTCGCACAAAGACCCCCTATCCGAATGTCAGGTGACCAGCAGCAGTAGTGTCCGGGACCCTCTCAGGCCTTCTCATATCTGATGACATGTCGGGTGGTGTGCTGGGAGTTTTCTTCCACTTCCTTTCCCAAGTTCTCCTAATAGAATTATATTGCTTTAATGTTAAATTATAAACATGAGAAAAAGCATAGCTTTGGAATCAGATAGTCCTGCATGTGCCCCTGACCCTTTCTCTCCACTGAGGCAATGTTTCCACTTTTTAAAACGTTTCTTCTTTTTCTAGTGTGACCTCTATGACTCCCTTTTTAAAATTTAATTGGTTTGGTTTAATAACTTGGAAAGCACTCAAACTAAAAAACCGACTTCCCTGTTTTGCATGTCAATTAATTAATAACTGTGGCTCATTAAATTAAAAAAATCAAGTAACTTACTTGAAAAAACACAAATACCTACTATCCGTGTTTTTGCTCAGTAGCTTACTAAAATGTTGCATTGTTTAAGCTAATCATTTCTGTTATTTTCAGTTTTCCCATTTGTTTATTCATGTGGCTTCTACTTTTAATGAACACTAATGCATTTCCACTGTCTTATTAAGGATGCTGAACACAGCCACTCAGATAGAGCTATGCCTTTCATTCTCCTTTTCCTCACTAACACATGCTTCTTGTCTCAGTTAGTTATTACTGTAACAAACTACTCCAACCATTAATGGAGTAAGTCCCCACTCATTTTGCCAAGAAGTTTGTGGGTTAGGAAGTTGGAATGGATTCAGCTGGTGGGTTATCCCTTAGATACATGGACTGGGGACTGGGGGAGGGGGAGAGTTTTGGGTAGGGAGAGAGTTGGGGAGCCCCTCACTTTCACTACATGTGCTTGTTACTACTTGGGCTCTCTGCCTTTGTACATTGCATTATCCACCAGGACTTTTCCAGTTGCCCTGGGCCTTTTACTGCATATTGGTCTCATTGTAGTCACATTTCACAAGACAGATGGCTTCCAAAAGTTAAGTAGGGAAACCATCCAACCAGTTAAGGACTACAGTTGGATTTAGCCAATTATTACTTCTGCCATATCCTGTTGGTCAAAGCAGTCATGAGTCTTGTTTATAGTCAATGGGCTGGAGACATAAATACCACCTCTTGATTCATTGGCAAGATCACTTTGCAGAAGCATGTGTGGGGTGGAATATATTGCTGCCGTTCTCCTTGGAAAACACCAGCCACAGAATCACAGAGGACAGAGAAGAGATCATTTACTTCACATTCATTAAAGAGGTGAACTTGGCTGAACTAGCTTAGTAATTAAATAATTGGAGTCAGACTTCTAGGCTTGTTTATACCAGAATGAAGTGGATGTTGATAGGTAATCTCAGGGAAAATCATAGAAAAGGCTATCAAGACATACTTCCTTAACTAAAATCCAATTTTTCAAGTGGACATTAAAATAGCATATAATTTTGGTGTTTGGCTAAGTTCTGATTATTTAGAATGTTTATTATGTGAACATATTTTCATTTGGGACTTACCCTCATGTTTGTGTGTGTGTGTGATTTCTGTGATAATGTATAAATAGTGTCAACAATTTGATTTTACATTTGCTTTGAAATCTTCACAGGGTTGGTATAAGGATACAATATCATTTATTCAAAAAGTTTGAGAGTTTGGATTTTTCTTCCAGATGTTTCTGAGTTCAAGCACATATCCTGAAATACATGGCTTCTTACATGCAAAAGAACAGGGAAAGAAGTCCTGGAAAAAGATTTATTTCCTTCTAAGAAGATCTGGTTTATATTTTTCTACTAAAGGGACATCAAAGGTAAATTGAAATATCTATGTTGTATAATGAATCATGTATAAGTTGTACGTTAATTGATGTATTATGAATCATGTATACATTATATTACTTGGTGTCAAAAGCTGTTCTTTTTTAAATTTCAAACATTTTCATAATCTGCTTAAAAACTAAATATTCTGCTTTTATTTCCCATTAATTTCTACATATATCCTTTGATGGACTCTGGATGCTCATAATTCAGTACCATATACCTTGCTCATCTCTTTTCTCATTGGTCATCCCTTCTCCTTATCTGAGGCTGCAAATTTTGGGGCCCAATGTAGGCTATATCATTTCTCTTTACCATGGCCAACACTACTGATTTTGCCTACCTCTGGACTTCAGTTGGTGTTGATGCAGTTAGTAACATCCAGCTGAGTCTGTGAGTGCTCTTTAATTCTGTTGTGTGTATCAGTTTAATCTCCTTAACTAGATTGGAAGTTATTGTGTTATGATCAAGGATAGATATATTGATTTGTGTGCTTGTGTATACATATAACTGTGCATACAACTACATAGTCATAGACAATGTAGATATCATGTACATGAATCAAGTCACTTATGCATCATGTATGTTAATTCCCATAGTGCTGAGCATTATGTAGTCTGTGTTTCTATGGAGTCTAGAAGATGTCAGCCATGGCATATGGTCTCTATTTTGGAAGTGTTGACTTTAATGTAATTCATTGATATCTTTTAAATAAGACTACTTTGAAGAGTTTTCAGGAGGTTATTTCAATTTTATTTTATGTGTCTGTTGTCAGAAACAACATTGTTGCTTCTTTATGGATAAGCTGTCATTTTTTTCCTGGCTGCTTTTCAAATATTATAAGCATTAGTGTTCAGTAGTTTTCCTCCCGTCTTTCTAGTTGTGTTCAGACATATTCAGCTAACTCATGCTTGATTCTTAACATACACATTCAGTCTGAAAATTCATATTTTCCTGGTAATGTTCACCGTTATTTATTTCTCATTCTCATCATTTGCTCCATTAAATTTTCGGTAGAATTTTCTGTCTAGGCTAGTCATAGCACCAAGTGTCCCTTTGCTTATACTGCTTAATAAGTCTGCCTCTGCCTTTGTCTTCACATGACCTTCTCTTTCTCTGTGTGTCTTTAGTAGGGGCAGTTCTCACTGAATTTTGGGCCTACCAGGATAATCTAAGATGATGTCATCTCTTGATCCAACTTAATTACATCTGCAAAAAGTGAACTATTCAGTTTCTTGGTGTTAGGGCATATACATAGCATTTGAAAACTAGCATTCAACTCACTACAGGAAGCCAGTGAAATTTTTTGAGCAAAAGAATGAAATGATCAAGTCCTAAGAAGATTAGTATGACCATAGGTAGGTTAAAAATCAAGTAGAAAGAGGAAGAGTTAGGGGATGGGAGCAAGGGAGACAGAGAGTGGAGTCACAAAGAGAAAGAGCAAGAGAGAATGCACTCACTCACACACACACACACACACACACAGACTAACTCTAGGCTTAGGCAATCACTTCATTAACCCAGGATGGAGGGAATGCATCTAACCTAGGATGAACACTGAAGAAAGAGATAAGGGGTAGATTAAATGGTGAATGGCCAGGGATATTCTTTTTTCCTTGACTAATTGATCAGAAAGAATAAGAAAATGCAATTAGAGGGGGAAAAAGAAGCAAAATAAACAGGAATAGAAGATTTGCTAGAAGGTGATTGTCTTCAAGAAAAATTAACTTATTTCTAGATATTTTGTGCTGAGGGTAAAGTATTCAAATGTAAATGCTCGAACATAGCTAATAATGAAGGCCAGATATTTGGCAGATGTTATAATAGATAAGACATGACCTGAAAGGAATAGCACTTGTCTCTTCTGTATATTCACCAGTTGTTGTAGTTTTCTTTTTTCACAAATATAGTGTTTTCCTTTAATGTGTATGGATATATGTTTCTTTGGGGTATATGTGGTAGAATGCTTCATGGAATGGGGTTTTACTAATTTAGTAACCATCCCCTTACAGAATCTTTTATTTTTAATTGTTTATTGTTTCACTAACAATAGTCTATCATATTAATGCACATAACTACTTTTTTCAAATTAGTCTACGACAGTGATGGGATGAATAATTACCCATTTTTATAATTAAGTATTAATTTTTTAATTAATTCATAACTATTTCAATGAAGTTGTTCTTTTCCCAGTGTTCCTACTGTAGGAAATAACTTGTGACACAGTGGGCTATGGTGGTGGACGATGGGTGCTAATAGATTTTCTTCTTTTAGAAGAAATGTGTGCTGGATCATCTTTTTGCATTTAACATCAGAGAACAGTGGTTTCTAAATCTAGTAGTCATGTTGATTTCACTATTTTTCCAATGATTCTTCACTCGAAGATGCAATAGTGTTACAGAGCAGTGAGAGGGTAACCCCCAAACCTTCCCATTCCCATTCATTCCCATGAATTCTGCCATTCACCTTATTAAGACAAAACATACTCTAGTGAGTAAGACCTTCAATGGAAAGGAACTTTAATACAATTAGTATGCAGCAAAGTAAAGACAAGAATATAGTTTTCAAATCAGGCACCAAGAGTTACCCATCCTCTCATGGGTCGATGCCCAGCCAAACATGTTTGACTCATAGCAGGGCCACTGAGGTCCAAAGCCCACCACAAGTTTAAAGAGCCTTCTGGTGGGGACCCATAGAAAAGAAGGAACCCAGCACATCCAGAAGGCTTTAAGCAGTGGTTATCTATCTTCCATACCATCTACATCTTTAAAAAGGAAATAAGTCAAAATCCTACCCATAGAAAGAGGACAGGAAATGGCCTCCTTACCAGATAGAACATTTGACAGTAGAAAACTTACATAATTCATATCACATTGAGGTTTTTTGGAGAGGGAATTTAAGTCAGTTTTATGTGTAGACCATAATACATGAATGCATTAGGCACAGATCTGAGGGAAGAATTTCTGTATTCAGCCACAGCAGCCAGACATTATATAGAGGAGAGCTAAGGTATGGACTGAAAATGGGGATCTGGTACCAAATTTACCTAGTCCAGAAGAATCCTGCAAGGATAAAAACATTGATCCAGAAGAAGCAATAAGAGCTTAATACTATAGAATAGGTGAGGAAAAGGGAAAAAAGATGAAGAATAAATATATAGGAGGCAGGGATTTTAAGGAGCAACCTGAGGAAGTAGTTGAGAGAAGGAAAACAAGAAACACTACTGTAATAGAGTGTTAGGGACAGGGGAGGTGCCAGGTTCCCTGCCACACCCAAGGAGAGGTGGAGCTGAGCAGAGAAAAGAGCCTTGAATTGTGCTTATGACTTGTATCTACAGAGAATTGTCTACGCACCCTCTTCTTCAGCTGCCCTTATCTTCACATGTGCATGCTTAACTTTTGCTGTCCATACCAATTCAGCCTTGTAGTCTTTTTTTTTTTTTTTAAGCCTTGTAGTCTTAAAGTGTTAGAGCATTATAAGACCTGATAGGTCTCTAGTAATGGAACAAAAATCAGATGAGTAGAAAGTCATTGTGCCTCTTACAGCCTCACCCTGTTTTTTTTTTTTTATGATTTATTTAATCATACAGAATTGAGGTACAGGCCAGAGGTGCAGAGGATGAAAGGATTCACCAGAGACAGAGTGGGGAGCAGAACAGGCAGATGGATGGAGTATACTGCTGAGGGGAACAGCAGGCAGGTCAGGAGAGGTCTGCCACGTAGTGTGGGTCACCTCTGGGGCCAGGGATCGAATTGGCACTGAAGCGGCTGCTGCTAGCTTACAGTGCTGTGCTTTAACTCACTGTGCCACCAGGGAGGTCCTCTCCTGTTTTTTTTTTTTTTTTTAAAGTTTCATTTATTTATGCTACAGAACTGGGGTACAGGCCAGAGGTGTAGGGGCAGTGAGAGGCTTCACCAGAGACAGAGTGGGGGGCAGATCAGATGGATCTACTGAAATACACTGCTGAGGGGAGCAGCTGACAAGTCAGGAGAGGTCTGCGAGGCCATGTGGATCACCTCCAGGGTGGGGATCGAACTCGTGCTGCAGTGGATTTAGCTTCTTAGTGCTGTGCTTTAACCCACTGTGCCACAAAGGAGGGCTTCCTCTCCCTGTTTTTTAAGCTGAAGTTTTCTCACATCAAAATGATTCAACTACATTGACGTCTACAATGGGCAGTTTTATAGTTTTAGTCCATCTTCATAGAATTTTTTTTTTTACTAGTAAATTAGTTTCTATCAAGTAGTAAAGTTTTAAAGACCTTGGCAATAAGATTGCCTTTCTTCTTGCTTCCTGAGAAGCATAGCCTGGCTCTCTATTAACAGTTTTTTCTCTCCTGACTTATTCGCCTATGGAGTTGGGAACTATTGCCATTCATTAGATCAGATGACAAAGAACAGTGACATACAGAGAAATAGTGACATACACAGAAACTCTTTAGTAGCCAGGGATGGAAGAGCCTACTGAAAAATGACAGAAATTCCTTTGGATTTGGATTTAAATAGGTTGCTCAAGCAGCTAAATGTTCTGTTTTCAGTGTGTGTGTGTGTTTTCTCTCTCTCTTTCTTTCTTTCTTTTTTTTTTTTATAAGCACTGCTTCTCAAAGTTCAGGGCATATGAATCACCTAGGGTTTTGTTAAAATGCACATTTTGATTCAGTAGGGCTGGCCCTGAGATTTTGCGTTTCTAATAGACTCCCAGGAGTCACTGATATTCTGGTCTGGGGACAGAATTACTAGTAGCAAGATTTTAAAGAACAAATGCATTGTGGTCAGTTTTGATAATACATTCAACCCAGGAATTAAGCACTTCTCCAAGTTGTTAACATATCACAGAATAATATGACCTAGTGATTTCCCATGATCAGCTCTAAATCTTAAGGATTTCCCAGAGAAGAAATAGCTGTTCATGATTCCGTTTTGCTGTGAAAGTCAGACAGATTTTCCTACCAGCTAATTTCCCTGAACAACTCTGTACTGACTTCCTTCTTTTTGTAAAGGAGATAGTCAAGCCTCCTATCACATTACTTGCTGTGTTGTGTAAGACAGTACACAGAAGTGAGGAGTGACAGTTCCTGAATGAAGCAGGAATTTCCCCCCTTTAACAGCTGTAGAAGCTCAAACCAACCTTCTTCCTTTTGTTGAATTGCCATTGTTTGAAACCGGGAGAAGGAAGACATTTTCAAAAGCTATTCTTTGCTGTCTTCTCTTCACATTTCTTTAAGTGGTGGCTATAGAGAATAATTTCAAAATAGGAAGTTTTTTTCCATGTACATTGTAGGTTAGGTTATAAACAAATTGCCAGTTATCCATTTAATATTACATCCAGCTCCTAGTTATCTAGGGAGCTAGTGACTTGGTTTATCCTTACTTTTGTTTCTGTGATGTTATTTAGAGTGACTTTCCCCAAGATATTATGTAACATAATGGAAATACAAAAGAAATGGTGTGAAAAAATACACATTTCAATCCTCACTTTATGTATATATTTTTTTTAAGGAACCACGGCATTTGCAGTTTTTCAGCGAATTTGGCAATAGTGATATTTATGTGTCACTGGCAGGCAAAAAAAAACATGGAGCACCGACTAACTATGGATTCTGCTTTAAGGTACAGGCTTAGTATTTTGATAGATGAATAAAGCAAGCATCAGCCTTTTAGGTAAGCTTGAGTTTCTTTTAATTTCGTTTAAAAAGAGACAGCTTTCTCTCATATATAGGAGAATTTTAGTGACTTTTATTTCAACAGGTGTTACCTTCAAGATATGCATTAACGATAAACAATGTGCTGTGGCCTTCTAGCCTAACAAAGCGGGAGGGCCCCGAGACCTGAAAATGCTCTGTGCAGAAGAAGAGCAGAGTAGGACGAGCTGGGTGACTGCGATTAGATTGCTTAAGGTAATCTCGCTGCAGGCGTGAATTTCTATTAAATGCTGTGAGTACCATAGAAGTTTGTATCTCAAAAGGCAAAGAATCAGTATGCATCTGTGTTGGTGTTTGAGAAGGAAGCAAATAACTACCACCAAATGTGTGTATTTTATTTTTTTATCTAAAAGATAAACATTTGCAGAGCAAAGTAGAAAAATCTCATACATTTATCCTTTGTGTGCAGAGTAAGAACTTCATTTTTGGAAATTTGCTGCTGTTTATTTTTGTACTATAGTACACCTATAGCAAGTATAACTGACCACAACTTCTGTATATGACCTAATTTATATATTTAAAATGTTGCCATCATTAACTATGTCAAATAGATTTTAAAATGTGCCCATCTGGTTATGTTTAGTGTAGTTGTTTTTTGTTTCATGTAAGTAATGTTTAAATTTTTTTCTGCTTTAATAAATCTAAATATTACATAAATTTTAGTATAGGTACATTATTAAATCATCCACCTTTGAGCTGAGTAGAAATTATAGCCTGCATAAGCATAATCATTACTGATCATTTTGAGAAAGAAATAAGAATGTCCTAAAGGTAGACTGGACACAGAACTAGTTTATTTCAGAATGTGTAGAAAATACATAATTATTTTCAAACTTGCATGCTAGTAAATTTAACATAGCTTTAATCTTTAAATTACACAAATTATCAACTTTTTCTTTTTGAAGAAGGGCAGAATAACCAAAATTAGAATTACTAGTTGTCAAACTAGAAATGGAAGTATCCTTTTGCTTTTTTTTTTTTAATTGAGATGAAATTCACATAACTAATCAAATTAATGATTTTTTAATGTTATGAGTCCAAAGACATTTAATACATTCAAAATTTTCAGCCACCAAAACATTTCTAAAAGGGAACTGTGTATTTCACCCAATCACAGTTATGGCCTGAAAGCCTCTGATTTTCTTTCCTTCAGTAAGGATTTAGGAACACAGACTAAAGTGGTAAAGGAGATGCTCTGTAGCCTTGTTATCCAATAATTAACCAGTTTTACTATTTTTAATGTGAGCAGTTCAGTGCCAGTTAGTACATTCAAAATTTGCAACCACCAAAACATTTCCAAAAGGAAACTGTACCCAGGAAACTGTCTTTCTCCTTCAAAGCCAGTCAACCTAAACATTTGACCACCTTGGCTGGAGCAGCCAGGCTCTCCTGGTGTTAGAGATTATCTTTTGACTGTTCCCTTTGGTTGTCTGTTGTGTTTATCATTGGACTTAGTAAGGAGGAGCAGGAAGAAACTAGTCTATGTTATGTTGGTTGTACTTGTTAGATACCACTAACCCCAAGAATTTGGTCTCTTGTTTTACTTTTATGTCCCTTTCTTTTCCTTATACACATATAAATTCTTCAGGTAGCATCGGGTAAAGATGCTGACATTCTCTTTAGAGGAATTCTAGTTACTTATAGAATTATAGAAAGTCTGAGACTTAAAAAAGGGAGATTTACTTATATAGTGTCCTAGTTATATGTTGTCTCCTTCCTTCCCCTTCAGCTAGGACTCTGTAAACTTCTCTCTAACATGTTTTGGTCCCTTATCCCTCCATAGGGTAGGGAAATGTTTGGTGACCCAAGCCCTATGCCTCAGCCAGAATTAAATGCCTACTAACGGCCTCCAGCAGCACAGAAGGAACTACCTTACATTCCAAGTACCAGGGACAATACATCTTTGAAGAAAACAGTCTTATTAGTAGGTAGCAGGCTTTTCACTGAAGATAAATAAAAGGTGGCAAAGGAGCATGTGCCTTGTAAAAGTGTTGGTGGAAGGTTATTGTATGTTCTCCAAAATTGATTAAGGAATTAAGCTCTACTGTCTTCTTTTATTAGTTATTGTTGTGGGCTTAGAGTTGATTTAAAGTATGTTTCATGAAGTCCCATTAATGTCACTCAAGCCTTAATTTTTTTTTTTTTACTTTTTAAAAAAATTTTATTTATGCATACAGAATTAGGGTATAGGCCAGAGCTGCAGGGGCAGTGAAAGGATTCACCAGACATAGTGGAGAGCAGAACAGACTAACTGATGAAGTACACTGCTGAGGGGAGCAGCAGGCAGGTCAGGAGAGGTCTGCCATGCCATGTGGGTCACCTCCGGGGTGGGGATGGAACTCATGCTGAAGTGATTTTAGCTTCTTGGTGCTGTGCTTTAACCTGCTATACCACCAAGGAGGGCCACTCAAGCCTTAAATTTAAAAAAAAAAAAATTACAAGTTGGGAAATAATTGGATAAAAAAGTCAACACGCAGAATTTTGCATGTGGGTTTGTATTCTTATTAAAAGCAAAATCTGAAAAACAGTGGCTACCCTTCTAATTTTCTGCCTAATTAATTACCAAATACATATACTTTGCTGTCATTGTTTTTAAGGAAATAGTCTTCAGTAGACAATCAGCTTTGTTGGAATGTCTAAATGGAATTCATTCTAAGAGTAAGACTGGATTCTAGGATTCTAGGGTGTCTCTTTAATCTCTTGTATAGGTTCTACTTTGAAGTTTTTTTTTTGGCTCTTACTGAATGGAGAGAATTGTTGAGTGTAGCCAACAAATGGGGGAAAGCCTGTTTGTCCCCTTGGATTTTTTGTTGTTGTTTTCACAACATGACTTAACGCTGAGGGGATTATCTTACCATTTCAGGTGGAAACCTTGCAAAATAAGTCTGGTCTTGGAAGCTGGCATTCCTGATGCCTCTCAGCTTATTTATCATATTTAGACCTACTATCCAATTGTAGTCTGACTGCCAGCTTAGTAGGACGCCACCACCTAAAAGCAAACTTACTGGCATTTGTCCCCTCTAAAGCCATTTACCTTTATTTTATGACTCACCAGTTTGATTTCCCTGAATATAAAGCCCCAAATCGACAGTATTACCACTGATATTTGTGCAAAGAATATTCAACACAAGGACTAATTTGAGAATTTGCCGGAGAGAAAATGCCATTCAATCTGTCACTAACAAGTTATGGTGAATTTTACCTGTTTTTACTTAGGATGTGTGAGGTTTTTGTAGGATTTGTGCCATCACTGGCACCCTTCCCAATAGAGTACCTCTAGTACTATATACTACTCCTAATGGTTTTGAGCTATTTGTGCTAGGATTAATGAGTATCAGTTGCATACCTTTACATTGGTGAGCTAAGTATGGGTCCAAGAAAAAAAAAAACTTCTTAATTGTAGCATTGTAGAAAAATAGTTTACCTTTTAAATTTTGGGTTGTTTATTTGTTTTAAAGATAGTTTATAATTTTTTATTTTTTATATTAATTATGTGTAATTAATAAAGGTGATGACTTTTTTAAACAAATTTTGTGTGTAGTAAAAATGGTAAGAATGTGCTTTCATTTATTTCTTCTGCAGTATGGCATGCAACTGTACCAGAATTACATGCATCCATATCAAGGTAGAAGTGGCTGCAGTTCTCAGAGTATATCCCCTATGGTAAGGACCAAGTTTCTGTACCTAGATCTTATTTTATATATATACTTTATTAATTTACTTTATTCTATTACATTAGAAATGTACATTCTATTACATTTCAGTTACTTCCCTGTGGTCAAGTAAAAATCACTACTTGGCACTTTCTGACTGTAATGTTAGTGAAATATTTATTCATAATTTTATGACTACAGCTTGTATGGTAAAGTCACAACAGTAAAATATACACTAAGTATTCAATTAACATACATATATTAAAGAAAGCTTTTAAGTATTTGGAAGTTATGTGAGTCATTGTGTATCATTTGCTGATTGAATTTTTAAAATATTTCATTATCTTTATTTTTCATTGAAGAACTGGGGGTTAGGCCAGAGGTATAGAGGATGAGAGGGTTGACCAGAGACAGAGTGGGGAGCAGAACAGGTTGATCTTTTTTGAAATACACTGCTGAGCAGAGCAGCAGGCGAAACAAGAAAGGACTTGGAGAGGACTGCTAGACCATGAGGGTCAGCTGCAGGGCTGGGGATTAAGCTCAGGCCACAGCTGTGGGCCCTCACTGTGATAACATTCAGGCCACCAGGGGGGCCCTGATGTTTGGATCTTAATAAAGCAAGTTATACAACCTTTTTCTTGGATTTTTAGATGGTTAATTACTGATTTTGGTTATGGTTAATTTATCTTAGTGTTAATTCTTAGATTGTCATAACCAAGTATCAAGATGTCAGTAGTTTAGAATTTTCAATGCTGCACTATGATCTTGCATTTTGACTTTCTAACAATAAAACTTTTAAGGTCCCAGTTCCTTCAAAATCAGACTGCTCTCTCCAGGAAAGCCAAAAACTGCAAACTGAAATATAGGTCGTGCATTTCATTAAGTCTAGCACCATTTCTGAGATTTACACTAAATGCAACTTGAGTATTTGCAGACACACACAGACACATCTTTTCCGTTTTTTAGGACCTAATTTGACTTTCCTGTGCGTTAACACAAATTTATTTCTGAACTTAAAGTTTATGTTCTGCTATATTTGCTCATGCTCCTTAATATTGAGTGTATTAAAAATTCAGATGTATGCGCCTGTGTTAGAAGTCAGCTAACATGCTGCATTTTCACTTAGGTTAAAAATATGCTCTTCTTGGCTGTGACCAAGAAAGGCGCATTTTCCCACATATAATGTAACAGATGAAATGTTCAGTCTAGGAATGAGGCGTGAAATAATGTTGATTATGAAGCCTGATAGACTAATATGGAAAAAGAACTCCAATTCTGTAGTTATATTGCCTTAAGTTGTGAAAGAATAACTTTTCATCTTTGTATCCTATTACTTTTAAGCCCTAAAATAAGAAACTAAGGAATGTAATGAATTTTCATAAAAGCAATTGCTTTAAGGTGAGTACTTTTAAAATTTGTCAGCTTACCCTTCTCTTTCAATCCATATATATCTGTGAAGAATAATGAATTTTATTATCTTAATCCTTTTTCTAAATCCTTCTAAATTCTTTTAGTGTGAAAAGTTAGCAGGATGGGCATGTTATTAACAGCCATAGATTTAGAGGCAATTATTATTTAGTGTCCTCTCAATCATAGGGCAAAGTTGTTACAAGCAAAGTATTGTCTAGCCTCATCACTGTTGTTCCCTTTTAAAAGTGATTCTACTGCTGGGCCCTCCCTGGTGGCACAGCGGGTTAAAGCACAGCACTGAGAATCTGAAGCCACTTCCGCATGAGTTCGATTCCCGCCTGCCGCCTGCCCCGGAGGAGACCACATGGCGAGCCAGACCTCTCCTGGCCCGCCCGCTGCTTCCCACAGCGGTGTACTTCGTAGATCTTCCTGTTCTGCTCCCCACTCTGTCTTTGGTGAAGCCTCTCGCCGCCCCTGAGCCTCTGGCCTGTACCCCAGTTCTGTATGCACAAATAAATAAATAAATCTTTAAAAAAAAAAAAAAGTTAAAAAAAAAAGTGATTCTACTGCTAATCATTATGTTATGTAAAGGACAGTTTGGTTAGTGTAGCTTTCCTTCTTCCTCACCATGAAGAGGTAAGACACAGCTTGTTGAAGATGCAAGGAGCAGAGGTCATGGTACATCAGAGTGAATTAGCCCTTGAGAGTCACATCTCCCTTCTTAATTTCTGCAAAGGAAACTAAGAAGCTTGAGGAGGTACTTGTATATCTCCTTGATTAGAAAGTATCCTACCTTTTCCAGATTATCAGAAGCATTCACGGGAAGTAAGCAATGCACTAACGCCATCCCAACCTTTCTAGAACAGCATGGAAAAATCAGTGACCTATGTAATAGTGCTAGTGCCCCCTCCTGGGTTTCCATCCAGGTACTATGTTTAGTCAATACAAAAAACTTTATTTACTCTACTTATATTTTTAAAAGAACAGCATTCTTAAATTCTTCCAGTGTGTTTTAAGAAAGTATATGTGAAGAAAACTTCTCATACCATAATGAAAAATCATAGCTATATATAGCACACAATAACCACTCATATTAACCTTTAAAATGAGGAGCATAAGTACATATTTCAGGAAACCAAATATATTTAGTATCTTCTTAGGGAAAACACTGGATTAATTTAAGCACATGTGTTAATTTGTTCCTGGCTAGAGTGAGAATATGGAGAAAATAAGTGTTCTCAACTTCTTATTATTCCTAATCTTGACCCTAAACTAAATGTCCCAAAATTCCATGCCTTTCCTGTACCTCCCACTCTGTGGTACATAAAAGAACCATGGATAGAGCCCGTCACTGCTTTTATTGTAAGCTCTCTGTGTGAACTTGGTTTAGTCAGTAATGGCCTACAGTACAAAATAAGGAGCATGGATGCATAATCTGTAGAATTGGGTATAGCATTAGTGCTCTGTGGTTCTATAAGAAGCAGGTAAGAGAACTCTTTTGGAGGAATGCCTCTGCCCTGTTGCTAAGGACTGTGCTGCAGGTATATATAGATTTTTCAAATGGGTGACAAGGTCTGTGTGATTACTAGTTGCCACCTTGCTACACTGCCTGCAAAGTATTTTATATCCAAACTTAAGAGTGACTAGATCTGTTTTCAAACTGAGGTCTGGATAGTCCAGAATGTATCCAGAGCTCTCGCTAAAAAAAGAGAGGCATGCTATTGAAATCACGGACCCATATTTAGAGCTGCCCTGTTTATACCACCCAAAGAAAGAGCTCCAAAAAGGAACAAATAGTTGAGAAATACACTGATTCTAAATGGTATCAACGTCACTTTCCTCCCCTATGAAAGGAATTGAGCTGAAAATGACCTTTTGAGTTCAAGTCAGATGCTGCTTCCCTTCCATTTCTTTGTCCACCAAAGGTAAACTATTAATTTTTCATCCACTACCTGCCTTTCAGTAGAAAACATGTTATATTCTTGTGTTTTCCCTTATTGTATTTATTATATTAAATGAAAATACTTTCAAGACTTATTTATTTTGTAGATTCCCTACTTAGTTAAGTAATTATAGAACACTAGAGCTTGTTTTAAGATTCTGGTCTGTGGTATTATAGACAAGAGAGTGGGGGTTGGAAGAGAGATGAGACGGAGGGAGGAAGGGAAGGAGAGAGCTAGGGAGAGGGAGAGAGAGATGGAGAAAGGGAGAGGGATAAGGTGAGGGGGAGAGAGGAGAACAAGAACAACTGGTTATGTTTATTTTTCTTTCCTATCAGTATTTTTATGTTACAGGGCCTTGTGATTACAGAGTCCATCTTGGCATGTGATGGTAGATATTATAAGGATAAAGCTATCATTATGATTGAGATTAGTTACTCGGTGGTTTGAGCAGGTGGAGGCTTTTCATTAATGTCGGCAAAGTAAAAGTATATCCAACTGGTCGACAGCCCAGCACAGAAGATCACGGGGTGAGAAGGGCAAAGTAAGGTGTGACAGCAAATAGAGATTACAGAGACAGCATCTGTCTGGAAAGAGCAGCTGTCAGTTATAAAGGCTCCTGTAACAAATGAAAGATTGCACGCCGAATCTCTAGAAATAAAGATGAACAGTAATAAGTTTGTGGACCACTACAGCATGGCTTGAAGAGGAAATAACAAATGCTCATAAATGGAATGTGTGATGCTGTGATAAATGAATCCCTAGTTTTTTGTGTGTGGACAAGGTCTTATTGCGAGGGTACACTTGACTATAGTGTATCAGACTAAGATGGGTATGCCCAAATCCACATGGAGAGATATAAAGTGGTCTGAAGCCACGAGTCCCTCAAATGCAGTCAGTTTAGCTTTTCCCATTACAACCCCACTTTTTGCACCTCTTTTCACTTATGAGGAATAAGCATTAAGAATGTTCCATGATTTTTTGAAGTTTTTCTTTTAGAGAGCTTTATTTCTTATAAACTGAGTAAGCCTCTTGACTAAAGATTTGGACAAAGGTCTTTTTTAGGAAGAAATGCTTACTTTGAGAGCTTTTAATCTCTTTTTTAATAATTTAATTATATATATGTATCTTACATTAATCTTCCTTTTTGCACCCCACAAAGTGCACGCATTCATCGTCACCCTAGTGCCTTGTCTACATCCCCTCCCCTGTTTTTATTCCTCTTCCTCTCCCTCCCCTGCAGTGTCTCTGAGTAACAGTTGAAAGCTTTTAATTGTCATTCAACATTTTAATTCAATTACTGTAACAAAAACTGTGTAACTTAATTAACCGGAGTATTTCATTGTACTATTGTATATTAATGTGTATTTTTAACTTTTTAATATCCTATTAGCTGACTGCCTTTGGAACTACATGCTAGGATGGAAACTTATTGCTGGCAATCCTTTGAAATATACACTTCAAAGATATTTTCTTGGTTAAAATAAATGTGTTTTTCCCCCCTCCCAGAGAAGTATATCAGAAAATTCCCTGGTAGCAATGGACTTCTCAGGCCAGAAAAGCAGAGTTATAGAAAATCCTACTGAAGCTCTTTCAGTTGCAGTTGAAGAAGGACTTGCGTGGAGGGTACAAATAACTTCATATTTATTAAAAAAATTTAAGGTATTGAATTGGTTTTATCTCAGAAGGTGAAATTTGTTCTTCCCCTTTCTTGTACAGAAAAAAGGATGTTTACGCCTAGCCACTCATGGTAGCCCCACTGCCTGTTCACAGAGTTCTGCCACAAACATGGGTAAGTGTGTGCATATTCATGTGGATGGGTAGATGCACACTTAACTGTAGTTACTGGGTTGTTATAGTGGAAAGTACATGCAATTACATTGAGATCATTTCAAACTTTTTTTTGTATTTCTCCATTTTCTACAGCTATTCACCGGTCCCAGCCATGGTTTCACCACAAAATTTCTAGAGATGAAGCTCAACGTTTGATTATTCAGCAAGGACTTGTAGATGGGTGAGTCTGAACTTTGAGTGATTCAGGGCTTCTGATTTCTCTAATAATCATCAGTTTTCAGTATATCTGAAGTTTTGATTTTGACTTGACACAGAGCAGAAGCGACTTTTTTTTTTTTAGAAAAGGGTGGTTGTCATTGAATTCTAGCAATATCTATATTCATACCAGATACACAATGTGCACTTAGTACTTGTACACAAGTAGATAATTGAATAGGATGTTCTGTTCTGTTATTAACCAGTGATTGTTACTATTGTCCTTTCTGTGCCAATAGCAACTCAGATATCAATTTATGGGAAAAAATGTGAACTGATTTTGGTATCAGCATTTTGATTTGAACATATATGTAATATGATTCCATAGTAAGCTTTATGTCATGATATTATCTACATTTTATATATTTTTAAATTTGATCAGGGTTTATTAAATAAGAAAGTAGTTCTGATATATTCTGACTGCTTGTTTTACTTTTTATCTGTTTATATTCCTATTGTCTCTGCATTTGAACAGCTTAAGTAATAGAAAACTACAAAAAACGTACTTCTTCAGTGTCTCCCCTATTATCTTTCAGTGGGCTACTGTTGAAGATGCTAGAAAAATATAAAATATTTTATGAAAAACATACAAATATTTTTTCCTCAAATTAGTATTTCAGATACCACTCATAACATTCAGATATTGCTAAATTCCCCTTCCCAATGCAGTATAAATTAAGAAGTCTGTGTTGTGGCTTTGATGAGAAATGAGAGTAGCATCAATTTAAATAAGTGGGGATACTGGGATTTTTTTTTTTTTTTAGGGGTTGATTTATGATGAGGAAAATGAAGATTTCAAGGTTATTCAGTGTTGGCATTGGATAAATTTAAATCTTCACATGAAAGATTATTAAAAGAATTTTAGTAATATCTAGACTCTTAGGAGAAGATTGCAATCTCTGTATGGAGCAGTTTTTTGATATAAATTTGAATAATCAACCAAGTTATAATCTGATGAGACCAAAAAAAAAAAAAGAAAAAACAATAGAAATGGGTGAAATATTTGGGAGGATGATAGTTACCTTTATTTATATACCCAGTTTCTGTAAAATGAGTAAAATAATTATATAAAAAGTGACAATATCTTTCCTTTTTTTAAATTAAATTTTTGTTTTGTGCCCTTTGGGAAGAAAGTATGATGCCAAACAATCCACTAGGTGGTAGTGGTGTTCTTTTCCAAAATGGGGAGAGAATTACAGCTTGATTTACCAGTGAAACTTCCTTTTGTCCCATTTCTCAGTGATGTAATGTCAGAATCTCACACAGCACAAATGAAATGGGTAACCTCATTAGACATGTGATGGCTCAAACTTGGTTGCCTCTGCCCAGGCCCAGTGAGATTAGTATTGGAGTCACCAGTGAGAACTGTTTGCACAGTCTGTTTGCCAACAATTAACACAAAGCTAGTTCTGCCTGCATTGTAAGCCAGTAAGTAAAAATCCATGCCTGGCAGTATTTTTCTCCGAGGCCATTAGGCCATGTTGTGTTTTCCTAGCCCGATGATTTAGAAGCTTTTCTGCCACTTTCTTCAAGGTTAAAGTACACGTTGTTAGGGTGTTTCTTTTACTTAATATATTTTCCTCAAATATTTAATGAATGATTCCGAGATTGATTTTTAGAATATATTCATTTCTTGCTTTCTGTTGTGTATGTAACATTATGAACTGGAATCAAAAAGAAAAAGGGAATCCAGCGTAGAAGAGGGGAGTAAAAAGCAATTTTGTTTTCAATAGTTTTCTCTTTTCAAGCATAGTATGATACAGAACTTAAAATAACAATGTGCTAATGCCTCATTTTCCTACAGGAGACTTTCATGGGAATATCCATTTCCCAGGGACTTAGCACTAATTGCTGACTTGTTGATGCTAACAAAGCATTATAATTATTATGAGCAAAGAATCTGGCAAATGGGCTGTTTGTTTATCTTATTAAAATTCCTTAAAACTGAAGACTAACGTTTGATAGTATGAGATTATTATTATACCATATTGTTTACTATGTTGGATAATACATCTTTGAATAATATACAGTAAAGGAAATCTATGGCAATGTTTATGAGTACACCCTCTAGATTTTTATACAATATAGTTCTGTGAAATCCTTAAGTAAATATAGAAACATATTGAAATTCCTTCTCTTTCTTTAGAGTTTTCTTGGTACGGGATAGTCAGAGTAACCCCAAAACTTTCGTACTATCAATGAGTCATGGACAAAAAATAAAGCACTTTCAAATTATACCAGTAAGTAATTTGTGATTTCACATGTATGTATTAGAAGTGATCTAAATACATAAGCTTTTAGAAACTTTGGTTTTCTTTGATTCTTTTATTAAATATAATTTGGGAGCTTGTGCTTTGACTAGAGTTAAGTTTGGCAGAAATGGTTTTATGAGCCTGAATTAATATAAGAAATACAGGAATTGTAAAAATTAAATTTCCCTTTTCCCATGAAATGTAATTTAGCAATATTGCATAGACCCCATGCCACGTATTGTTAAAAGGCCACTAAAGATTCTTTCTGAATTCTACAAGCAGTTCTTAAAAAAAAAATCATTATTTTAAAGCCCTTTCATCTCAAAAAAAATCATTATTTTAAAGCCCTTTCATATTAAAAATTTTTTTTGTTTTTTTATTTTTCTTTTTAAGCATAATAGATTGATACATGGGTGCTTCAGAACTAGAAAATGTTTAAGATATTCTCAGCATATTTCAAGATTTCTGTAATTCTGTTTCTGTATGGCACAATTTGCGTTAGGATTTTTGTTGCTTCTGCTATTGTCCAGTGTGTGGGCTCACCTGTGTCTGTATGTGCATCATGAATGTTTGTATGCTTGTGAGCACTATGTTGGAACCAAGTGTGCAATAATAGAGATTTGGTCTACTTTCTGGAAAATTACATGAGATTGTTACATTGCTAGAGTTTCCTTTTGAAATACTCTTTTTGGAATTAGTCAAAATCCATATGAAGTATCTTTCCTACTTTCTTGATTGTATGAGTGAACATTCCTGGAGAGTGTGAATTGCTTAATGCTAGAACTCATTGCCCCTTCCCCCCTCCATTCAAAAAGCAAAGACAACTGTCATTCCATCAGTATTTGATTGCTTCAGAATCAATTTGCTGACACAAATTATGTGAATATTCATTTTTAATGTACCAAATGAAGCTATAAAGTGATAGTATTTGGAAATGAAAATTCATTTTCTCTGAGTGGGAACACTAAAATCTTTTACTTGTACACTGAAATCTTTTGCATGTACAGATTTCTCACTGCTCATTGATGAATAATAATCATACTATTCTAATTACATAATGGTGGGTGAATTAGATGAAGAGAATGTGAAATCATACTACTTATCCTCAGATCAGATGAACTTCTTTTAAATGTAAATGAAATTACAAAAAGGAAGTGGACACACCATAACATTCTTTTCACTGTCCTTTAGCTATATAATCTTGTCAATTTTGGCATAAAAAGACACAATATGTAATAGACTATGATTGTCCATGGGGTATTTTGCCCTTCTGTTAGTTTGTTGTTTTTCCACTTGTAGGTGGAAGATGATGGTGAAATGTTCCACACACTTGATGAAGGCCATACAAGATTTACAGATCTAATCCAGCTGGTGGAGTTCTATCAACTGAATAAGGGTGTTCTTCCTTGCAAGTTAAAACATTATTGTGCTAGGATTGTTCTTTAGCCAAACTAGGAATGTCTTATTCAACTGTTGAAGAAAAGGACTCAAGAAAAAAAAAAGAAGAAAAAAGAATGGTTATAAGTAAGGGTGAAAATGTCACCTGGTGAAAAGAATCTATTCCATCAACCAGTTACAAAATAGTTTATGCAATGCAGATATGCAAAGATTTGGATTGACATACTATCATTTAAAATTATTAGTTGAAATTAAACTTCAGAAAAAAAGATTTCTTGTGTTCTTGTGTGATTCTATATTACTGTAACATTTTCTTCAAATCAGATTATTTTTGTCTTTTTCATTATAAGGTCATTAGAATTCTCAACCCCAAAAAGTGGGGAAAAATTGGGATTCAGAATGATTTATTTATAGATCAAATATCAGCTAAACTACTCACTTTTGTAACAGAAGAAATAGCTTATCAATTATAAGAAGCTACTTATAATCTATTAATAAATTAAAATGCATTGTAAATTATATTTTTTCTCAGTTTATTGTAACCTTAAAATCAAATCATATTTTGAAGTAGTAGTTTAAAGTTGGTTTAAATTTTGTTGATTTTTTTTCAGGATGACTTATTAAATCACTAGTTATGCAATAATATTTACAGTGATGTAAATATACCTTTTGGTGGCACATTATTCTGTGCACTTTTTTATTCATTTAATGATCAACTGAAACTATGTTTTTAAGAAAATGAGTATAGTGGAGATTTATATACTTTACACATGGCTTGTTGTAGCATCATCTATGACAATATGAGAACACCACCTTAATAATTCATATTTTGCTCACACTATAACTTTTAGGGTACTTTTTAGTTCCTTATACTCTGAAATCATTAGCAGGTCAAAACTTGGTAAAATCAAAAATTCAAAATCTATAAAGATCCTAATAGGCAAATCTCTGTTATTTTGTTTTCCTGTCTACTTTCAGTTTCTTATTTTGGCAACATCAATAGAAACGCCAAAGATTTTGGTTACTTGAGACATAACCTTCCTTATCACCTCTTTGAGACAATCTGGGAAAATTTTGTTGGAATTCTATTCTGATTTTTCCACTTTTTGTTGGACAGATATTCATTGTTCTAAAAAAATGAGAAATTAAATGTCAGACATTAAAGTCATACAAAATATTGCCCATATCCTTTGGTTTATAACAATATGGTAGGAAAGTAAAAAGAAACTTTTAAAACATTTTAAAGTATGGATGTGGCATGCTGACATGCATGAGGAGGTGTGAACTTGTGCCCCTAGCTCATGGACAGTGTTACATAATATTAACAATATAATAATATAAATAAAGAACATATTTTGAAGAAAGCTTTGGTAACAAAGCATCTGAAGCATTCATCAAATGCTAAGGAGTCAATTATAACTGAAGAGATATTGGTATATTTTAAGAATATTCAACTTACTTTAGACAATGCATACTTAACTCTTAAACCTCTGAAACTTAGACTATAAATCTGATATTATCAAATGTTGATCTGGACTCTAAATGTTGGGAAGACATATAGAATATCTACGTGGAGGAACAATAGGATAACTATTTGCCCCTTTTAACCTTCCAAAATAGACTTGAGTATTTCTGATTAATAAAAATTCTTAGTGTTTTGAATTAAAATGCATTTTTAATCTTGCACCCACTTCAATTTAATAATAGCAGAAAATGTAACAGTTTAAATACTAAAGCATCATAAATTCACAAACTTTGCCTCGCTTTTGCTTTTGATATTTGTGCTTCTAACTTCATTCACAGTCTAAATTTACTATCATGGACTCCAGATTTTTAATGTTATGTTTTACTTTGTGCTTAAAGCATAAGTCAAGAAAAATTATTAAGGGAAGGTTGACATTATCCTTCCTCATTCCTTCCAATAAAGGGTTTTCATTATGTGTATGTATGCATGTGTATACATGTGTGTGTGTGTGTGTGTGTGTGAATCTGTATGAAATTAAATCTGAGGATGTCAGACAGATTCATAGTTGATCCAATATTAATAATGGATTTCCAAGAAAAATATGAATTACCTTTGGATTATGTTTTACTTTCATTTGGCCTAGTTTTTCTGTCCTGTACCATTTTGCATAAGGATTAGGGCAAATCAGCTCTGTTTTCTTCTCTTCTCTTTTCACATATTAGAGTTAGTTTATTTCACTCTCCTAGACATAAACAGACATAGGAGGCTATATGATCCATGCTGTTTATTTTTATGTCCTTATATGGAAAACTAGGTAATTATGTTGAAATATCCAGGAGACCTAATCAAACAGTCAAAAATTTATTAGTAGTGTGTGCATTCAGAATAATTACTTTCACGGATACAATGGTGTAAACTCTGACAGATTTAAATAGATTAGCTGGAGGGTTTTGTTTATCTCCATTTTAGGGTGGTCAGCATTAATCAGATAGTCTCTCTGACTTCTGAATACCAACAGGGCCAGCTCCACATATGTTAGTTGTTTTATGGTAGTGATAATCAGACTATTACTTGAATTATGATTCTCCAGAGAGGAGAGATTGACACTGAAATGATTACAGTTTGCTACAAGGTGGTTCCACTATTAAAAAAGTTCATTTCTTGATTGCCAGACATTCTTTTTTCTGTGTGATGGCTTTATCTTGAGGCTTGATGAAATTTATTAACCAACCCCTTTCACAGAATATCTTTAAATATATTAAGTAAAGAGATTTTCACAACAAATTACAGAACTGTAACTTTTTAATTGTATATGTAGATGGACCATAGTTGGAAACCCTTTGGTATCTCTTGGTTGTTTTGAATATTATCCGTACTCGTCCTCCAGTTTTCTGTCTCATATTCTCTAGAGAATCCAGTGGGTGATCCTCAGTGTTATGCATACCAGTGGACCCAAGAGTAGTTTGTTTGAGGTGCAAGGTTATAATATTATCAAACATTCATCCAAACCTTCATACCTGCTTCTTATGGGATGTCTTACTTCTTGCCAGCCCTGGCTCCCACTTCTACCATCGATGACATTTGGCATGCTCATAAGTGGGGCATGGCTTATGATGTTTCTAATAGGTATGCCTTAGGCCATAATTTATAAATGTGAACTAGAGAAAGTCCAGCCTCAGGGCTTAGTACATAACTGTATTCATCCAGAGACAGTCACTACAGTTTCCCCCTAACTTCAGAAAGGTATCCCAGTGTATTTCTGACCAGCACAAACACTAGTTTCTGCAGTTCCTTTGCTGTGCCAACTCCATTTTAATTACAATAAATCCACCATTTCCTAATTGAACCTCTCATAGCACACAAAGAATTAGAAACTAGGGTTAAGGGCCCTCCTTGGTGGTGCAATGTGTTAAAGCACATTACTGTGAAGCTAGCTGCAGCAGCTTCAGCATGATTCGAGCCCGCAGGGAGGTGACCTACATGACACAGCAGTCCTCTCCTGTCTTGCTTGCTACTCTCCTCAGCAGTGTACTTCATCAGGCTGTCTGCTCTGCTCCCCACCCTGTCTCTGATGAATATTCTCACTGCCCCTGCACCTCTGGCTTTTAACCCAACTCTGTATACATAAATACATACATCTTTAAAAAAGAAAGAAAGAAAGATACTAGGGTTAAGATTATAGTTCTTGAGTCATACTTTGAGGATTTAAATTACATAGTAGCTATGTATCTTTGGTCAACTAAAATGTATTCATTTATACAGAGGGATCACTGTCATCATTGTGGCCACTTTTGGTGATGGTTTAATAAGTCATTCACATATAATGCTTAGCACATTGTCTAGTATATTAATATATTTGTTAGTGCATTAGTAATTGTACTCTCCTTGAGACTTTGTCCTTTCTGCAAGAGGACTGAGTACCTTTGTTTTACCTCTACTTGGCTTGTGTGCCCTGCCAAAAAAAAGTCCACTAAATTCTACATTGTGTTTCTGCCTTTGTCTCAGACATTCCTATATGACTGCTTTTTGAAAATAACCAGAGTTGCAGATGGTGAGTCTCCACCTATCTGCAGAGATCACAATTCCCGTTCCTGCTTGTGCCAGATCCTACTGTTACTATGTTTTCTTCCTCTAACTGATTAAGAAAAAAGTGAGATTTGAGAGTCTTATACTTTACATCTCCTCTTAAATAAATTGCTTGATAGCATGGGAAATAAAGAACTCTGCAAATCAGCTCTAGAACACCTTCTTGGATATTGCAGGAAATGGACTAGTGAATAAATGAAGGAATCTGAAAAGAAATCTAATTGAGTCTTCTCAGAGAAATTGATAAACTTTTCTGGAATCAAAGTGCCCCTGGTAATATACTCAAAGTGCATTCAGCTGGAAGTTCTTGTAACGTTAGCAATCCGATTAATAGCTGAAAGTGATGTTCTTGTGTGTTTGTTAGGTTCACTTCAGCATGTTATATGAAACACTTTTAGAGATGCAAAATTGAACACTAGAGCTTTACAAGTATCTAGCATAGAAACCAGGATGAGTTTGTGTTGTACTATAAATACAATGGTTGGCAGACATTGGTATACTTGCTGAAAAATGGGAGGATTGAGATGAGTCCTGGAAGATCTCTAGGAATTCTCTAGGAATTAGACTTATCAAACAGTGAAGAAAGAACTGTACAGTATCATCAAAGAGTGACAATATGAAGCAGTACAGAAAGAGCATAGATTGAAAGTTAGATTTTCAAGAATGACTTCATTGAGCTGAAGTATACAAGGCATTAAATGAAGAAGTAAGTCATGTCAAAGAGGACTGGACAGGCAAACTCCTGTTGCTTTAGGAATAGCTTCAGTACTTTGCAAAGTGGTCTACATTTTAGTTAATGAAAGTCAAAATCAAAATCAGTGTGTTACCTCATTGATATTTTAACTGGTTGACATCAGGAATGGGGTTTATTGGTACTTTTATCTCTGCCCAATGTACTGGAAATTCTCAGAAATATAAAATGAGTAAAATAGAGTATAGAAGTACCTATCTGCATTAGAGGAATAACTGTTGATAAGATGGAGAGAGAACTAAAGAAGAATGACCCATCAAGAAGCCCTTCAATATTCTTCAGTAATCAGGAGAGTATGCTCTATCTAGGGCATGGGTTTTAAAAAAAAAGAATTTTATGAAGGGAGAATCTGTGATGTTGATAATTGGATGAAAATGATGAGGAAGAAACAAAAGAGTATAAAACATGATTAGTAGGAAAGAAACTCAAAAGATGATGGTAATCATGATGGTGTAAAAGTTTGGTTTAACAAAAAAAAAGTTTGGTTTAACAGAAGTCACCAGAATTCTTGTCCATAGAATCATCTTTACTTAGAAACTCTTTGTATGGAAATGGTAACATTTGATACTAAAAGAAATAAAATACAGAGAAGAACTTCATTTTGCATTGGAAGTTACAAATTTGGTAACATACACATAGAGGTTATGACCCTGTATCTCTAGGTCATAAGCTGCATTGTGAAACTATGTTGCCACAACTAAAAAATAATAATTTGGGCATGGATTTGGAGAAGAGAGATAATAAGAGAACAAATTAAAGGGCCAAATAAAATGGTGTCATTTATAAACTAAAGTCTGTAAACTAAAAGAAAGGACTTTGACAAGTCCAAAAAGTAGGTGGCAAAACAAATCTTAAGAACATGAATATTCAATATATATTTTTTTAGGATGTTCACGCACTGTTCAACAATATTACCACCTTTCATCTTTCCAAATGCTGAGTAAGTCTCCTATACAAATCACCTAGAAGAACATTGAAGGACATCAATGCTCCATATCAAGATTTAGGTTATGTGTTAAGAAGGGACACAAGTGACCAAAAATTCAGCAGAAATTCAAACTTCAGTACCAAAAACTTTAAAGTTAGACATTGGCCTTCCAAATGGATGTAGTTTGTTTTTCGAAACCCAGAAGGTAAGCTGCCCTCAGCTAACATAATTTTCACTTGTTATACACTTTATTTTAAGGTCACCCTTGAAAATGCAACTCACCAAAACTATAAGAAACTACATCTTGGCAAGGATGTAGAGTAAAGGGTTTCCTCATGTACTGTTGGTGTATTATCTATGGATGTGGCCAATGTGGAAAACAGAGCAGACAATACTCAAAAAATTAAGAATAGAAATACAGTATGGTACAGTTTTCCCACTGCTGGCTTTTCCCCAAAGAACACAATACCACTAACCTGAAGAGTTATGTGCATGCCAATGTTTTTCACAGCATCACTTACGTTATCCAAGCCTAAATGTCCATAATTGGATAAAGAAGATGGGGTATATATACAAAGTGGAATACTACTGAGTTGCTAAAAAGAAAAGATGAAATCTGTTTCCAATAACATGGATTGATCTATAGAGTATCATGTCCAGTGAAATAAATCAGCTGAAGAAAAACACTATGAATTTAGTTACATGTGATCGATTAAAAAATGAAAGAAGAAAAAAATAAACTTAGACTATGAAACCAAAATAGCAGTTCCCAGAGGTGAAGGTGTAGGAGGTAGTTAAAAGAGTTGGTGGCAGATACAAACTAAACTTGTGGTGGCAAGCATAAGACGTATGGATGTTGATTTATAAGGTATATCTGAAACCTATATAATACAGTAAATCACTGTTAAATCAAATAATTTTCAAGAGAAAAAATGTTTAATCACTTGTAAGAAACTACTAACAAGAATAAGAGTACGGATAGTGTATTAGATAAGATGGTCAAAGAAGACCTCTCTAAGAAAATCTTATTTAAAGGGAAACAAAAGGTAGCCACATGAGCGTCGTGTGAATGAAGAGCTTCTGAAGAGTGAAAAAGAAATATGCAAAGGTCCCAATGCAAATAATAACACAACATATTAACAAATGATTGGACAAGGGAGTAAAGAGTAGTACAGATAACATTCAGATCATACAGGCACTTTTATACTCTACGATAATGGAAATGGAAAGCTGTTGGTGATTTTTAAATAATGATAAAATAGGAAAAGATCGTTATAGAAGCTTTGTGGATAATAGGTTAGAAGTAGACAAGAATATGTGTTTATTGAAGCATTATTATTTTTTTCAAAGATTTATGTATCTACACATAGAAGAACTGGGATGTAGGCCCGAGGTTCAGGAGGTGAGAGGATTCACCAAAGTGGGGAGCAGAATAGGTGGATTGACTGATATACACTGAAGGGAGCAGCAGGATAGACACGAGAGGTCTGCCATGCCACCATGTGGGTCACCTCCCTGGCCAGGGGTGGAACTCATGCTGCAGTGGCAGTGGACAGGTTCATAGTGCTGAGACAACCCCTTGCACCACCAGGGGATTGATATCATCATCATCATCATGGATGGTCATTTATCTATACTCATTGTTGTGGGAAAATCCACACAAACGTGCTAATGCTAGAATGTTCACAAAAATGGAAGAAGAAATTAAACTTGTTCTACCTATTATATAAAATAATAGGATTTGAAGATGATTTACTATTTTGATGTATCTACTTTATAACTTTTTATGAATTGGTCTACTTTTTATAATCAGAAGAAATACTTTTTTCTGGTTAGAGTTAAATAAGTCTTAACTATGCAGAATGAGATTTATTGTCATTTTATTATTCTTTTCCAAAATTTGTCTAATTCATGTATTCATCATTTTCTGATGTGAATTGGCATTCTTGTCTAGTTCAATATGCACGTGGATATTATGTTCATCCAATCTAATGTTTCCATCTGAGCGTGTTACTCATCTGTCAAAACACATAGATTCGTTATTTCCCTTTAATTCTCAATGGACAATAAACACACATTTTGGTAGATGTCTGCCAATTTCTTAAGGAAAGAAGAGAAGTCTAAATTTAGGCTTTCTCCCCAGGCTGTGTTCTTTGTAACTCAAAGGAACTGGAAATTTTTCTCTCAAAGAATCCTGTTTTTATCTTCTGAGGCTAGGCTAGCTTCCAGCTTTTGTCCTGAAGGACTAGTAAAGATTACAAAGTGACTTCAACATCAAACTCCAAGTCCTCTTCCAGCAGCATTATCCCAGACATAAAGGAATGCTCCACAGGTCGTTGAAAGTCTGAAGGTTGTTTGAACATGTTTCTATAAGGACATTAATTTCTTGTTGCTGTGCATTGTAATATTGTGATGTTTTACTGTAGTGAAAGGAAACAATTTACCTGAAATTGCAATCTGTTTAGTTAATGTTCAGTCCCGCCATCAATGGAAAATTATAGTGTCCCCCTAAGTTCTAGATGCTGTTCCTTTGTCTCTGTTTTTATAACTCCATCTCTTTTAATACCTTGCCTTTGGTTTCTCATAGAAAATAGCTTAGCCTTTGTGCTTTCTTGTCCTTGTGCCTCTTACCTTCTTGGAAATTCTCAAAATTGGCCTTTACTATAAGTTGCAATTATTAACTTAAAGTTATTAAATCTTAGCTTCTAAGTAACTACCTAAACACTTTGTGTACAAACTCATGTCTTAAAAAAAAAAAATCCATGAAGCTTCCAGTTAATTGAAAGCCTAGTTGTGGGATTAAGAGGGTGATTGTGATGATGATGATGATGTTGATGGTTGCTTAAATGTTATCAACACTGTTAAAGTCCTTCTGTACCACCAGATTCCCCACAAGTAGGAAGTTATATATACTGAAACTTAAAAAATATCCCACATCAGTAGTACAGTTTCATTGCAGAAAAATAAGATATTGACAACAGGAATTTTTCACCTGTAAGTTTACAACCCACATATAACACAACGGTGCTAACAAATTGATATGCTGAGTGAGTAGCAACTATGAATTGCCTTTGAATATTTCACATTAGTTTTCTGTCACCCATTTAATCTTCTATCTGGGAATCTAACTTTTATTTGTGAACAATCATGAATTATTTCTGTCTTATATTGCACTGCCTAAATTTGTGAAAATGATTTTTTTTTAAGATTTATTTATCAATACATACAAGAATTGGGATAGAGGCCAGAGGCATGGGAGTGGTGGTAAAAGGATTCACCAGAGACAGAGTGGGGAGCAGAAAGGCAGATTGACTGAAATACACTGCTGAGAGTCAGGAGAGGTCTGTTGCACCATGTGGGTCAGCTCTGGGGCTGGGGATCGAACTTGTGCTACAATGGCTGTGGATAGCTTCTTAGTATTCCACTTTAACCTCTTGCATCACCAGAGAGGGCCCCCCCTTTTTTTTTAATAAAAACTTTGATGAGCAAATTTTGGGATGTGTTATAACACCAAAGAAATTATTTAAAGAATTTCTTCCCCTGATAAAGATGGATTTTGCCCCCATGTTGCCCACAATACTATATATCCAAATATTGAATATCCTGCCTGCTATATGGAATTTCACGTTTGGAGCATTGAACATAATAATATAGTTTGGATTAGAAGTTTGTCTCAGAAATTCTGCTGTAGCTCTGCAATAAAAATCTGCATCCGAAATAGGCAATGGAGATGATTTAATGAAACCAAACTTGAAAAGTTAACTAAGTTAACTATCTGTGCACTTGAATATTCCTTCCTAGTATTAATCTTTGCCACACTCCTCACTGTTTTCAAAATTATGGTAGCAAGGGAATTCATCAGATTCCTGTTTTATAAAATGGTAATATTGACTTTCAGTGATCATATAACTATTGAACCAGGACCCAGGAGTGTTCCCTCCTCTCACCGTGTTTCAGCTTGAAAGACATTCTGCCAAATTCACAGTGGCAAGGTTTGCTGGAGCGCTTCTGTTTTAGTCTCAGTCCGAGTCTGTGTTTCAAGCTTTTCAAAGTTAAATAGATAATGCACTAAATGTGATGGACTTCTCAATCCCACTAATGCTAACATTAAATAAAGGCATATATTTTTTAAAATACTGATTTTTTACAGGTTTTACATTAAAAATCCAAACAACCTGAACGATGCCAAGGGACAGCCAGTGGATGTCACCAGTGCACCACAGAATTGTAGAACGAAGCACTGTTTTTACTTTTGTGCCTCAGACATTACTGTGGTTGGTGGTCCTATACTTTTGCAATATCCAATATTTTTTCCCTTTCCTTATAAATTATTGACTAATTCTGTACCAATTAGTTCTACCAGTTGGTAGGTTTGTTATCAAGTTAAGCTTCAAAACAAGAACCTGGCTCAGATAATTAAAAATTTAGAGGTGGTTGATTAAATATGCAGATAGTCTGTGAAGCTACTTCTTGAAACCATTATATTGCCTTTTAATACTAATGATTTGTATAATTAATAAAAAACAAGCCTGAGAGCATTACAGAAAGAAGTGAGATGTTAAAAAGAACTGGGTTAAATGCCACGAAGCAAGAATATAATGCAATCAAGACACATTTGCCGAATAAGTTAGTTCTAGCTGTTTTGCTTTAATAATACGGCTCTCTTTTTAGCCAAAACCATATATTGAATTCTACAGTTGTTTTGGAAATTATGTGCTGGGTCAGTGAGTGGTCTGCGGTCTAATTAAGTAAATTTTGTGGATTGTATACATTTTCTTCCAATTAACAATCTTAATTACTTCAATGAGTTTTCTGATTTGCAGGTTTGTTGTGAAGTGTAGGCAGTGAAGCATAAATGTCCAGATCAAGTTGGGACTGGGGGTGTGCTCCCTTGGCTTACAGTAAAGTTATTTGTAGTTAACTATAAAATTACAAAATTTCCCTACCAATTCTGACCCCCAAATTTATGTTTTGAATACATATTTTTCTCAAGATCATGGATACTTCTCTGCTGTGAACACAAATTTGGAGTCAGTTAGTGATTTCCATTGTGTGATAGTTAAAAAGTCATTTAAGCTCTTATGCTCCTGTTTTCTTAAGCTGTGTTATGCAGCAAACCAAACAATACCAGGAATAACTCTTATTTGGGGGATTTGCCAAGTGTCAGGCATTGCCATGGGGTCTTTATATGGTTTACCTCATTTGCTCATTGAAAAAAATCTCAGCAGGGAAGTTGTGCTATTCTAATACCACTTTCAAATCATGGAGTGTCTAACTCAATTGCCTCTAATCTTTTCACAAGGGCTTTTTTCAGTAGATAATGCTGTTGTCATGCTTTCTACAGGGTGGGCATTGCCTAAACTTTGTACTGAATGTATTCCAGGGTAATATGAGGACTGAGGGGCTGGCAGCATGAGTGGCATATATACCTACATGCTATGTTTCTGGACACAAATCACAACCAGTCTTCTTCCAGTGTCCTGTATCTGTGAAAGGGGCCTCTGTGCTCACCTATCAGACTATGAATTCACTTACTAACATTATGGACACTAAGGACTCAGAACCATAGAGACCATGAATGTTTATTGTTCAAGTTTGGTGCTTTATTGTAGAAGACATGAAGATTTCAACCTTAATTTAGACACAGAAAAACCTTGGTGCATATAAAGAGTAGCCTCAAGGTCCCTTCAAGAGTCTAGGGTTGATCAGTTTGTGTGTGTGTGTGTGTGTGTGTGTTCGGTCCTGGACACCACCTGTTCAGTCTGACTATCAATCCCAGTTCTGTTGGAGACATTTTTCTGAGGGATGCTTCTATAACTCCAAGTTCCACTGGGTTATCATTAATTATGAGCTATAACATCACCCCAAACTCAGTATGACACAATTAATTGTGAGTAAACATTGTGGGTGAGTAAAATAGCAACTGTAAAATGATTTAAAATAGGTTAAATAATTATGAAACTAAAGTTCTGGATTTATAGAAGCTGGATATATGTTGATTTAATTTGATATCTTCACACTTTGAACCTTGTTTTGTTTTTCTTGATCAAGGAGAAAAAATTACTGTCAATTTATTTTTTAATTTAAGTATTATTGCATTATAACATTATGTAAGTTTTGGCTGTGTATCCCTGAAAATCATTCTGTGTGTATACAGCGGAATGAACATTGCAGCACAGGTCTCAGTAAGCTTGAAAACGGATTTGTTGATATATTCTAAGTGCAGCAGAGAGAAAATAAAATAAAATCCTTTCCTTTTCCCTTTCTCTGTGTTAACATAGTGATCATTAAAAAAAAATTGGTTTAAAGGGTAAATGATTGTACTTTACAATAAATTTTATTCCCATTTATTTATTAGTTCCAACCTTATCATAAACTTTCAATGTCCTGTCATTCACATTGTTTGAAATGAGAGCATGTGGTCCCCCAAATGTCTCTGGGTTCCACTTTTGCAAGTCACTGCATTTGTTTTTGGTAGACTCTCATACCCTTTTTTCTTATAAACTCTAGAAGTAGACTTTTTCCTTCTCACTCAAGGCTTTCTTCACTTACTCAGAATCTCGTTGTACTTCAAAGCACAACTTGAAATATACCTTTTCGATGAAACCTTCCAAGAGAAAAATACTAGATTCACACAGCACGCAGTTCTCTCAAAACTTAACATTTCTAAAGATTTGTTCAAGTGGGCTTTGTAAAATTAGCATGTGTTTGAAACAGAATATAGTGGTCCTCATGAGTAGGAATGTGTTTCATATATTACTTTGTATCCTCTCTGTCTACCTAGTAAGGTAGGCACTCACATATTTCCTGATTTGAATAATAGATACATTTCTAACTAGCCATCTCAGAAAGACAGAATATGAAATAATCCTTAAGGTTTTAGAAAGTGATTTTTCATTCCACCTTCATCAGTAACTTTTTAAAAATCTTTTTGAGAAATATCAAAATAATTTTATGTTAATTTATATGTAAGGATATTTTCAAAGTTCTTTTTTTGGTTATAATTTTTTCTTTATTTTAACTGCACCTATTTAACATTTGTCAATCACTTCCTATGTCTTAGATATTGTTATACATACTAAAGAAATGAAATAAAAAGAAAAAAAAAGGAACATCCCTGTCCTTAAAGAACTCATGAACAGGGAGAACAAACCTAGTTCAGAAAGTATACAAATAGGGTGTTGTGATACAGTAAAAATACAGCACAGTGATAAAACTCAGAGGTATAATGGAAGTACCTCAAATTCAACCTGCTTGTGGCCACCATCCTTTTCAAAACAAGATATTCATATCTTTTAGTTAGCCTGTGAAGATTTTGTTTCAGTGGGCTCAGTGGGTTTGTTTTTTCCTATTGAATTGACTTCAGAAAATTTTAACTTTTCCATATCCCGTATTAGAATTTACATATACCTGTATACACACAGGTTTCTCCCTCTCTTTCTCTCTCTGCATATATATTCTGAGTACAGAATTAAACACAAACTCTATTATTGTTGTTGCATTGAACTTAATATAATACTATGTGTGTGTGTGTGTGTATGTGTGCATGCATTTATATATGTATGTCAGTCATGGGTCTTCTTCATTGTATGCATGAAATTACTCTCTAGATTTATTCTTCTGGAAACTTGATAATATATGACATGCTTCAACAGCATTTGCTTATAGCTTCACACAATCAAGGATTTGGACAAAATGTCAACATCTCTAAAGGTATATACCTACAAAGACAATAGTATACTCTATTTCTATATTGCTGAATGTTTTTAAAGGAATTTTTATAGAGATCTGAGCTTTTAGAGTAATGTTCTTTGGGATAATGTGGTATGTTCATGACAGAATACGATCGACAGAATATTTGGCAAATGCCACACGTGGTAATTCTTTTCACACAAAGGTAGTCCAAAATGTTTAAGTAATTCTTGTCATGTCAGAGAGTGCAAATGTTCTTCAGGTATGGTTGGTTGATTTTATAAATGAGTTTTTCCACTTTCCTTAGTTACATCAACAGACATTTCATTAAATTATATTTAAAGATTTGACAAGACAAGTCCTATGGAAAGCATGTTAGTTTAAATTTCCCCATCTTGTCACACTGTGATTGGTCTAAGTGTGGTAGAGCCTGAAAGGGTGGGCTTAATCAGCATGAACATTTGCAGAAACTAATGAAATTTAATAATAAATAATTCCAAGAGGCCTCGTTAAGCTGGAACATTATTATCAAACTGAATATACATGTTGACAGCTATGCCAATAAATTTGAGAGCTGTGAACATTTACTGCATAAAATAATGAAGGTCCTTTAAGAAGGTTCTGCTGCTCTTATTCTGAGAAAAGAATTGCTCCCTGACTTTGTTTTCTTTTTTAGTCAAAGGGAGAAATAAAGGGTAAAAAAATAGCTGCTGGTTTTGCTGTCAGAGACACACCTGTAAAAAGAAAAAAAAAATGCAATAGTTCTGAATGAACTATAAGAGAAAAACATTTCTAAACTTTACCATTTTAGCAATCTTTGTTATCAAAATTGTAACTGAAGATCTAGCCAAACACAGTTATTTCTTTGAAGATTTACATCATATCAAACTGAAATGGTGTTTTTGGATTTTAGTATTGAATAGGAGTAAAAGAAGATTACTTAATCCCCAGATCTTTATTCTGAATATAGAATTGAACACAAACTCATTATCATTGCTGCATTGAACTAAGACAATTATGAGCCAATAATTAAATACTATGTTTGAAGACAGATTATGTTATTTTTGCAGTACTAATAGCTTTTACAAAAGATAAAGGAAGCAGACAAGTTCTGTTAGACTTGTTTAGAATCCATTGTTATGGAACATGGATCTATTTGGGCACTAAATTGCCTTAGACATAAAATATCTAATATGCAACTTCACATGGAGAACTGCCAGTATAGATGATTACAATTTAGCTGTGGTCAGAAGAAAATCAAATATATTATGGAAGCTATAGTATAATAAATGAATTTTGGTAAAGAGATTCTTCCTAATGAGATTAATTTTAGGCATAATTGAACAAGCCCTAGCATCACTGAAGATAAACAACATAATCCCCTTAGAAGATTTTTTAAAAATCTGCACAAAGTGTTTCTGAGTCTTCAACAAATTTTCACTTACTTGTACTGTATCCAATAAACAGAAGGGAAAGAATGAGCATGACTAGCCCTTCTTTGTTTTGTCTAATATTTCGGTGTGTGTGTATGTGTGTGTGTGTGTGTGTGCGTGTATGAACATTGTATTCTTCATGTAGCATCTATTTGGCAACTGTAATCATCAGCAAAATAAAAAAAAATTAAGAATTTCTGACTTGTGTGGAAAAGCAAAAAAATTCTGAAGGGCCTAACTGCTGATTCAGAAAAGCTTGTATACATTACACTGAAGTTTTACACTAAAAGGTTGGATTGTAGTGGTTTCCCCCAATTTCTCTATGTCAATCAAGTATTTGAATCTTAAGATTATTCTTAAGGGTCCCCATGGTGGTGTTGTGGGTTAAAGCACAGCACTGCAAAAGTGCAGCAACCACTTCAGTTCCATCCCAGCCCGGAGGTGACCCACATGGAGTAGAAGACCTTTCCTGTCTCACCCGCTGCTCCCCTCAGCAGTGTACTTCATCAATCTGCCTGTTCTGCTCCCTACTCTGTCTCTGGCAAATCCTCTCACCACCCCTGCACCTCTGGCCCACACCCCAGTTCTGTATGCATAAATAAATAAATCTTTTTTTTTAAAATAAATAAATCTTTTTAAAAAATATTCTTAGGTAGGGATTGAGTAGTTTGCTCCTGTACTTACTTTTTTTTTTTTAATGCATACAAGAACTGGGGGGTAGGCCAGATGTGTGGAGGGTGAGAGAATTTACTAGAGACAGAATGGGGAACAGAACAGGTGGGTTAACTGAAATACACTGCTGAGGGGAGCAACAGGTGGTGGGCCAAGAGAGGTCTGCTATGCCATGTGGGTCACCTCCTTAGCTGGGGATGGAACTGGTTCTACAGTGGCTGCAGATAGCCTCAGATAGCTGTGCTTTAACCTGTTGCATCACCAGGGAGGGCCCTTCTCCTGTACTTTCTTAACCCTCTTTTCAACCTTGCATGGCTGTCTTCTCGGATGCCCCGCTAGCTAGCAATCCCAGCTCCAAGCCAGGCCTACACTTTTGTATATATTACCAGTGGTTGCCAAATTGAATTTCTCCCTTTTCCTCATACACAGGAAACAAATCCCTAGGGAGGGTGGATCCTGTTTTTCTTCTGGTGCAAAGACTGTGTTATGGTGAAAAGCTTGTGTGCCTTTTCTACTTACTTGTCACCTACCAATGATACTGAAAAGGTTACATCATCTGTTAGTATACTATGAAATGGTGAAGGCCTCTAATCACCTGGATTTGAGTGAAAAAAGAAATGTCTACCAAATCTACTTTGCTTGTATCACATGAGTAAAAGGGCACATTTAAACCAATTAGTTTTCTGGAGTTCCTTTGCAGTTCTCTCAGCAAGCCCAAGCCCAACCTAATTAACAAATTAAATTACTAAATAAATAAACCTAATTAATAAGTGATCTGACATAGGATAGTTCCCATCCTATTTTCCTATCAAAACTTTATTCATTTTAGCTGGCTGTCCCATTTGATTACAACAGTGTCAAAAATTCCACACATATGAGACTATTAATAGCTGCAGCTACCCCTTATGCTAGGAAAGAAGACAATGAGAGGAAAAAGACAAGTGTGATGAGAAGTTACAATACAGTTGACCCAAGGAAATAGCTGTTGGTAGCATATCAGAGCTCTGTGGCTGACTGGGAGTGGAGGAAAATTCAGAATGAGAACACTTTCTCATTTTGCCTGGTGTCCTCATAAAAATGCTATTACTTCTGGATTCTTAACTCTTTTGCTTTAGTTTATGTTTGTGAAAGTTCAGAAGTTAGTTGCTTCTTAAATGGTGTATATATTTTTAAGTTGTTTCCAGCAAAATTTATTCAAGTATTAATGTGAAAAGCAACTGTAACTCAAGTTCAAGGTGGTGAAGCTTGTGACAAATGGATTGATCTCTTTGAGTGTGTAAGAAGCAGAAATATTATATACCCCCTTCCCAGCAATTTTATTTCCTATGACAGAAAAACAAACCTAGAATTAAATAAGGTTTTGCCATATTTGCTTCATATCATTTTTTTAAAGAAATAAAACATAGTTCTGTTTCTCCCCCAAGGTTATCAGTCACACATTTAAGTGTATTTTTAATACTTTTACAACACATATGACCATTCATCAAAAAGTACTATTTTCTATATAAGTGTTTGAAAAAAAAATGTAATACTATCATATCATTTTGTTCTATACTTGCTTTAAAAAAACAACTAAACAGCTGAGAACAATCCAGGTTGGTTAAGATCTATTTATGTATCTATCTATGTATCTATGTACCTATCTATCATCTGTCATCTTTATATCATTCTATGTGTGTGTGTACATTTCATTTTTGCTGATTTTATACAGCTTCAAGTATCAGTTTGTCATGGTATATGAAAAATCCTACTGTGCTATTTATTGTAATTGCTTTTAACTTATACATGACCATAGCATTTTCCTTTTATCCATATAATACCAGTATATTTGCTATACATTATTTTTGGGGCATTTCAAAGTTTTTTCTAATTATAAATAATACTGTACAAAAATTCTAACTTGTGTCTTTCATGAGAATTTTGTATATATTTTTTAAGAGTATAAACCTAGGAATTTAATTATGGCACTTTAGATTTTATACATTTTCTAAAATTACAAGATATAATACTAGCGCCAATGAGAGTTACATAAATCCTCACCGACACTTAGTGTTACACAGACATATTTTTCCCCCAGTCTGATTAGTGTGAAATATCTTTTCATATGGTTGTGCTAAATGGCAACTCAATTTCCTCTTCTGGCATTTGTTCAAATCCTAGTCCATTTTACAATTTGTGCTTTTATCACATATGGGTCTTTTTTAATATTCTTATTCTAATCCCTGTGATACGTATTTTAAATATCTTCTAGGGTGACACTTGTCCTTATACTTTGTTTATTGCATCTTTTATAAAGAGATACTAATTTTGATCTCACCAAATTAATTCACCCATTCTTTATAACTCCTGATTATTTGGTATTCTTAATCCCCCATATGTGTTTTATAGTCTGATTTTATTTCTATTATTATTGTTTAATATGTGATATTAATACCCAAATACCATATGTGTTATAGTTTTTTTCTCTGATGATGTGATGTAAGTTTACCTGCATACACAGTGATTCTTATTCAGTTCCATCAATCAATTTGTTTATTCTTATTCTATAACCATGCTGTACTAATTGGCATGGCTTTATTTAAAAATCTTTATTTCTAATGGAGCAAGACCTCTCTCTTCATTGCTATTTTCTTCCCATGTTTAGTTAGTTTTCAAGCCTTCTTCCCTTATATAGATTCAAGAATCAGTTTGTCAAGGTGTATGAAATATCCTACTGTGCTTTTTATTGAAATTGCTTTGAATTTATAGATGACCATAGCATTTTGTTTTTGTCCACATACTACCAATATATTTAAATAAGAAGCAGGATGTACTCCAGCGTTTAACGCTAAGCCACAAAGAGCATGTGTTCATCAGTTTCAAATCTAATGGGACTCTCAAGAGATGTGAACCTGTGTTGGAGGTACTTTAGAAAGAAGAGCAGGTGGTGTTTAAAAATGGAAAGTAATTGGAGAGGATTCAATTTTAAAAACAGAAATAGCGAATGATGGAAAAAAAATGTAGCTATGGCAGGAAATGAAATGACATCTTATCAGGTATGTGGATGGGCGAAGGGGCTCTGGGGAGGAAATCATACAAGAATGCAGTGTTTGACTCTTTCATGTCCTGAAATTGGAACTTTGTGAGTGAATTTCAAATGGTAACCCTTTCCCGCAAATAACAAATAAATTAGTTTCAAAAACTACTGCCAAGTTCAGAAGCTCTAGAATCTGCCAGTTTAAATGGTCTGTGCCAATGCATTCTTGTACAACCCACTTCCCTCTGCCAGCCTCATTGCTGATTGGATACTGATGGATGGCATTGCTCTGTTCCACTGCAGTACTTTATAAATAACATAATGCTGCGATCTACAGCACAATGGCAATTCCTATTTTTGCAGCAATTGGACTGGCTGGAAACAAATGATTGCCCTACTAGCAGGCTTTTGGATGGCTATTGGTCTCAGAATTAATCTCTAATAAACTGTCAGCAAAGGAATTAAAAAAATATGTATATGTGTTTATGAGTATGAGCATTTAGGCACAAAGCAAATTTGCTATTTAAATGTGTTTATGTTACCGTAAGTAAAAAGAAAAAAAAAAAAGCCTGAAATAAATGGATACCAGGGGAAATTTCAAGAGCATATCTGTTAGATAAACATTACTTTTAGCATTGACTGTTAGTACTTTATATCTCTAGTGTTTCTCTTTATTATTATTTCTGAAGAATATTCATATTTTTTTTTACAGACTTGTTTAGAAAAGATGTCATGACAGGATTGAGAATATTTGGGTAAGAAAATATTTGCCTATACAAAAATTCTGACAAATATAAAGTTACCAACATTTCAAGATTTTCTCTATCTTGAGTTATGAGCACTACTAAAATTGACATTAAATACAAGTCAGAAATTTACATCAGCTGGTTAAGGCTTCTGAATTAAGAATACCAGGCATCCACATAGATTAAAAACATTCAAAATTGTATCCTACATGTACTTTGCTATGGATATTTTTAAATTGTAGCTTTTAGTTATTGTTAGCATTGCAAGGGGTTAAAATTATTTTGTAAAATTCTTCCATTTTGACAATGAGAACACTAAGTTCTCAAGTTTAAAAATTACTCTAAAGTTCAATTTAATGCCATGGCATGTGCCTCCTACTCCCGTCATGTACCTTTAGCTCCTTCCTCTGTGCACAGAAGCCCAAACCCAAACTACAGAATGCCTCACACAACTTTGATGCTCTCATACTCTTCTTGCTTAAAGGTTTCCCCAGTGTTCATTTAGTTTAGAATACTATTTTTCCCACCAGCTTGTCAAATATTAAAAAAATAACATTTATTGCATGCTTATGATATGCTGAACATTTTGCTACGCACAGGACATCACTTGACTCATCAAACCTTCATGTTAATCTGATGAAAAGCATATCTTCATGCCCATTTGGTAGAGAGGGACTGAAACTCAGATACTGAAATCTTAAATAATGTGAAGAAGACAAAGTCAGGCAATATAGCTCTGAGGCAGGGTGTAATAATCTTCATGCTATGCTGGCCTGATTTAGCTCCTCCTTTACTTCTCCTGCCCACGAGCTCTCTTTTCTAAGCACTCACAAAGCCACTATATATAACACCTTCCAAGGTAATTCTCAGAGTTCCTTTTGTCTCTCACACAGTGAGCTTGAAGCCAATGGCAGCGTTATGTAAGATTGTGTGTGGACCTGAGATTAGACCAAAGTGGATTTGAATCCTAGGTCAGTTACTTATTCAAAATGTGACTTTGGCAAATTACTTAATCCGTTGAAGTTCAGATTTTCTGACCTGTAAAATGCAGATAATAGTTGCTCCATCATTATTCTATAATAGAAGGACTAAGGGTATTAAGCACATGCTTATTCAATATTGACCAACTATTAAATATTACCTGTATTATACCAAATTTGGAACTGTCCTCGTGGTAGCTGCATATTTTTTTGCATAAATAAGACTATGAAGGGCATAGATAAATCAGCTCACACCCTGATTTTTCCTGCTAGTGACACTCTGAGTTCAGCCTTTAGTATAGAGGACCCCCTTCCTTAGCTATGTTATATTGCAGTATAGGGTCCTCCTTGCTGCCCATTTGTCATTTTAGTTGACACATCAATGCAGGCTACCTAGGATATTTTTTTGGATACAGGGAATGAATACTTTTTTAATGCATCAACATTTTCTAAACTAAAGGAAGGATGGACATTGAAAATTTAGTCCTTTAAATAACTCCTTGAAGCAGAGGGAAGGAGTTACTGTAGAGTGGCCGTCTAAGCCACTGAACTGCCGTTTGACCTTCAAGATATTGTTCTAGTTTTGCCCTAGAAAAAAAGAGTACAAAACTCTTGGTTTTCTTTATCCTTCACCCCTAGTGGTGTGTGTGTGTGTGTGTGTGTGTGTGTACATGCATGTGGTCCACACATCACCTTTGTCTATGAAGTTTGGGAGAGCTGGCTAAACACTACAGTGGAAAGTAGGACTCATATTTCTGAAGTTTCTTTCTTTAAAAATGTAACCTGTTAGTTATAAAATCAAAAGCTTGTGGACAAACTTGTAACCTAGCAAACCAAAAGAATGAAGCTATTCACATGGAAACCTATTATAGTTCAGTGTCAAAGCCTAGGGACTCACTGTTGTTAGTGGGTAGAGTTGCTTGGGATAGGTCTGATAGAGTTGCTGAAATTTTTCACTAAAATTTATTAGATGAGGAATATTTGCAGAACAGCAGGTGAGAACTGGAAAAATGGTGGGAAGTGCTAATTCTGTTATGTGAAGCATATTCTACCTTTTAACCCTCAGCTTATTCAGATCATGTTTTAGATATTTTCAGTAATACTGATTTCCAGGGTATGTGGTAAGGAAAATTCATTCTCCAGCTATTAAGATAGCTCTATCAATTCTTAAAATATGTCAACCCAGCTCCAAATTATTCTGCCTTCATAAAGGGACAGGATATCTGTTTCTTTCTTGCTTGTATCCTTCACTAGACTTGCATTTTAAAATTGCCCAGAGGCTGCTAGAGTGATTTTAATTCTGCTTTCAGGTAGCAGCCTTTAATAAAACTGCTGAGTGATTCATAAACATACCAACAAATGGTGTCAACCTATTTTATTTCCTATTCTTAGTGTTTAAATCTGTTTACCAGTTTTCAATACACACTAGAGCAGCATGCTTAAATGCTTTTGTTTAGTTCTATATATCTGAAAATAGCAATGTGTTCACTAATGGTTACTTGCAATTGTACTTATAAAAAATACTTACTGCCATAAAAAATAAAGTTTATCATGTCTTTGTTGAACCACTTCATTGGCTTTCCAGTGTTCATTGCACAATGAATACACTAGGAAGTTATTAGTTTGACCCACAAGGTCCTCTCGAATCCAGATCCTGCTCCCTCTGCGTTATCATCCATACTTCTCTCTAGCAGGCTTCCAGATCCAGGGAATTCTTTAAGTCTCTTAGTAATCACTGAGATTTTTCCCACCTCAGAGTAATCACTCTAGGTGCTGCTTCCTGCACCTAAAACACATTTCACTCAGATTTGTGCATGATGAGTTTCTTTCTCATCTTGAAGTTGAGCATTTAAATGACAAATGACATCTCAGAAATGCCTTCCTTCTGCCCCGCCCACAGTTACCTTACACTTCTACAGCCTAGTATCCATAACTAGCTCTATTTTAGCTACACAAAACTCTTCATAATTAATAAATTGTGGCTATTTGTTGATTTTCTTGTACTTGTGTATGGTCTTGGTTCTCTGTTAGTCTCCAAGAGAGCACTTAATCTGCCTTATTTATCACTATTTAACAATTGCTTAGCTTTATGTCTAGAACAGAGTATATAGGTAGGGGTTCAGGAACATTGGTTGCTTGATGAATGAGTGACAAAAGAGAAGATAGTTCTCAACTAATTTCATACTTATCTACGAAATAAATCTGACATGTGGGTTAGAGCCCAAGTCAATAAATACATAAATACCTATGTTGATGGGGGAGGTTGAGGTTGGGGGTCCTCTCAATTTAAGATTTTCATTTTTCTCCTTGCAATGGCAGAATGGCAAAATTGGTGCTGGAATCCAATTTAGAGAATGAACTATGTGTTAATCTGGTGAAGGTGGGAATTAATTGATATTGAATGTGTATGTTAAATGCAAGGTATGTGGGGCATACAACGCTGACCTTTTCCTGTCATATCTTACAATTTAGGGTGTAAGAGCCGACCTATATATAGGTGAGTCTCTGAGGCATCCAGGGAGGGAGGGGGAGAGGGAGCGGGAAGTGAGGCAACCTAGAAGGAGAGCGTAGTAGAAGCAGGTTGGTGGTGGGAAAACTATGGTGACCACACCTAAGGAGAGAAAATCTATATTATGAAAATACAAACAAGGATGTCAGTAAATACATAAATAAATAAGTGAAGTGTGAGGTCAACACTGTGGGTTTAGCGCAGTTTTACTGTGTTCCAGGTGCTACGGGGGAATACAGGCAATCTGTGACTTTTAAAAGTATAGTTTTGAAGGCTGTGGCTCTATAATATTCCTAATTGATTCTATTCTGTGCAAGCAAGGATTTTGTGTGTTTTTAGGTCTACATGCTATTACAAAAACCTAGGTAAATCCATCTGTCTTATTAAGTCAGGAAACAGTTGCTCTTTACAAAAAGAAAGGAAGGAAGGAAGGAAGAGAGGGAGGGAGGGAGGGAGAAAATCAGACACTGGACCCAGTGTGTTAGGACCAGGGATATTGCCATGAGTAAGAGACAAGCTCTGCTCTCATAAAAGCTTTGCATTTATGTGAGAAAGACAGATGTTAATAAGAACTACAATGTTCGATTTTGAAAAGTATAATGATGGAAGGAGAGTGATGAAATGTAGAATCATTGGGGACCTGGGGTTGGGTCACTTTAGATAGGCAGATGAGGAGAGACCTCCCTAAGCATATGACATTTGATCTGAGGCTTGAGGGGTGACAAGAGGCTGCCCAGAAGAGACCAAGGGAAGAGACTTTCATTCAGAAAGGGGCAAAAGTAAGGCCTCCAGGTAGAACAGGGTTGTGTGTGTGAAAGACTAAGGGAAACCAGTGCATTTGGACCTCCTGGGGATGAGAGTAAGAGGAGGTCACAAAGATAGATCATGGAAGGCCTCGTGGGCTATGCAGAAGACTGAATTTTATTCTAAAAATGAGCAAGGGGAAGTCAATGAACTGTTGGCAGTACAGATTGACAGGATCTGATTTATATTTTTAAAGGGTTATTGCTGTAAAAAACGAAGAGGTTATAAAGGGAACATGAGTAAAATAAAGGACTTAAGGATCTTTGAGATCACTATTAAACACATATTTCCATTTCTTTTTTTTTTTAAGATTTATTTATTTATACATAAAAGAACTGGGGCACAAGCCAGAGGTGCAGGAGGTGAGAGGATTCACCAGAGACAGAGTGGGGAGCAGAACAGACAGATTGACTGAAATACACTGCTGAGGGGAGCAGTGGGGGAGACAGAAGAGGTCTGCTGTGCCCTGTGTGTCAGCTCCCTGGCTGGGGACCGAACCTGTGCTTCATAGTGCTATGCTTTAACCCATTGTGCCACCAGGGAGGGCCCCATATTTCCATTTCTGATGCTGCTGCTCAGTAAAGCTGTCTTGAGTGGATTCCATGTGCCAAGCACCATTCAGAAGTGAAAAACTGGTGTTGCTAAATTTCATCAACAAAATTATTGAGGTTTTCTATAGGGACACACTCCCATATTTTCAAAATTGATTTCTCATTCATTTTCAATTTCCTTTTCATGATTAGCTAAATCAAAAGTAAATGTTTGGGGTCCTTTTAACCTGTTCACCTCAAACCCTCTTTCTCTTTTTGCACGAATCTGTAATTTCCCAAAGTAGTCAGTGGCTGTGGCATGGAGCACTTATCCCGAAGAAGCAGGTTCTGCTGGGGGTTCATGCTTGAGTCCATTTTTCTTATCTTTCTCAAATGGCCGAAGTTAACTGATTTGAAAGGGCCTCATTTTAAATTACATTCATTCAGTGAAAACAGAAATTAACACTTGGAGACATCTATATGCTAATGATTGTAGCTCAGGGAATTCACTTCTAACCTTTTCAAAAAGCGCTGGTAAAGAGCCATTTCACTTGAAAGCAACTTAGTAAAACTGGTGGATTAATTAAATACCATAAAATTTCTTTAAAAATCTTTATTTCATTTATCATTTATGCCATTATTATTTTCTTCCTTTTTATGCGAACTACCTTGGCTCAGATCATGCCTTTGAGGACATATTATTTAGCAGATTATTTGACATGAATAATGCAAAATCATAATGTAATGCCATGAGTTCGGAAGATAGTAAAAGTACAAAAGACAAACAAAGAAATTCTGTTCATCAAGACCACTCCTAGGGCATGTCACAGCTTTGTGCAATTTTTTCTTACTCATAAATTTAAGGTATTGTGCTTTTTTTTTTTTTTTTTTAATGTGCCCTTCTTCTGTCAGTGAAGCCTTGGGTGAATTTGGATTTTTGGATTTTTATTTAAAGATTTGTTTTTATTTATTTATGCATATAAGAACTGGGATGTAGGGCAGAGGTATATGGGTAAGAGGATTCACCAGGCAGAGTGGGGAGCAGAATAGGCAGATCACTGAAATACACTGCTGAGGGGAGCAGCAGACAAAACAGGAGAGGTCTGCTGTTCCATGTAGGTCAGCTCCCTGGCCAGGGATCAAACTTATGCTGTAGTGGCTGGGCATAGCCTGATAGCACTGAAACTTTAACCCCTGAGCCACCACGGAGGCCTCTGGGTGATTTGAAGCCTAGATTTGGTGGATGAAAATTTGAGATTAGGTGAATGAAGTTGCATGCAAAAGTCCACTTGGACCTTTCAGTCACATATCTGTTGTACAGTGAATAAACTGCACAACCACACATGACATCCTTTAGTGACTCTGTGTCTCATTTTTCTTCCCAAATTTTTTGTATTTACTTACCTCTATTGCTTCATCCATGATTTTATATATTTTTAAATTCTATTAAGTAGGTGAACAGGCTTTTTCCTATACTACTTATGCCCTGGTAAGTCAACTCTGCTAAGGACTAGCAGAGGGTGCATTTAGTTGAACTGCATGAAGAAGAGGTTATGCACTTGAGTAAGGCAATTCCTTCAATTGGGTAGATGAGTTAGGTCAAAAGAATTTGATATTATTTTCATATTCCACATACCTTTCACATTATCTGAATAAACAACATTATTTGTAGCATAGGTTTTGCTGTCAATTTGCTTGAGCCCCCTGGATCTGAGTGACAATCTCTGGTTGTATGACTTCCAGCATGTCATTGAACTCTTCAAGCTCCAGTTTCCTCCTTTGTAAAATGGGTGCAGATTGCTGGGAGGATTCAATCAGAAAATGCACCTAAATTTCTTGATAAAATGCTCAACACAGTAAGTACTGAGTAGAGGGTTATGTTTAAGGTGCTGAGGATAGATTAAAGTAAACTATGGAGAAACTGTTGCTTTCAGAGGCGGTATGTTGAAAATGCCTCTCAAATGAACTGAAATAAAGGAACCTCAGATACCTGGGTGGTATTATTGAGCAATCCTTTTGTAAGATAGTCTTCAGTCATGTTTCCCTTATATATTCTCTTTGACCTAATGTCTTCAAAAGTAAAACTCTATAATCATCAAAATGAGTTATCAATAAATTAATCCATAGTCTACTTATTTTTGTTATCCCTCCATTTTTAGCAACTATAAAACTGATTAAGTTTGATACCTATTTACATCATGGGATCTTTACTACAATCACAACAACAAACATATTCACCATTCCCAAAAGTTTTTGTGGCCTTTTGTAGTTCCTTTATTCCCTCTGCTCTACCCCAACCAAATCCTTTCCCTATCCCCAGCACCCACTGATCTGCTGTTACTATACTCTAGTTTCATTTTCTAGAATTCTGTGTAAATGAATTATATAATGTGTACTGCTCTCTTCAGTTATTGTTTTGATCTGGCTTCTTTCACTCAACATAATTGTTTTGAGTTTTACTTTTAAGGTAAACATTTTGACCCCCATGAAATACACTGAAATACATAGAAGCCAAATTTCTATCCAAACAGTATCTGTAGCATTGCATGTGGTGGTAATTTCTTTTTCTTGCTGAGTAGTATTTGACCTCATAGATATATGCTTATTTATTATCCATTCTCCTGTTGATGGACAGTTGGATTGTTTCCAGGTTTTGCTTTTTTTTTTTTTT
>NW_004567103.1:50733148-50738658 GCF_000260355.1 Condylura cristata
GCCATGTGGTCTCCTCCGGGGTAGGCGGGGATCTAAGTCATGCGGAAGTGGCTTAAGCTTCTTAGTGCTGTGCCTTAACCCGCTGCGCCACCAGGGAGGGCCCTCCAGGTTTTGCTTTTTACAAATAAATGTGTTATGGACATTTAAATACTAATCTTTATATTCTATCTCCTTTCATTTCCCTTAGGGAGATATCTAGGTGTGGAATGGCTAGATAATATAGTAGATGTATGTGTAGGCTTTTAAGTGATAGCCAAATAGTTTTCCAAAGTGGTTGTGGCATTTTACATTCTATCAGTGCGGCAGACCCCTACATTGCTCCATATCTTCAGCAACAATACATATGCTTGATCTTTTTGATTTCAGTCATTTAGAGAGTAATAAAGCAATTTTCCCAATGACTGTCATGTGTTTCTTTGATGTCCTTATATCCTCTTTGGTGAAGTGGCTAGTCAAGTATTTTGCTCCCCTTATTATATTGGATTGCTTCTTCTCTCTATTGTTGAATTGTGAAGGTTATTTGTACATTTTGGAAGCAAATTATGTGTAAGAAATATGATTGTAAATATTTACCCCAGGTCTGTGACTATCTTTATGGTGTCTTTGAAGGGAAGTTCTTAATTTGATGGAATCCGGTCAGGCAATTTTATCTTTTATGCATCTTAACCTAACTCAAAGTCACAAGTTTTTCCAAATATTCCTTCTAGAAGTTTTATAGGTTTAGGTTTCTCATTCAAGTCTATGATCTATTTGGGGTAAAATTTTTTATATGGGGAAAGGTTGGGATCGGTGTTCATCTTTTGGGATGTAATATTTAATTGCCTCATGATTTCTTGTTTACAACACTGTTCTTTTTGTAATGAGTTGCCTTTTTCAAAAATTAATTGATTGCATTTATGAAATCTACTTCTGGACTCACTACTCTGCTCCATCAACCCTTTTTTATCTTTTTTTAAGGCTTTGTTAACATTTTGTAACCTTTTAATTCTCAAGGCAGTTTTCTGAGTGCTATTTTATCAGTTTCCACCTTCTTCCACAAAGCTCAGTTGGACAACTCAGTTTAATATTATTTTTAAATCGCATTTAGTAAAAGTGAATTTAGTGAATGATTTAAAATAAGTTTAAACTCCCTCTTCTTCTCTTTGGTAATTTTGTTTCCCAATTTTCTTTTTCATTTGATTTGTTTTTTTGGGAGTCAAGGGGAGAAGAATGGAGATGTAATGAAACACTTCGATAAACTGTTTGCTATTACATGGAAACCTATAGAAATTTTCATAAATTGTCAAACTATTTAAGGTAGCAGTGGAAGAAAATCAAAGAACCTGAAATAAACACTAAAACCTCTCTAAAGGATTCCTGCTAATGAATGTGTCCATTTCCAAATTATGTCCATTTTTTTCCTCTGGCCAATGCTATATACACAGAGTAAAAATATTCACTTTTGCTTTAGACATGACATTAGGGGTTCTTGAAAACAGAGTCAGACCAGAAATCCCAAGGCGAGATCCAGTTGAGCCTGCTTGAGAACAGGGCTTTCTCAGGTAGGATTCCACTTGTAAATCCCAGCTGTCAAACTGTGACAGACAGAGCCTCAGAAGAGGAAAGAGCCAGGCTAAGGGAGGAGTCAGGAGAGCCCTTGTGTTGCCTACTGTAAGGCCAGGAAGGTGGTTCTCAGCCCTTTAATAGGTTCACATTGATTGGTGAGCTCATTATTGATGCTAATGAGGCTATTTTTGTACTGATAGCTATATTATTCCCAGCAATTGTCATGGTTACACGGACAAAAGGAGAAGGTGAATGGTAAACTTTCTGAATAAAGGAGATGGCTGGCAATTGGAATCATTTAATCACTTATTCTAACAGCAAAACAGGTCCTTTCTAAGATGAGTTAATGAACTCTGTTTTACCCTGAGGCTGTAATCCACCACTGACATCAGTCTCCTCATCTGTTAAAATGAGGGGGCTGGATGAGATGATCTCTAAGTTCCCTTCCAGCACTGAAAAATTCTATGATTCTATGATTACTTACTCTATTTTTTAATGATTGGCAGTTTTACATGTGCTACATGTAGAAGCAAAGGGGACTTTTAACTTGGACAATTTGAATTTTTATTTGTCTCACAAGGTGGATTTCAAAAGAGAGACAGAGTGAAGGTATTTGAATTAAAGAAATTGTTCTCTAATGCATTTTGGACAGTATATAATAACCTGTGCATTTAGTGCCACATTGCGGGGGTAAGCCATCCAAGCATTAAAACAGCCTGCTGGCCCTGGTTAGAGATGCAATTTCAAATTCATGATAGGTTAGTTCTTCTCTCAAGTACAATAACCTGATACTTGTGCTAACTCCAAAGCTCTTTCAAAGTGGTTCTCAAACACAATTTGGCAGAACGCATCAAGCTAATATTGTAGATGTGTTTTCACCTGCCATTGTCAGATCTGTGCCTGATAAAGACAGGATGCTCATGTCCCGACTTGAGTAGGCCCTACGGAGACATTAAGAAAATGGACTGGAATTCTCTCAGACAAGAATCTACAAGCAGTTTATTAAGGTTGTTACATATCTGGGTCAAAAATCAGCAGGGTTCTATTTTATTCTGTCACTTTATCATATTACAGATCTATAGAGAACAATCATAATGTTGGAATCAACTACAACTACCTAAAACGGTTGACTCATTAATCCTCTATTTCTATACAGAAAATTATCTAAATATTTTCTGGTCTCTATTGTTTGGGTGAAAAAAAGTGGAAGACTTTATAGTCTATCTGTATGTACAGTTTTAATCTTTTCTTCTTCTCAGAGAAAACCTTCTTTAGTCCTTAAAACTGACTTGGAGAGAGACCTGCTTAGCAATCAGAACAGTGGGTATCATTGCTGAGGGGTAGGGATAAAAAATATGTATTAGGCACTTAACTGTGTACTAGGTGTTGGACATAACTCACACTGTGAGAACGATCCGATCATTTCTGATCTATGAATTAAAACACGAATTCTCAAAGGATTAAAAAAAGAAACACAAAAACCATAGTGATACATTTAGTAAATATTTGATCTGGTGTTTGAATGCTGGTTTGTCTGACACCAAAGCCTGTCCTATTTCCTCTGTACCAGGTATAACAAACAGGTTTCATTTTACCTGCATCCCATGCTAAGTAATTGATGGAGCTAATTGGAGAGTTAAATGACAATGTTTCTGAAATACATGTGGGATCAGCAGGAAGAAGCGTGTTGATATATTTGTGATGTAGTGTGGATTCTTGAATTTTCCCATATTTATCCTAGCACCTGCTGGCCAAATGAATGACACACAACTAAATTACTGGAGGAATGAAAAGAAAATTCAGTAGATTGTGCGGTGTTTGGGGAAGATTTCTGGTTTTCAAGCCGGCCTTGATAAATGGACAAGTGGTCAAAGAGAAAAACAGCATCCTGAAAAGAGTTTGAGATGTGGAGGCAACAAGAGAACAGACCTTTAAGGCAAAGATTTTGTAATTTTTATGAGACTGAGATGCTTGCCTTCATGTCTGTGTTAATATTGGGGTGATGGGACTCAAGTAGACCATTTAAACTGGTTCAAAGCTTTTTCACATTAACACTTCTCCAACACTCTGTTTCATTAGTTGCCAATAAGTTATCCCTTTGTTTCTGTGTTTGGTTTTATGGACTCTATTGTTGTAATGATGAGAGCACAGGGAAACCATGTAATGACAGGGAGAACACTGGCTGGGGAAAGAAAGAAAAAACACTTTGAAGCAGTAGGGCTCCAGAGCTGCATCTGGGCTCCATGCCAGCTTTTTTCTAGCTGAAGAACTTGCCACAGAAACAGCTGGCAATCGCTACAATTCACCTGTAATAAAGACAACCCACATAGACCACTCAGAACACTAGTCAATGATTTAATAATTTTATCAATAAAATTGATTTTTGCTTGGTTTTGGGATATTCAAGCCCCCCTCTGCAGATAACACTCTGCCTCTGTAGATGGCCTAGGCTTCCTCAATAGTCTCATACGTTTTTCTCCAGTACTTTAATTTTAAGATGCTCCAGCTTACAAGTTTTATACCAAAGTATATGGGAACATCATATATCCCTTAGACTAGTGTTTATTGATATTTTTGGAAGTGTCAGGAGGTCCCATGGAGGAAGTAGCTTGCTTCCCCACTCTGTCTATCTAGGTTCGAACAATCTGTCCCTGGTGGCACTGTTGTCCCTTGAGCAGTCAAGAACATCTTTGTACGAGCTGCTGCTTCCCAGAATATGTCACAGTTTGGTTCTCCTGAGAGGGTTTTTCATTAGAAAGAATATAATTTAGGTTTCTTTGCATTTTCCAGCTTTTCTGACCTCTGTCTTTTACTTAAATCAATGAGGAAAATACTGAGAGGTGTTCTCATCCCAGCCAAAGTTTTAGCTAATCATAAGAAGAGTTTCTTGAGTTTCTGGGTGAATTTTTCCTCCCCATTTACCCATGGTTGTGGTCAAATGAGCAGATGCATTAAAATGTAGTGATTCGTGGGACCTCCGTGGTGGCACAGCGGGTTAAAGCACAGCACTAAGAGGCTAACGCCACTTCCGTATGAGTTTGATCCCCACCTGCCCCGGAGATGACCACATGGCGTGGCAGACCTCTCCTGGCCTGCCCCGACCCCCTCCCCACCTCCCTCCCCGCCTCCCCAGCAGTGTACTTCCTCGATCTGCCTGTTCTGCTCCCCACTCTGTCTCTGGTGAAGCTTCTCACCACCCCACACCTCTGGCCTGTCCAGTTCTATATGAATAAATAAATCTTAAAAAAAAAAAAATGTAGTGATTCATGATGTTGGTTAGTTCCCGCTGGGTGTTTGGGTAAGTGGGACTGAGTTCTCATGATCACATTGCTGCCTGGCCTGCCTAAGAGTTTCCCTCCTCACCCAATCTTCTTAATCTCAAACTATGTAATTTGTTCACTCAGAATTAGATCTTCCCTGGTGGTAAACCTGCCATCATATTTGACTTTTATAAGGAAAAAAATAAGGGATATTTATTAATGTGTAACAAGTTCTTAAAACTTGTTGGGAAGTAGAAGATTTAAGGTTGGAAGCAGGGATACAGATATAAAAATGTCAAGGTAAATAGGCTTAGCATATAAACGATCTTTCCAACCCACACCCCCACCAAAAACCAGTTTTGGGTCCTCCCTAGTGGTGCCTGGGGCTAAAGTGCAATATTATGAAGCTGTCTGCGGCCACTGGATCCCTGGCCAGGGAGCTGATCCAAATGGCATGACAGACCTCTCCTGACCCAGCCCTGCTCCCCTCAGCAGTGTATTTCAGTACATCTGCCTGTGCTGTTTCCCACTCTCTCTCTGGTGAATCCTCTCACCTCCCGCACCTCTGGGCTGCACCCCAGTTCTTATATGCATAAATAAATAAATCTTAAAACAAAACAAATATCAGTTTTCAGATTTTTTTTTTTTAAAGATTTTTTTTTTTTATTTATTCGTACAGAACTGGGGTACAGGCCAGAGATGCGG
>NW_004567103.1:50738833-50937450 GCF_000260355.1 Condylura cristata
GTACTTTAACCCGCTGCGCCACCAGGGAGGGCCCTCAGTTCTCAGATTTTAAGGAGTCCAAACTCCTGTCATCCTAGCATCAGACTCCCTGGGCCCATATTGCTGGTGCTTGTCTTTACCATGATGCATTTTTTTGTGTTTTATTTTGAGACTATTGCCCCTAGTGCCTATTTGGACACAATCAGGAATGTTCTACTCAATATTCTGATATACATACATATAGATAATGCCTGTAGGTCAATATTCCATATCTGGAAGTGTATTTGTGTTGTATTATTTTGAAAACATGCCTCTGCCACTACTCTCTTTATGCCTGGTTTATCCTGGGTCACATTAATTAAGGGCCTAATTTGTGAGAAAATTAAGTGGCCATTTAAGAATATATGCATTTTAATGGTTTTGCTTCAGGTCTGAGAAACATTCAATACACAAAGGGCTGAGTCCCTAACAGTGGGGATTTCAGGCAGTATGACAGGTTTTGAGGGATATACTTTTGGCAACAGGCCCTGCCTAACTCCATTCAAATTTCACAAAATAGACAGTTGTCTACTTTATAAGCAAATGGACAATATCTTTTTCTTCTTTTTTCCCTTCATAATTTTGACATCAGCTATGCAGTGGAAAGCAGGTACTGACTGATAGTATCCATTATGTATGGGGGCCAATTTTATTAAGGATCTAGGAAATCCCTCCCTTGGTGGCATATTTAGAAAGTACTATTGGCATCCCGTCCCTCTGTGTTACCAGTGAATGACATGTCAATGTCTTGATGCCTGATCTTAATTATTCACTCTGCCATTTCCAGAGCCCTGAGATGACTTTCTTCTGTGCTGACACATGGAATATAGCAGAGCGTTAGCAGATTCCAAATATGACTATGAGAACAGAGAATGAAAATAATTATCCATATAAGTACATGTGCACATACCTATACATATGCACGCACACACACATATATATATTCTTACAAATACACACACATACACACATTCCATAAAACCAGTTTAGTGACAGTCAGTATATTTGGTAAGAGCAATATCTTGTTTATACATGTAAGAAAACACAGACTTCTCTTTGCTGATCACCCCAGACAGCTCACAGAAGTATTCAAATGTCATCTATTAGTAAATATGCGGTGCTCCCTATTACCTAAAATTTGTAAAGCTTTCTCTTAAAGATGAGTGAGGGGGGTGGATATTAAAACATTTGAAGATTTTAAATGTAAGCTGGAAAATATATTTCATCCCCATTACAACTATGATTATTTACATGTTTTATCTATTTGGTTTCAGGTTTTGGATTATCACTTCCTAGGCAGTAGGGCTGACATTATTTGGATTTCCACTGTGCATGCCAGATTGGCACAATCATCAAAAGACACAAATGCAGTGGAACAGAAGGAACAAGGAGTGCCAAGGAGTTTGAGTTTTAGCCCCAGCTTTGCTGGTAACAAATCTCCTGCCTGGGGCAAATCATTTAATCTCACCAAGTCTTCGCATACTGATCTTCAAAATGAGGTGGTAAATCAACCAATATTCCTTCCAGATCCAGTTTTCAGGGTTTTTAGGGATTATTATTTTTAATAGATGAAATTTCTCATTAGGGAAGGTGACTACTGCAGCCTTCCCTCCAGCTACAAAAGTTAGCTTTGATTCAGGCCTCATACCATAATAAGATCTGAGAAGTTGGCAAAACTGAGATATTTTCCAAAAATTGTTGCAAAACCATCGTGCTTTTACCAGTTGTGTTGCTGGCAGGACATTAAATCTAATGTGGGAAAGACCAGTGCAAAATAAGAACACAAACAAAAATGAAAACTTGGATAGAAGGGAATCTTTTTTTGCTCAATGAATTTTTGTTGTCAATCTGATGTGTCTAACTACAAAAGGGTAGTCATTTAAAGTTTTTTCCTTTATTTTAATTTTTTCTCTTCCTTTTCCCCCTCAAGAATCCCTGTTTCTGTAGAAAAACAGGGTTGATGGAATCAAAGTTCAAAGGTAACTTGGAGTGGTAGAAGCCATTTCAGTTGGTTGACTAACCTCCTAAGAATGCTTCGTAGGCATTCTTACTATTTGTGGAAGATGAAAGGAATGTGATAGAAAGAAACTACAGTGGGAAATGCATTTTAAGCAATCTCCTCCTAGGAAACCACAGCAATTCTATATTGTGTGCCCCTGGTATGCACCCAAACTTTGTCAATGCTTGATTTTTCCCTGATATGGGGAAAGCCATAGTTTATAGTTTTGTAAGTTAGTTATAACATTTGCAGAATAGTTTATAACTTTTTAAAGTTCTCCTTTTTTAAGCTGCCTGGGCAAATTAACTTGATTAAACTACTAATTATAAAAATACCATCTCTAAATGTACATCTAAAGTTACAGAAAGGTCTTAGTAGTGAGGTCTTCTTAATAGTGAGAATAGTGAGGTGATATTAAATTAGTAATTTGAAGAAAGTGAAGAAGCAATTCTCTTTTCCCATCTATGCTGACAAAAATCAATCCAGGTCAAGGGAAGAGCAAGTGCAAAGGTCTCTGGCATTTGCTGGGTCAGGAGAGCACCTGGGTGGAGGAAGAACAACAAGGCCAAAATACCTGGAGACAGGAAGGAGCAGAGTGGGAAGCCGTGGGTTATGTGAAAGATGAAGTGAGGCAGGCAGATCTTGTAGGACTTTGTAGGCCATCGAAATGAGATTGGAAATCATTGGAGGATTTGGGCAGAAGGATGATTTGCATCAAGTGTTGCTGCAATAGACTACTTTTAGGATAAACAGACAGTGTCATGAGGAGGCAAATTGAATAACCTAGGTAGGCACAAAGTGGTGGTGGTAGAGGTGGTGAGAGATGACCTAGCTGTATTTTGTCAAGAGAGCTGAAATAATCTGTTGGTGATTTAGATAAGGGTTATGAAAGAAAGAGAAGTGCCAGGTTTACTTGGTTAAATCCTGGGAAATGAAAACTATGGAACTGCCATCAGCTGAAATGAAAAGATAAGGAATTTGTTTTCGGATAGATGTTTTTGATAGCTATATGAAAGAGAAATAGCCTATAAACCCTTAATTAGCTAGCTGTTTTCATTCATATTTAAATTTAAGAACAGAAATTAAGAAATGGAAAATAATCCAGAACTAGCCCATTCTCTTGACTTCATCTATTTAATCTCCTACACATTAAGAATTAAATGCTGGCCCTCCCTGGTGGCGCAGCAGGTTAAAGCACAGCACTGAGAATCTAAAGCCGCTTCCGCATGAGTTCGATTCCCGCCTGCCACATGGTGTGGGACCTCTCCTGACCCACCCACTGCTCCCCTCAGAAGTGTACTTCATCGATCTGCCTGTTCTGTTCCCGCTCTGTCTCTGGTGAAGCCTCTCACCGCCCCGGAGCCTCTGGCCTGTATCCTGGTTCTGTATGCACAAATAAATAAATCTTTAAAAAAAAAAATTAAATGCTAAGGTGGCAAGGAAAGTAAAAAAAAAAAAAATTGCTATCCATATAGATGTATATTTTAGTGGTGCTTGGTAGAAGGTTGAAATGTGTGTCATTAGTATAGGTTAGGTGTCATGGTGTTTGGGTAAATGAAAGTCATTAAAGTGGTAGACATGTAAGATGATATTAAAATTAAAATTCCAGAATATTTGATGATGCCTTGTTTATTCACATTTGAAATCACAGTGACTTTCTTTTGGGGGCATGGGGGGACACTTTCAATTCCAGGAAAAGAAGTTGTCACATTATAAACTCAGAAATACTACTGAAAAGGAGGGTTTTTTTTTTAATTGTTATTTGTTAATGGCTTTTCTAGATTGTTGAAGATAATCTAGATCAGCCTTTCTATAGCATGTGGGAAAGAAAGGTTATGATGCTTTATGAAGGCATGTTGAGGGAGGCTAGAATAATGTGACAGCGCCCATGTTACCTGAACACAGCGCACTGAAACATCACATAAGTAATGCAGAGCATTTAATGAGTCGGGACTGAAAACTTTAATTAGCTTGTAGGGCTTTTTATTATTTTATTTTTTGTTCATTATATTTTCTGCTCAGTCTCTGTGGATGTTCTGCATTTTCATCATCAAATGACTGGTTGGCTATTTTTGTCAAACAAGAAGCCTGAAACCATCAAGTCTGAGCGCGGAGACAGTCTGCCCGCTCTGTCAACAGGATGAAAGTGAGTCTCGGGCTTTTTTAATTACAAAGATAACATGTTCGCTCATCTAATAATGAAGATGGTTAGCAATTTTAAATTTTAATAATCAATTACTGAAAGTAATTCTCCATTAAACCACAAGAGAGCCATTAAATCTCAAAAGATGGAACATGCTGTATGTAACAGTAGCAAATTTTCTATTTTTAAATATCATTAGGGAATATCTGATTGTTTCATTTCTCTGCATTTCTTTTACCTTTTTCCTCATGCGGACCATCTCATTTTCCGCAGGAAGACAGCACATGATCTTATAAATAATAAAAGAAAACCCTTGCAAGACTTGATCCAGGGGTGTGAAATATGTGCTAAGAATGTAATTTATTTCAGTCTGGCATATTTTGACTGAATAATAAGGAAGGTGACTAATTAATATTATACTATGCTGTGGGCAAGGCAGCACAGTGGGCTAATCCATGCTCCTTTCACCTCTGGAGACCTGCATCAAGCCTTGGAGGAGTCACAATGCTGAACCGGGACTGGGGGAGGGAAAGGAGGCGTTACATGTCTCTTCCTGGCTGTGGAGACCCCTGTCCATATTCTGAAACCACCATCAACATCAGCCTCTTCTCTCAGGAGACAGAAAAGACAAATGATTTCTACCTGGCTATGGCAATCTGGCCATTTACATGTCAGGGAGAAATCCTTCCCCTACAGCTTTATCTCTCCTAGCTAGCTCTAGCTGGGTTGAACCAGCTCACTTTCATCCTGTTTAAACATTTGGAGAAACATGGAAGAAAAGAAAATGTGTGCATGTGTGTCTGTTGGAAAGGTGTGAGGGTATAATAGCAGGAAAAAAAAAAATGGCCAGAAAAATGAATTATTTAGAACCAAATTAGCCTGTCTCCATTAGAAGCAGCTTATTCATTTTTCTTATAGTATTTGAAACTTAAAGACTACAAGGATACCCTGTGTTCTTTCTAAGGCATTTGATTAGCTTTCTGAGTATGGGAATGCCACTCTGAATCTCCCCAGGGATAATGTGTCTGGTCCTTCCCCTCCCACCTTGTCTGTGGGATGCACAGAACATGGCCACACTGGGCCCCATAAAAACATAACCAGAGATGAGGTTCCTATTGTCTTGATTGTTTATTTAATGGGAACTGTACTTGTGCTGCATTACAGAATAGATTATAGGGAGAAATCCTGTGCTTCTCTGGGAAGGATTAGAGCAGAAACTGCCATGCCAAACAGTTGTGGGTGGGTGAGGGACATTTCTTGGCATGGATAAGTAAGAAGCAATTCATTTGCACTTTTTCACAGGAAATTCCAAGTTTCTGGATAATGTTGGATTCCTGTTCACTAATTTTGCTACTTGTACCTTAATCATCATTAGAACCATTGCCAGAGATAACATGGGTTGATGGCAATAAAGGAATGTCCTTTGAAACTTTGCAAGTCTCCTTGGGAATTCAAGAGAGGGAAACTGAAACTGAAAATTCCAGGGTACGCTGAAAGGAGAAGTAACCCACTCCAGATAGGCAGGCAGTGGTTTAAAAAAGCAAGGGACCTTTCCTCAAAGGTTTGTCTTGGGCATGATTCTGCCCTCCAGAATCTTAGAGACTTAATGGGTTCAGTCATGTATACAATCCAGATGGTCTTCTTAACAGTTTACTTTCCCAAGTTTGTGTCCTTGAAGTCACTCCTAGTGTGAGGATAATGTATGGAATGCACATTGCAGACAGCCAGGGAGGAAGTGCCTCTGCTCTGATGGTCTGGGTTCAGTTCTTGGGTCAGCCTGTGGTGACGTCCTCCCAGTGACCTCTTCCATGAGTGAACTGCAATCCACACTGGATAATTTTGGTCTTTCTTAGCACATCTGAGAGGTGACTTACTGAGGAGAAAATACTTAATATTTAGGTTCTTGTGTGAATTCTAATTATAATGATTAATCCATATTCTACTTGTCTACCATTTGTATGTGCAAATGGGTGTGAGGGCAACATGTTCTTTTAAATTTTGAGATGTTTGTTTACATTCCCAGATCACTGATCATGTATAATCATGAGTAAACTATCATGACTATGAGTGTCTAGATGTTGTATCTCCTCAGAAAAAAATGAACACTTTTGAATGCCTCTGACCTTTGGTCACAGCAGTGAGAATTTATATTTTCATAGCACTTGAGCCGTCTTTGAAGTGACCTATTTATGGTTTAACCAGAGCAGAAGGGCCGATATCCTTTGGTTGACATAGAAAGGTTTCAAGAACCAGAAATCCTGGCAATCACATCTGCAAATGCTGTGGAATAAAATGCATACCTGTGCTTTAGTTCTGTAATCTTCAGTTCAGTTTTGTAATCTTAGTGCCTGCCTGTATGAGGTTACATATCCTATTTTCTGTATATATTAAAAAATCTGGTTCTTCAAACAGCATATGACTGGAAGTATTGTCCCTTTTTATTTCAAATCTATATTTAGAGACAAATTATAGCTTCTGATGCTGTGGTTTCATGAAGCTATTATTTCAGGGGCATGTGTATTACTTCTATATTGGGTGTGAAAATAAGATCACCAGGGTATGAGATCTAGCTTTGTGTTGCTTGCTAGCTTTGTTTGGGTTGCAGTAGGTTGGTCTCCATCACGCAGGCAAAGCAGGTAACTGGGTCCTCAGCTATTTGATTTGGAGGTCCGATTTCTTCCCCTCTAGGAATGTTTATTACATCAGAGAGGGAGAGCCAATTCTTAGTGGCTCCCTTAAGACTGTGGGATACTCCAGAGACACTTGGAAGGAAAGGGAGGGGCCAAATCCCCTTATCTTAACAGAGGTGCTTATATTGTTCTCCTGAGGGATCTCTCTTGAGATCCCTGAAGGCAAAATTCTATTTCTCAATGAAGAAGTTCTTGTCAGCTGGGAGTCACTTCAAGGAATCCTCTAATACTTACTGGGAAAAGAATAAGGACAAAGCCTAAGGTAGGCTTAATCTAACACCAGAGGACAGATGGAGAGGCAAGATAATCTTGCTAGAATGTTCATGGTTATAATTATAGAAAATGGAAAGAAACATTTAGCAAAGCTCTTAACTGTATACTCTCATTTATTGAAGAGATTTTTGTATGACTTGTGAAGAAGAGGTAGAGTGCACAGATCTGTTTATATCAAAACTAGAACCTCTGATTCCAAGTTACAAGTGTTCATTATGAATTGTATGTGATAAGGTAAATGGTTTTTCAATAAGAATCTGTTACAGGGCATGGAGAGGGGCATCAGTGAACCCCCAAACCTGCCTGCTCTAAATTGTTTCTGCCATCCGCCACATCAAGACAAAACATATAAGACTTTAATGAAAAGGAACTTTAATACAGTGAGTGTACAATACAGAAGACAAAGAATATAACTTCTAAGTCAAACACCTGAAGTTACCCATCATCTCATGGGCAAAAATCAACCCAAAGCCTGGCCTGAAAGTCCGCCTCAAGACTAAAGTACCTTCTGGCCAGGACCCATAGAAAAGGGTCAGAAATGGCCAGACAAATCTAGAAGAAAAAGAGCAAAATCAAAATTAACATAAACACTGCCAGTCACCTCCCTACAGGTATCTCACCCACATCTGCCTGAACCAGTCCAGGTTCAAGAAACAAGCATGGTTTCTTCATCACCTACTTGCTGCTCCATGTGGCTTCCTCAGGTCTTCTGGCTCTCATCCTGCTTCCTTCTTTTCTGATTCCTTCTCTTCTCTTTTTTATTTTTTTTCTCCTCAGCTCCACCCTACTTCTGAGTGGGGCAGGGAACCTGGAACTTCCCCTTTTCCTAGGGACCACCCAGTGTGAGGTGGGGAGAAGGTTTGGACTTTGAAGTACAATAATGCTGAATTTTACCTCCTCCACCTATTAGTTCTAGGAACTTGGTCACTTATTTCACCTTGTTAAGCCTCCATTTTCTCATCTTTTAAGTGAAGATAGAAGTCAGGCAGGGTTGCCCAGCCTTGGTATCTTTGACATGTTGAACTGGATAATTCAAGATCATATACTGAGGTGGGACTCAAATCCAGCACTGTTAGACAACATAATATGTTCCCTTAGGTCTAAATAATCTCAGTTGAGAACCACTGCCATAGTGTAAAGATAAGAATAATGATGTTCTATAGAAAGCACCTGGCATGTAATAATTGCTCAATAGATATTAGATACTATTTTACCCATTGATAAAAGTGTGAGTAGTATTTTTGTTTGATGTTAAGGAATATCAGATATTAGAAATTACCAGTCATACTTTCAGGTCATGCATAAATATTCTCAGTCCAGAGTTTCCCTTGTGTCTTTTGCTTTGAACAAGAAGTGGGTTAAAAAAAAAGGCTTTTTTTTTTATGTGATAAAACACTGCAGTATTCATAGGATATTCTGGAGAGCGAACACAGTTCCCCAAACTAATATGTCTTGATGTTGAGTAACTGCGCAAAATGTTCTTATTTGGAAAGACATTCATGACAATTATAGGCAGGTGTCCATTAAAAATGTTATTATATTGTTTTTTAAACCACAGAATATTCCCTTGCTTTGTTGATATAAACTAAAGAGGAATGATGATATTTGTTTCTGTTTATCATACACACTAATATCCTATCTTGTTTGGCTATTATTTGATAGCATGTGAATTAATATAATCATTCAAAATGCAACTCTTGCTTCTCCTTAAGATCAGTGATTAAAAACAAGTTGCATATCATGATCCACTGAGTCTTGGCTTCACATCAAACTCCCACCTCTTCTTCAGGAAAAGCAAACTTCAGGTTGCTAATAAGAATAGGCATGACTAACCAAGGTAATTTCTTCCTGCATTAATCTTAAACTCTTTAAGAGTTATCAAGGTTTATTTCTCTAGCTTCAAAATGAACTGTTGAATTTTGCAGAAAGCATTAAAAGTTATACAGGGAAGATTAAATTAGAACAAAAGATACAACTGCCATTAAAACAACATTAGAAACAGGTGGGGGGGAGGAATGGCAAATACACACATATGAATTTGTTGTATTATTATTATTATTATTTTTTTTAAAGATTTATTTATTTATTCATACAGAACTGGGGTACAGGCCAGAGATGCGGAGGGTGAGAGGATTCACCAGAGACAGACTGGGTGCAGAACAGGCAGATCGATGAAGTACACTGCTGAGGGGAGCAGCGGGCGGGTCAGGAGAGGTCTGCCACGCCATGTGGATCTCCTCCCAGGCAGGCAGGGATCGAACTCATGTGGAAGTGGCTTAAGCTTCTTATTGCTGCGCTTTAACCCACTGCGCCACCAGGGAGGGCCCTGTTGTATTATTTTTAAAAAAGAAACTTTGGGCTAAGAAGTGCCACCATTCAACTTGCATTGGAATTTTTTTTATTCGATTAATTTTTTAGAGTAGAACTCTTATGAGAAATACTGATTTGCCTGATTTGTAGATGTTCTAGGCAAACACTTTGAGCAAGCTGCATATAAATTAAAATTTTTGTTTTCCAAATTCTAAAAGCAATTCTAAAGAACCACATCAAAATTTGATTTTTTCCCGTTTATATCTGTATTTTGCAATCTGTGAGGTCATCTATCAGCTGCTCTCCCTCAACTTTTGAACTCTTGTTTCTTCTACTACTTTATTAGTAGAATTCTCACACCTTCTCCTGCCTCTTTCAAGGTCTAGCTGCATTTGTACACAATGGTAATACCTTTAATTTATATCTCCTCCCTTAGGTAAATTTTTTACTATGCTATCTTGCACAGGTTTGTATATTGCTTAGCAATTTTGTGCTAGTTGCATGAGTTTTATATCGTTCCAAGTAGATGTTCCAAGTTGTATCATGGAAAGCACAGACTGTTCTTTGACTTTTATTTTTCTTAAAGTACTCACTGACATGTTTTGAATGTTTAACAAACACGTGTTGTATGAATTAATGAATACACTATTGAACTATTTTAAAGTGAGCTTCAATGGAGGATCTCTTATTTAAATGCTTACAACTATGTAATATATCTACATAATATCCAGTAACACCTTAGAAATGCCACTTAATCAGACTCGTGCACGAGATTAGTCTAATTCACATTTTGCAGAGGGAAAATATGAATGGATAAATGATGTAATTAGTGTAAACTCTATGATCAAGCCAGAATGATAGCTGAATTTTCCCATTACAATCCTCAATTTCAACCTCTCGGTACCACCTTGCCTATTAGTTAAATATTGCCAATAAAAGACATGCTCCTCTAAAATAATGTAATTATTACAGGTCAGCCTATACTTTGTTAGGAGGGAAGTATATAGCAAGATTGAGGTAAGCTCATGATTTTGAAGCATACAACTAGGAGACCAACGGCTAGTTTGTTATCCCTTAGCCCAGAGAACTCAGATGAATAACTTTAACTCCAAACTTTAATCATCCATAGAATGGAGCTAATAATTGCCCTTACCACCCATGTGATACATTCAGCATGTATTATGAAAAGTAAATGTTTGTTAGGAACATAAATTGTAAACAATTTGTTTTGTTCTAAGTTGGAGCATATGATGTAAAGAACTTGTTTTAGTGTAACCTGAAACTTGATGTAAAAAAAACCTTATATAAGAGCTGTGCAACACACAGCTGCAAGGACTGATAAGGCCGCCGACAACCTGTAGCTTATCAATGAACAGAAACCCCCAAATGACTGCCAAGACGACTTTAAAAAGCCAGGACGCAGCAGAGGTCAGAGCACCGTCAGACTGGTCATCAAGTCAGTCTGCCTCTGCACCTACGCTCTCCACCACATCCTATCTCTGCAGAGGACCCGCCCAAACTGAGGACCGGGACACCCTTCTTCCATTGAGTGCAGCTCCCAATTGAGAGCAAAAGCCTCCAGCTTGTTAGCACCGCTCCCGTTGGCTCTGGTGGCCTCAGTGGCTTGGAGAATTGTCACGTGGACTAAGGTACTTGGGGGATTTAGGGTTGGCCTTCCACAGTGTGCTGAGTTTTTGTGCTCAGCGTAATGTTACCCTGTTTGGGAACCAACACCGTGTCGGTGCGGTCTGTAAGCGTGTGACAATGTTACCTAAATTATTAACATTTCAGAGTTTCTTGTTTAAGAATAATTCTTTATTATATCAACTGAATGGACTTTAAAGATATTATGTATGGATATCAATGCACATATTTTATAGTATACTTTAAGAAATGTATTAATGCTCTATCTCGTTAGTATTCTCAGGAAAATTTCTTTTAGGAATAGTTTTTCTAAATTACATAGAGAAAAATGTTCTGAATTTTCAGCTTTGATCATTTTGACATATGTATTTCTGTTTTTATTTTCAGGAGAATGCTCATGATGCTCAATATAAAAATAATGTGAACATCTTTAAAAATTACTTTAAAGTTTTAGCATATACCTTCATTAGAGTTATATTTTAAAAAGTGAAATGATGAAGTTTAATACTGAGATAAACTGCTTATTGTGCTGAAGTAGCACAATACTTTATGGTTACTTCTTAACAGGATTTTTTTTTTTTAAGATTTATTTATTTATTCATACAGAACTGGGGTACAGGTCAGAGATGCGGAGGGTGAGAGGGTTCACCAGAGACAGAGCGGGAAGCAGAACAGGCAGATCGATGAAGTACACTGCTGAGGGGAGCAGCGGGCGGGTCAGGAGAGGTCTGCCACGCCATGTGGTCACCTCTGGGGCAGGCGGGGATCGAACTCATGCGGAAGTAGCTTTAGTTTCTCAGTGCAGTGCTTTAACCCGCTGCGCCACCAGGGAGGGCCCTATGGTTACTTCTTTTAAAGCTATAGGCCAAATGTAAAATTCACATGAAGGCAATATTTTAATTAATTTACTAATTTTATATCTTACCTGTTTTAATTTCAACCCACACCTTTTATCTCAGATGACTGAAAAAAAAAAAAACTTTGTGGAAAATGAGTTACATAACAATTCTTTTAAACATTTTGCTATTATCTGAAATCAAGCTAGCACAGATGTCTTTTCTTGGTCACAAGCAGGTTTGAAGTATGGCTGTACCAGGGCAAACTCCAAGTACCTACTCTACATAAATTAATCTCCCAAAGGAAAATGCATTATGCTTATAATTGAAGTTATCATTTCTAATACCACCATTAATGCTGATTGAATCTTAGATTTGTGTTGGGATCATTTATTTGAAGACACTATATCTCTTAAAAATTCAAGTCAAGTATATCCTATAAAGGTTAATCTATAGTCTTGAAGCTATTTCTTAGGCTTTTGGAACGTGGAGAAGGTCAGATTATGAATCTATGCAAAAATAAGAACATTTTATGGGTTAAGAATGATAACTATTTTACAAAAGATAGGGGATTAGTAATTTAGCTTAAAGGTTTTATTTTTTAAATATAAAGAGTTGGTAGATCTATTCATTGTATTACCCATTTTTTCAGCTCATTTTCATTTTGCTAAATTAGAATTTTCATTTTAAGGCATTTCCTCAGTTTTTCCTATGGTAGGTATTTGGAATAACCTCCTCCAACCATTTTTGGATGTCTCTCTTTCTGTTTCTTTTGTCTTTTTTCTTAAGTAGATGGGTGCCATCAATACCTCCTTGCTCTACATAGTTATTTATGGGAGAGTTACTCTTGATGTCTCTTTTTCTCTTTTACGATAGCCAGTCAATTCTCAAGTGTTGCCTATGTCTCTTCAAACATAGCTATAAAAGGTAGAGAAAACATGTGTATTTTCCAGTTCTCTTTCTCATTGTACAAGCAACATTTTCCTAACCATTAGGCTGAGCTATGTGAAATTGGTACTTTTGGCAGACAGAATACTCCTATATTCATCATTCATGCATTTCAACCTAAATAACTTTCATTTTTTTCTAATTAACTTGTTTTCCACTGCAGAAAATCTTCCAAAACACAAATCTAAACCTCTTTCACCTCATTAAGCCCTTGCAATGGTTAATGATAATGCCTGAATTCCTTCTTGTGAGCTACAGGTTCCTGCATGAAATGTTCTCTCCATTTATTCAGCATCAGACTTTGCAGATTTCCACCCTTACAATTTTGTTCATCTTATCTCTGTTATATCTAGACTCTTTTGTAAGTTTTGTTTCCTATACAGGTCTGTTTTTACTGCTTTCTTTTTACTAAACCCAGTTCATCTTTTAGATATCGAATTAGCTAAAATTTTCTCTGCTCTCCAGAGTCTGAATTATAAGCTTTCTTAGGAGCTTCCGTGGGTGCTCACCACATTGTGCATAATTTCATATTTACTTTTGCATTTCCTTTACTTGGTATGTTTCTTGACAACAAGGGTCATGTCTTCTAGTTGGAGTATTTCAAATACTCTACACATTGTCAAGTTACCTATTCTCTCAAGGTGGCCACAGTTTCTGCATATCAAAAATGAGGATGACTTCACAGGGAAGTAGTTGAGAATTGTATGGAATAACTATGTAATAGAACTTTCTGGTCAACTACTCTTACTTTAGATTATTGTTCTCCCTTCTCCCCTTGTAGCTTTATTTTCTCGATGGTAGAGATTTAATGTATAATATAGGGAGGATAGGGAAAGATAAGAAATGAAATGGAATCATTTTTCTAATCTTCCTGCCAATTTGCTTCTCTGTGCGTGGGTTTAGGCAACTATTGAGAGAAATGTGGAAGTGGTGGGACTCTCAGGGCTGAATTATACCCAGGTGGTAAAGTGGGCTCAGAGTTTGGAAGGAGATCCTTTTGCCCTTTTGCATGGTATTCAGTATTTTGTTACTCTCAGAGGATGAGGACCTTGAGTTTGCCAGGTTCAGGTTATAGGGATTTATGGGAGGACTATACCTGGCAGTAAGGAAGGCAACATCTATCTCATGGGACTACAAGAATAGAAAACATAACATACCAAACTCTGCACATGTTAGAACTAGATTCAAGGCTCTCTAAGGGACTTTGTTTTATGGATCTTCATTTTTTTACCCCTATTAATAGCAAGCACTCTAAGACTTTCCCAAGATTGTTTTGTTTTGTTTCCTCTCTCCATTTCTTATTGCTAGCTGCTATACTAATCCTGTACTCTGTATGTGTGTATATTTAATTTATGTCAAGGTTTTTATCTACTCAAAACAGCTGTTCATATGTTAAATTACCTTTATTATACCTTGCCAGGTAAGACTAAAGATCAGCATCTGACTTTAAACTTAATTTCTATGACTTTGTAAGCATTACTGCATTATTAATTTATTCATTCAGTGAAATCATTCAGCAGATATTCTGTTAAATATTTGAGCGAATTCAACAGTTCAGGTACTATTCTCATTAGTATTAACCCCTAGGTACAATATACATAAAAGTGCCTGCCTTCAAGACCTTCACATTCTAACAACATTTAACATTTCAACTTAATATTGGAAGTGGAAAAGAGACTGAGGCTGGAGTAGAATTCTAGTAGGCTAGAATTCTAGTAGTTATGAGTGTTATAGTGCTTCAAAAGTGATCAGCAAATTATTGGATGAGGATATTGATATCTATTTTCAGGTCTCTTTGAGCTATCTCAGAGGTATATATAATTTGTTTGCTTCCTGTCATTTGATAGCTTTATATATATATATATCTTGAACCTTTTCTTCCTCCCTTGAACATTGCTATATAGAACCACTCAGTTCCCTAGGTCATGGGGAGTTTATCTGGGAAGCTAATTATGGGTAGGCAGTGCTCAAATTAATATATCCTGTGTCCAGGTATTGTATTTGTAGTTCACTAGGGAGTTTCTGTCATCCTAATCCCTCCTACCAAGCAACTGTATGGATAATTTCAAACCTCTTTCACCAGGCTAATGGGGAAACAATTTGGTGGGCAAGTACACTTAAAATTGCTTCTTAAACCTCACCATCTATGTGATCAGTTGGTATATATTCTCTGAAAATCTCAACTAAAAGGACTATGAGGCAGTCATTTATTTTTATGTCAACTGTTGCTTATGTCTTCCCTCATTAAAATTGAAAATCTCAAGTATTATGAGATTGTTTCCACTCTGTGCTCCTTGAAAACTTAAAATATAGATCTTTCTTGTGTTTGACATTATAAAGGAGTAATCTTGGTTACGATCTTAAAATGGGATGGGAGTCATCATCAGTGAACTGCTGCGTACTGAGATGCAACCCAATTACAAAGTCTTATTATTTTATCACAAGGCTATTACTACCCTTTCCTTTAGAATTATTTTACCTTGAATATCAGTTTATTTATTTCCTTGGACCCCAAGATTCACTATATTGGGGATATTGGCTGCTCTGAGGGCAGAGCTGGCTTTCAGAAGCAACAGAAGCCTTAGATCTTAGTGTTTCCCAGCTGTCATTCTCCTGTCACAGCTCTTTTAAAAGGGTTTGGGGTTCTCCTTTCATTACATATGCATAACTTCCATTAGTGTTAATCACATGCTCCATTTTAAAGCTGTTTTGGCCCCTCCGGTTAAATGGGCGTTTAAGCAGTTTTTAATGCATTATATGTACTTATTTTTTAAACGAGTATTATATGCCCAATTGACTGGAATGAATACAAAGTCCATCAGGTGAATACAGATTTATAATTGTTTTTAAAGCATGTATTATTTACTCGACCAACCATGACAGCTCTTTTGGATTCATTCCAGCTGAAAGGGGAAATGCACGTAGATGTCAATACCAACTAAACCTTCATGAAATCTTTTAGTGTGCTTCTCTGAGTTAAGCTTACAGCATGTTTGACTAATCATTTCCTCTCAATTTCTTTTCATCTTTACAAACAAGTTATCAAAATACTGTTTAAGCTAATATTTTTAGTTTACATTTTCATTATTTATGAAATAGATGAAAACTACTGAAATCCCATTCAACATAAATTCCACAATGGAATGGCTTTAGAACCTGATATTAAAAATGAAAATATATACCAAGTTCTCAAATTTAATAAACTATTTCATTAAAGAATTGTCCAGAAAAGAAATTAAATATATTCCTTCTTCTTTTCTTGAACTTAAAGCAAGACTAAACTCTGTCTTTCTTTTATAGCATTAAGCTTGTTATGTAGCTTTTCTTCCTTTCCCTGGGTTAGTGAGATTATTCCAAATTTATTTTGCAAACTGTTAATATATTTTTTATTATCCTCACTTTTTATTATAATAACAGACTCTATAAAGGGACATTGGGATTTGTTAACTTTTAAACCTCAAACACAATCATTGTGTGGTTTCAGGTAATGTATTTATACCCTATGCCAAATGAAACATGGCTACTCTAGTGTATAATGTAAGCCATGGCTTACAGTTGGTGGAATTGAAGCCCCCTCTGAGAAGAAAATGTGCTGCTTATTACCAGATAAGACAACAAATAGAACTTCAATTTCTGACAATAAAATTGGAAGAGGTTCAACATTTTAAAAGTATTCAGGAAGACTGCCATTCTATGTAGTTCAAAAATGAATGTCTGAGAGACTGTACTCACTGAAGTGACTGTGAGTTATCCTTGCCATGCTGTACAGCTGTGAAAACTGGTTTTAACGTGCATGCAGTCGTTTCTATACTCAGTTACTGGTGATGTATTGCAATTCTCCATGGAGACTCTTAGTAGAGTATTTCCAGGGAGCAAAACTCCATGCTGAGGTGTGTTGCTGGTTGCTGCTCTTGTCTAGTCATTTCCAAGGAAGCTATTTGTTTTTGTGTCATCAGAATACACAAAGTTGTCATGGAGGAAAGTTCAGCTATGAGAGTGTGAGTCAGAAACTAGGCAGTGATGAGTAAAATGTGATTTCTTTTGAAACAAAAACATAAACTTACTTTCATGAAATATATCTTTGGAGAATTAAAAGGAAATACAGTGAATTTATATAATAAAAATCTGTATTGAAAATTTTAATAATGAATAAATTGTCAGCTCAACAACAATCATATGTATATCTGTATTACTTAATTATAGATGAATACTATTCCATGTAGGACACTGAAGACTGTCTAGGTTAATATTGTTATACATTTTCTACCACTACTTTCATGTGGGTTTTCCTGTTATTTTGTTTTCTTATTCAAGTTTATCTTCCTTTTCTCTTTCTACCCTCCTCCTCTCCTCACCTCCCTTCTTTTTTCTTCCTTTCTCATTTCCCTCTTCAACAAGGAATGATTGGTAGTATTTACATTATGTTAGACTCTGAGTTTGGCTCTGAATGAAATATGGTTTAAGTCTTTAAAATCTTCACAGCTTAAAAAGAACTATATACATGGGGCCCTCCCTGGTGGTGCAGCAGATTAAAGCACAGCACTAAGAAGCTAAAGCCATTCCAGCATGAGTTTGATCCCCGGCTCGGAGGTGACCACATGGCGTGGCAGACCTCTCCTGACCTGCCTGCTGCTCCCCTCAGCAGTGTACTTCGTCAGTTGGCCTGTTCTGTTCCTCACTCTGTCTCTGTTGAATTCCCTGTCTCTGTTGAATCCTCTTACTGCCTCTGCACCTCTGGCCTGTGGCGCAGTTGTGTATGCATAAATAAATAAATCTTTAAAAAAAAAAACTATATACATTAAAAAAGGAAAATAATACTTCAGTTTGATGAACACATATAGGAATTAATTTAAAACGTCAGTATGATGGGGTATATACTGTTGTGCATACCATAATTATACAGTTGGTAGTCTGACTATTATTAAAATTTGTTTGATATGGACATTTCTATAACGGTCAACCTTTAGAAGTTACAAGAGTCCTTAAATTGAAAAAGATGTTTCTCTGGAAGAATCAAATGATTCTGGGTATTCTGGAAAATTCTCAATGTTCTCCTGTATCTCAGCTAAATATGTACATTTTCAATAATATAAAGTATGTAGTAATAAATTTCATTTAATGAAAGTATATATAAGAGAAATAGCTTGAACTCATGTTTGGGGACTATCTCATCATTTCAAAACCTAAGTGGCAGCATAGTTTGCAAAAGAATACAATAAAACTACACATGATACTGCAAAAAGATCACAATATTGTAAGATAATATTTGCATTGCATTTCCTCTTCACTTTTTAAAGCCTTTTAAAATTAGTCAGTTATGATATTATGATAATTTAGAGAGAATATATCCCAGGTCTTCAGCATATTTTCTTTACTGTTTTATAAACAGCTATCTTCAATTTTTATGTCCTTGTTTTACAGTGTAAAGTCCTGTAAATGGGCCATATTTTTCTATACTTATGGGCCCTAAAGTGTAATCACTTACATTAAATGACCTGGGCTGCTAATTGTTACACTTGAAGAGATCTCTAAACTTGAACAGAGAAGTGAGTATTTATGTAACATTGACCGTAGAGATTGACATTTTCTTTGTTGTTCTTTGGTAATATTTTAAAATTGTTTTCTATTCTCTGGTTATTTAACATTTGAAAGTAATATCACCGAAATACTTTATTTAAATAAACTACTTTCATATTTAGTAATCTCCCAAAAACATTTAAGCATTAGTTGGAATAAACTCTAGATTTTTATTAGGAAGGTAACAAAGTGGTAAGTTCTTCCATATGCCTTTTATATTGTTAAAGTGAAAATAAGTAAATAAAAAATCATCAAAATTAAAGCAATGTTGCTACTGCATTTCAGAAAAAGAATTTAGATAAAATTATGATTTGTCATTAATATTCATATTTTGAGCTTCTCTTTCCTGTCATATAGAATGTAGCTTCAGTGAAAATTTTGATGGCAACAGATCAGAAAAAAATAAACAAAACCTAACCAACCAAAAGTATATTTGAATGTATGACATATGATTGTAAAAATATTTCTTCAGATTTTCTTGCCACTTTTTAAAATCATTTTTAAAATATACTTAATTCTGTGGGGTTTTTTGATTGCAAGTATTTTTAAATTTCTTATTCCCCAGTCTTAAGCATTTCTAAATGTTTATTCTTTTAGGCAGACTAAGGCATACCCAGCTAATTCAAACACAGAGAAAGCAGATTGGTATGGAAGATATAGCCACAAGATGTAATTTCTGTGAGAAATGAAAAACACATTCACGTTTTCAGAGAGGAGGAATAGCAAATGCATGTAAGGGGTTGAGGTATTCTCTCTCTGTTTCTCTCAAAACCCTCTGAAATTGACACTGCAGCTGAGCTGATTTTATGTTCCAATACTGTCCTAAATACACACTGACAGAGGAACCATGAATGGACGCAGAGCTGTCTGCTCTTTCACACATGCCACCACACTTACTCTCTGGCTTTGAATTGTTTAAGGAGACTATGCCAGGAGTCCTCGAGCTTATTTGGAAAATGCAGCCTAGTTAAGATATATGCAGACTCTTGCACTTACACACATGTATATCTTGAGGCTGTAAACATTTTACCTGATGTTTAGTTGAACATGTATTAGAAAATTACAGCATCACTGGCATTTTTCTTGCTTTAATAAAATCCTGGCAAATACAGTGACTGATCTAGGTTTAATAAAATAATATATAAGGGGAGTAATTTGCTTTAACTTAAATGACTAGTTTAGAAGTAGCTTTCTTAATTTCCTTGCATGGTAGCAGGAAGCAGTGAGAAGAATCTATAGTGATGGAAAGAAATAAATTTCCTATATGTCTTTATCGAGTGTGACACAATATAATCAAAGAATGTACATAATTAAGTGTTCAAGCTGAAAGCAGCTTTGAAGCAGGAATTCTGCTGATTTTTTATTTTATGTGATTGCTTACAGATTAGTTCTCTATTTGCTCCTAAAGAATATACTTAAACACTCAATCAATGAATAACCTACAGCAGTTTGTTGTAGATTCAATAACGGGGAATGGTGCATTGTACCAGGATAGTCAGATATACCCATAGGGAGTGTCAGTGGTCAAAATGCTTCCATTGCCAGAAGGTAGTCTGAAAATGGTCTGGAAATTCAATACAGCATTGACCCTACGCCGTATACATGATCCACAGTCAGTTTCTCAAGCATACTTGAAGTTTTAAAAAAGAGCCATTAAAAAAAAGGGAATCAAAATAATCTATTTTAAATGAGGTTTTTTTGGTGTGTGTGAAATAGTTGATTTTAGATGTGTTCATGCAAATGAATTAGCCAAATTATTATTTTCACTTTGTTATTTTATTGTAAAAATAATAAAATATTTTAATATTTTAAAAGTAAATCATTAAAATTTAAAGCATTATAGTCATTTTCTGTTTTGGATGAATAAAGTGTCCATTTATTTCATTCTCCTAAAATCTGCTGATTATTTAATCATAGCCACAATCAAACACACAGCTTATGGTAGCTGTCTGATTTATTAAACCTGATTTTTCTTTATTTAACCAACAGATTAAAGAGATAAATGGCAAGATTTCTAAGTAAACAGACTAGAGACATTTGCCAATATCATACTTGCTTGCTTTTTCCTACATTTTGAGAACTGCCAGCAAATTTCATTAAGAAACACACTAGCTTTATATTCTCTTAGATACTTCCATTTGTGTAGTTATTCCATATTGCTTTAAGATGACAAGTTTGTTATTCTAAAATCAGAATAAGACATGAAATTAGAATTCTTAATAATAGGAGAAAAACAAAAACATTTTGACACGTACTTACCTTGGAATATAAAAATTTATTGCTCTGCAGGCACCCCCTAGTTCTTTTTAGAATTTTAACAAATAATCTATAAGTAATGTATAATAATACCGGAATAATACTAGTAGCTCTTTACTTTCATAATTATAAGACTAGCTAGATTTATATTTTAAGAATTACACATGTACTTACATGTAGCATAATTAACAACTTATATATGTCTATATACATATACAGATGATTAAACATGCTTTCAGTATTTCACTTGAGGAATAATAAAGGTAAAAATGTATAAAAGTAGTAAAAATTCTGTATACTTTAGAATTTGGTTGGTACTAACATCTCAGTTTGACATTTATGGTTATTCAAATTATTTTCTTCATTATCAAGCACTGTTGAAATCTAGCATATTAAAATCTATAAGGCAAAAGCCAACGAGTTGTTTTATGAAGTTTACCAAAGAATTCTACACTTAGCAATATCAGAGGTGATTCTGTGACTTGTCCATGCCAGTTGAACAAGTAATAATATTTTTTTGTCCACATTGATTGACAGGTTAAGCTTTCAGCATATATGCTATTCCTTAGAAAGTTTTGTTAAACCTGTCATTGTTAATATCAATTAATATTGAAGTTCATTAAAAGCACTTTACAAAACTGGTGTAAGAAAAATTCTGTCTATCTAATTATAGGTGGGGAACTAGAGGTATAATATGAATTCATTCTTACTTATACTGATACAAGTGTTCATTTTAAAAATTGTTTTAAACTGTTTATTGGTTTTTCTATTTGATGTCTACTTTCAGACTTTCTATACAACAATTTAGTTGATCTTTTTCTGTTTATGAGAGATAGGAATATTTGTGGTAAAAATATGCAAAGTGCCTGGAGTGGGGCTGGCACATTGGTAAATGTGTAACAAATGCTAACTCTTTTTCCTTGTTTGGCATTCCATTTTTATCACAGAATTCTAATGTTTTGTGCCTTTTTAGGACAGAAGACTACATTTTCTAATTTAGGCAAATCAGCTAGGAAATTACAGTGTACCTTGAAAACAGCACAGAATATAGAAGCAAATCTGCATAATGATTGAGTTTAAGAACTTTAAAGATTAACTGCACCAGAAAAATTTTATTTTATCCGAACTCATAATCATAACCAGGTAGTCATGTTCCTAATGCTGCCTTTTGAGCTTAAAACTAAATTATAGACTTCTGAAGTCAGGACTGTGAATTTGCCCTGTTTTAATGTTGCTTATTCAGTTACGAGTTGTAGGTAATTTTGCAGTAATTTCTCACGCCATGTTCATCTTCTTTACAAACATTTTATCCATATAACTAATTGGGTATAAGGCAATTTTGCCATAAAAAAGGAAAAAAATCGCTAAAATTCCTTTATGAGAGGAGTCAGTTTCTAAATACTACTCTGCAAATTTGTGAACGAGTTTTGCATTACAGTGGGGACACCTACATTGCTTTCCTTGAGGAATGCTATTTCTCATCATTGCGTATATGCATATAACAGGTATTATTTCTTAGCACCATGTTTAGGTGTCCTTCATATGCCCAATTTTTATGTTTCACCAGAATCAGAGAAACCCTATTTTCTGTCAAATGCTAAAATGCTATCTTCATTTTTTCCCACTATCAAATAGCCAAAAGTCTTCACCATTTTCAAAATACATATACTCAGCTGGAATGATGTAACCGTCTCTTTTTGGGGATATAGGAAGAGCGTGATTGTTTCGTTTGCTTCTAACTTCTAAAAATAATAAATTTCATTAAGATGGCCTTAGAGAACAAACTGTTGTTTCTAAATTAACCAAAAATAGTTCTTATTTATGCTCACAAATTATTAGTCTCACTGTTATTTTTGCCAGTTGCCTAAACCTTTGGTTTTGATGACGGGAGAGTGGTCACTGCTCAAGGAGAGATTTACAAACTGAAATGTTATCATTTTGGAATTGGTATACAGTCTGATTTTAGGCTCTCCAATTTCACATGTTCAGTATTAACACTATTGTTTAAAATGTATTTTTAAAATATCTATTATTTTTAGATGTATTATTTTTATTTATGCAAACAAGAACTGGGGTGTAGGTGAGGGAGTGAGAAGATTTACCAGAGACAGACTGGGGAGCAGGACAGGCAGATCGATGGAAATACACTACTGAGGGGAAGCAGTGGCAAGACAGGAGAGGTCTGCTGCTTTCAGTTCTCAGACCCGGATGGAGGTCTTGCTGCAGTGGATAGCAAAAGTTTGAGCACGCTGATACTTTTTTTTCAAAGATATATTTATTTATGCATACAGAACTGGGATACAAGCGAGAGACATGGGGGGCGGTGGTGAGAGGATTCACCAGCGATAGAGAGGGGAGCGGAACAGGCAGACACACGAAGTACACTGCAGAGCTGGTAAGACAGGAGAGGTCTGTTGCGCCACGTGGGTCACCTCTGTGCTGGGAGCCAACTCGGACTCACCCTGAAGTGGCTGAGGCCACTGCAGTGCTGCATCCTGCCCCTAGCGCCATGTAGGAGGGCCCTGAATGTGTTGAAACATTTAACACCTGCGCCACCAGGAAGGTTTTATAATATAAAAACTGGGAGTGGCCCCTCTCTGGTGGCGCAACAGTTTAAAGCGCAGCTCTGTGAAGCTGGCGCAGCCTCTGCAGCGCAAGTTCGATTGGCCGGGGAGGTGATCCACTTGACGCAGCAGACCTCTCCTGACTCGCCCGCTGCTCCCCTCAGCAGTGTACTTCGTTGATCTGTCTGTCCTGCTCCCCATTCTGTCTCTGGTGAATCCTCTTCACAGCCCCTGCATCTCTGGCCTGTACCTCACTTCTGTATGCATAAATAAATAAACTTTTAAAAAAATGTTAAAAGAAAGATTTCAGATAGGAAATAGGTTTAAAAAAATGGGAGTACCGTGTAATTGGAACCAAATTCTCAGTCCAAACTATCTGGTAGTTAGTTTATCTTTTACGGCAAAATTGCCTTGCGGCTAGTGGTTTTGCGGCAGAACGGTTTACGGCAGAGAATTTACAGCAAGTCGTGGCACCGTCGGCCTGCATACAGTGAGTGCTTAGTAGATATGGGTTACATAAATAAGCCAAAGCTACCACTTTTCTTTATTTCTGTCTTTATAAAGGCATGCTAATTAATTAAAACAATATAGTTCCTAGTGAGATTATAAAAACAACCTCCCTGTCCCTCTTCAACACAGAAATCTCCACTCCGTTAAGACGGAAGTAACTGAGAATCCTTAATAGAGAAAAAAATCTGCATTTCTTATTTTCTTTCTCCCTGATGAATACTATTATATCTAGCAAAATATATTTGCGTTGTCTGGGCAATTTGTAGGATCGTAATCATCTCAATTTGTGGGCCTCCACTTTTTAAGTAGTTCTTTTTAAAAATTACCATCGATGTTTGTGGTGGGACCCTCAAAAGGACTTTTTTACTTACCTAGAAATTACTGCAAACTCTGCTTTTACTGATGCAAATATTCACTAAGAAGAGAGAGAAAGAAAATAACCTTTTGCCCTTTTTTTCTTTTCTGAAACCTAAAAGCATTTTGTTTTCTAGAGCTCTATAAAAGTTCAGCGCATAAAAGGTTAGGAGCCTGACTTTTTTCTGTCGTATATATCTTTGAAAAATTGGTTTATGAAGAGTCATACATCATGTAGCCAGACATATGGGAATAGTTAAAGATTAAGGTAAATAGACAAATTGAACTGCTTTAAATCATTTTCCTGGTTTCAGTTTTATGAAAGAGCTTATGAACAAAAGCTGACATTAAGCAATCACAATAGGCTCTTCTATATGTTTTAGACAGTGGTAAAGACTTTAGTGTCAGAGAGTGTTGCATCACCAATAGTTATATCAATTTGATTGGTGTCCAGATTTCAAAAATGTTACCTTGTCAAACCATAACCTTTTCCAAGTCTTTCATTTGTCATTGTTTTGTAGATTATATCATTTATTTTACATTACCTGTATCAGAAAGCATGGATCATGGATTATAAGATTTTTTTATTATATATTGGTTGCTTTTTTGTTTTTTTTTAAATAAAATTAGTACTGTAGGCATTTGTGTTGCACAGGGTCTAATCAAATATTTGGGGAGGAAGTTTGATTTTATATAACAAACATTGTAACTTCACCTGAAGAGATCTTTGGTTCCTTTTTGTTAAAACAAAAACTAGAAGAGATATTTTCAGAACCATTAGGATAGCATTTTTAATAAATTGAATAAATATACTGAACATTTCCAGGGTACTGAATACGCTAATGTCCTGCAGAGAAAACTGGCTGTTGGACTTTAAGGTAAGTCCCAGGAATTTGCCCAGTGGCCTGGTGACAAGCCCCTACTCTTATGAAAAGTGTTAGGAGATCTTTAATGTCCACACAGGAGAGTAAGGATTTAAGATTTTGTGGTCTCATTTGAAAGACCCCTACATAGTAAACTGCATGGAACTCAATTTATCTACCTTAGAAAGGAAAGAAGGCTTTGTAGCCCCTGTACCTATAAATCTAAGAAATGCTGTGAATATATGCCTTCATATTCATGCAGCACCAATCCTCCTCTTAAAAAAATAATAAAAATAACAAGGTCTATGATCATCAGGTTGATATAGATAAAAATCTATTAACTTTTCATCATTATCAGAGCTCTTGTATCAAAGTACAGGCATTCATGGGGCTAGCTCACCTCCCCTGGTAGCTGTGCAGAGACAGATGAAGATCTTTTACATACTTCTTTGTTGGTTTGCCTTTTATAGTGAATGTGCTGGATCTATGAACTGCTGATGGTAAAAATGTAATTTAAGAAGACTACAAATATTTGCACAGGTATGTGAATCCAGCTTATCAGCCATCCAGCTAACAAGGCTTCTCACATTTTGTGTAAAATGAATGATAGGAAAAAGAGTAACTTCTAGACAATGTTGATCAAGTTTATTACAGAGCTTGATGTGATTCTATGTGAGATGTTATTTTTTTTCTTTTCAAATATTCTTGTTGTCACTAGAAATATATATATGAACGATAACCTTGTAAAGTTTACTGAAACACATCAGGATATAAATGTGTAAACTCTTTCAATAGAAAAATTTGGATGGAGGGGGAAGAAAACACCATCATGTATATTTTGAAAAATTTTGGCAGTTTTTGTGGTTGGTAATCTGTCTGGGTTTGGGTGCTCCTAGCAATTTTGTCCTTAGTTTCACCGTATCCTGCCCTCAAGCACACATATCCAAAGTAGTTTTGATTCTCATAAATGGTGAGATTTTTGTTTGTTTTTTTAGGTCAGGTTAGCTAAGAGATGCGTTTGTATGAATGAAGTTTATGTCTATACAAAATATTAATATGAACATGATTTTTTATTTCTTTACTACACATATAACTCATCAACCTTGAAAGATATCAAAAATTATGTGTACTATGTATGCATATATTAAAACCAACTGTACACATCTGCCTTGTAGCTATTCTTTCTGACCACACAATTCTCTTTTAAAATATTTTAAAACCATTTTTTTTTGCAATACTTTTCAACTTCCCAGCAGGCCAATTTTAGTCCAGTTTATCACAACTATAATAGGATTTATTTGTGAAATGAAAATTAAAACTAAGAGAAAACAAAAGTACATTTTTTTACATTTGATGGAATTATTTCTCATCTTTAAAATTATTTATTTAATGTAACAAGGTGGGTTCATTAAAAATGCAATTCAGTTTTTTTCTTTCTACTGTTACTGGAAACAATGTAAGTTCAATATTTCATTGCACATTAATGGCATTGAGCATAAGATAACCTCTCTCTTTAAGGGGTTGTCAGTTTTTGCAGTTATCCCAGCAGTTGAAACAATTAAAATACATCCTGAAATATCCATAAAATTTGAAAATGTATCACTGAAGCAATACGCTAATAAAGTTAATGCACTATTATAACTTAAAAAAATCTGAGCTCATTTAAAATTTCCCTGGTATGCTTGATCACAGAATATTAAAACATTTTTTAAGTTTAAGAGCACATTTAGGTCTCTTGTGATGATGGATATACTTTTTAAGTTTCTTAATATTGGCTATAAAGCAAGTGTCAATGAGCTTGAAGTGCATACAGATGGCTTTCCCACCATCTACAAGGTGCTTCAAGGCTGTGGGCACTAGAGGGTGCTGTTGGAACTGATACCAACAATGAAACACCAGAACTTGTTCTTTTAAAATCAATACTATCAAGATTTAAACATGTTTCTGATGAAACAGTATATCGTTATTAGTTTTTAACATTGGACTCTGTGAAGGTCATCAACACAAATTCCAAAAGCAGTAATTAAAGCAAAACGCTCCATAACTTGACAATTTTTTGTTGTTATTGAAAGGAAATCAAGATTCTCTCCTCCCACCCTTTTTAATACTCTCCTGGTCTTTCTTCAGGATGTACAGGTTGGTGATATATTTTTATAAATGGCAAGGAAAACGAGCTTGTCAGGCAATTAACATTTTCTTTGGACTTTAAATGCACATAGCCACAAAAGGTTGTTTCTTAAAAGAAATGTGTCAAGAGGCTGTGGGTTCGACTTTTCTCATGGTGTTATGAAGAATTGTGGGCTTTCACATGAAGATATACCATCTTTCTGTTGAAAAATGTTGCTTTTTATGAAAATTGATGAATTATCTCCACCTTCCCCCCCATCTCCCAGTTGTTATTTATAAAGGCGTCATTGGTTTTTGCCTTTCTTAGACCTTCCCTACAGGCATGATCAGACTCAAGCAGGCAGCTATTTCCCTTTAATTTTCCACAGAAAGCCAGTAATGCTTATGATTATTGTGAAGTCAGGAAAAGTTTAGTTTCATCAAGTGACATGTAGTGATACAATTAGTTACTTAAGCACTTCTCATAAAATGTTCCGCCACAGAACCTAGTTTGTCAGATGCAGCTAAATATTAGCATCTCATATTAAACACAAGAGTAAAACTGCTTCGTGGAAAGCACAGCTGACAGCTCTCAACATGAGCTGAATGATCACTCTCAATTGTAATCGATTCTGTAAGTACTGAACACAAACCCCTAGGCAATTGAAGAAAATAGGATGATGAAGGACTGCAAACTAATATGTTACACATCTTCATTGATTAGACATTGATTAACCATTATTTTCCTGAATGACAAACAGCTAGTGGTAAAGTAACTGAGGCTTGTGATTTATTTACATCTTAGACAGAGATGACTTCTTTATTCAGCTGATTGTGAGCTAATGCTAAACCATGAGACAGTAATAGTTTGAGAATACAGGCTGCTGTTTTGTTTCTTTCTTTTTTATTTTCCAAAATCCCCTCTGGCAGTCTTAGATTTCTGGCATGTTCCTATTGGAAACAAATTTAACTAGGTTTAAAATGATCAGCTGAATTCCAAAATACAGAGCAGGAAGATGTGGTATAACTACATCTAAAGGAGAGATCATTTTATAGACTTGGTATTTACAAGCATATTGATCAGTGTTTATTGAACTTTTAATTTAATTCTCTCTTTTCTTCAATGCCTTATTGGCAATTATACACAATTTTAGAATGAACAGAATGAGTTGGTGTGTGTTGCTTACTTCTCTTTAGTGAAGCTTTAGAACTGTGATTCTATTGAGATATGATTCATGTAAGGAGGCAAGTATTTTGCGGTTCTCAGGTGATTTTTGGTTCACATAAAACTGAGATATCACAGACAATCTTGGACTTATACAGCAAACTCTTAAATGTAGTATGTAGTAAAATTTCTTAAATCTCTTTCAATAGCTCTCAAACAGTATGCCCAATAGAAAGATTTGCTCTTGAATTTTCAGACAATCGCTTTTCTATTATATATACGAGAACAAGTGATTCATTGATACGAACTGCATTGGTACTAAATCAAAACCAAATCATAATGAAACTAGTACTTTTTAGCTTTGTAGACCATTTCTGTGCATTTTGAAGATTTGTGGGTAACATTATTTATAAGCAGAAATAATTAAGATGTTCTGGCATTCATCATAATGGTTATGATAAAGACTTTTGATGTTCAAGAAAGCATAATTTGCTTCTCCATTGGAATTTGATTGTAAATTACCACTAATTAATGTTCACTTAAGTGTTACAATGTGTGATATATCTGGTTAGTTACCAAACGGGTAATAGTAGAAAATTGTTTTGTGTAAGTATATGAATTTAGAGTAATAATTAGTATGTCATTTTTTAAAATAAGAGATGTCCATTACAATTTTCAGTGTTACAAGTCAATTTTAACATTCGCAAAAGTTAGAAAAAAAGAAGTTAGTAAACCGTATCACTTCAATTAATGTACAGATGCACTCAATACCACCCCTTATTAGTTACTGAATTGTTAGACATGTAATTGTGAAATTTCATTGTCTTTTGCCCTTTAATGTAATTCTAACTCTAGGTTAATAAATCATATCTGTTCTTTATTGGCCCTACCATCTTTATCATAGTAAATATATGAAAATGTTTTTCCTAAGCAACTTCTGTAAGCTTCCTCTAAGATTCTGAATTTTCGTATATGAATACATTAACTCAAAACCTTCAGGTAAAGATTTAGTGCACAGTTTCAGGATTTTGATCATGGGTAAAGAGAAAAATGTAGAAGTTCATTTCTATATATTTTTTTTCTGTTAACAATTGGAAAGCTAATCCATTTGCTAAAGAAATTCAGCTGCACTTAAGAGAAAGACTTGTTAAGTTTTAAAAGAGGAGGACTATCTGGTTGGGATAACATGTGGTGCTCAAACTTTTACAAAGGAAATAAAGGACCAGCTTGACTCACCAGTTGTCTTTAGTTTAAAGTATATCAGTGGACCCAAGCTAATTATAAATCACCGCCTTAGCATTATTTTTGAGGGCTAAGTTTCCCCATAGCTTTATAAAGTGCTCAGAACTTAAGGAAGGGAGAGTGTTGATTGGCTACTGGAGCATGAAGGAAGAACAAATGAAAAACCATCTAACAGTCGTATCTCAGAGTGAGCTCGGGATGTCTAATGGTGTGTTGTTTCTTTGTCCATCTGCGTACAGGTGAGAGCATCACTGTAGGGGTCTGTGTGTAAATGTGAAAATCAGAAACTTGGAATTTCATAGAAATAATGATGATGTGATATTTGCACAGTAACTCCCTTTTGGGGAAATAAAAGGTACCTCGTTTGGTGTTAGCTGTCTTTTCTTTCAAGTGTGTATATGCATGTGTGTGCATGCACACACACATACATACACAGACTTAGAGGCTTAAGTGGAGCTGAGTATGCTTCAGTTTCTTCAAGCATATTTAATATCTTTAAATTTTTAAATGAAAATGTAGCTGTCAATTTTAAACTAATTTGGATGGACAGCAATAAAATGCAAACCTCACTTCAAATTAGAATTTTCAGTGAGGATTTCTAATGGAAAGTAATTGCTGACAATAGGAAATGACAAATTACTAATTACTTAGTTCAATTAGACTTTTGTGCCTTTGGTCCTAAGTGGCAAGCATACAGCAAATCTTGCACTTTTATAACAATTAATGACACTAAAACTATTTAAACTGCCAACAGATGTGAGTAAGAAGACATGAATTGAAACTTACTTAATTTACATACTATCCCTATTTTACATCAAGTAAATGGTGTTTAATTTTTACGCTACAATTAAATATTACTGATACAGTGCAATTTTCACAGAACTTCATAGGGTAAAATATCACTGCCAAAAGCTGGTCAGTGTTAATGTCTTCTTTTTTCTTATCACAGCAGTATTTCTTTTTAAAAGATTCTTCAAGTATGAATTTCTAACTATATCATGTTCATGACTATACATCAGTGTTAATTAAATAGTAGCATCCCTACTTTCTGTGTTTCTTCTCTTTGTCTATTCTGTTCATTTGCAGTTTCTTAACGATCTATTTAGAATACACATATTTTTACTTCCCATCTTTCCCCTAAGACTAATTTAGGCATGGTTTTGAGAAAGGATTTTGTTTAGAAGTTCGATTCATAACTTTCTCTACAGGGTTAACTTCTGGCTGTAATTTACAGGGAACTTAACTTAGTATTCCTGGTACTATCGTTTCTGACAGTTTACAAATTTTGTGAATATAGAATTTTTTAATGTTTCCAGTTATAATCAGAAAAATGTTTTTTTCTTGATAGTTCAGCATCTCAGTAGAACAGCAGGTACAAGTGGAGTAGAAAGGAAAGGGAAGGGAACTTAATTGTGTTCATAATGATTTATTTCCCTATTAAGAACTTAAATGTATTTATTCTCTTTTTCAAAACATGTGAAACTTGTGCAATGAAACTAAAAATTCTCTTGTACTCTGGCAAATTCATGGGTAGAGCACTTACACAGTAAGGGAAATGATTTTAGTTTGCTAAACTAGTCACAAAAATAAACATAAAAAGAATATGCCAAATATATAACAATGTCGACAAAGTTAAGAACTTTAAAATCATTGCATATCTGCGTAAAGGAGTGACTCATATATACAAAGCCAAAGTGGCAATTAAATTCAACAATTCTCCTTTGGGAATTTCTAGAGCACATGAGATTGTCTGCATATCTCTAAGGCATCAGAACTTGAGTGCCTTCCCCCGTGTTCTGGATAATACTGCAAACATCCTATTCAAATTAAATATATGTTCTACTTTTCACTTACATATAACATGTATTCTGTGTCATACTGCTATGAAAGTTCTGAGTTTTTGGGTGAGTTGAAGCACTTGTGGTCTAAGTCTGCTACAATAAGGTGCGTATATATCTTGTTTTTTCATAGAGATGCAGGAGTGTGGTAAATTGGAGGGCTCCAAGACTTGAGAGCAGATAAATGACAACAGGTGCTTTTTCCAAAGCTTTTGCTTGATTTTTGCAGGTTCTTTTTTTTTTCCTTCCTGAAATTCCTGCAATTAAGCTATTGTTTGGTGGCAACACTATACTCTAGATCCAAATAACCAAGGGTAGTTTTTGGACAAACCTCTGTTGTTTCACCACAGCTGTAGTTTTCTTTTCTCACGAGCCCTGTGAACTTTAAGGGCTAGAAATATAACAGAGAGCATAGTAGATAATAGAGGAAAAAGGAAAAGCTTAGGCAGGGGGTAGGAGGCCTGGGCAGGGACAGAGGAAAGAAAGACTTTCACAAATCACAAGAAAAATGGCACTGGCATTGTGCCTAAAAAAAGATAACGTGGAAAAGAGGCAATAGCAGCAATAGACTTAGCAAGTATATTTAGAGCTAGAATGATAGGAAGAAAGAAGTGGCCTAATTAGAAGAGAAGGGAAGGCAGAGAGTGAGGAGAAGGGGAGGGGGCAAGAATGCAAAGGAAGTATCAGAAGAAAACCCTGAAATTAGTGAACCTCAGAAAATCAGCAAAACATGTAAGAATCTAGAGATATAGTCTCACTTTAGCCACCATGCAGCAAGAGAACAAAATGTTTCCACTGACTTAAACAAGCAAGGAATGCATCATTTCTACCCAGTTTCCGTTGTTATTTAGACACAAACAACATATAAATGTCACTTGGGGCATGTTGTTACTTTTTATGTAGTTACTTTAGGAATTGATCTTCCTACTATGTTTTATGAATTCTAAAAAAAAAAAAAAAATTGCCAAATACCTATATCTCTGTATAATCTGCATCATGTTTGTGATTTGTATATGTTTTGTACTCAGTGAAAAATTATAGCAAGTTTTTAAGCTCCAAGAATTTTGAATGCTTAATTAGCTTTTAAATAGGGACACCTTGAATTTTTCAGAAGCCTTTGGAGAATTATGTATATAGAAGATGTGATGCTATTCATATGACATATAAATGTCACACACACACCTATATATAAGTTGGCAGGGAGAAAAGGACATTCTCTCATTTTACATATGAAGACCTTACTAAGATGGTCATGCTTTGTATTTTATTGTTAATTATGCCTCAGTTTAGGAATATTAGAGCTGAGTTCTGTTCAGGTGTATATATTTTCTAGACAGGCATGTTTGATTTCCTTTCCTTCTTCTCTCCCTATCTTCCCTTCTTGTACTCCTTTTGGATATTTGGCCATCTTGGATGGAGTTATCCTGAGTATAATTTTGTAACTTCATGGGATGGATGAATAAGGGCAAGATTTCCTTGAAATAATTCTAGGAGGTGGTCTAAAATATTTATAATTACATTATAGCAGATCTAGCCATGGTCAGCAGTAGATATATACCTGATTTATCCCCTTTGGGTTCAGGATTAGAATCTTTGTTTGAACAATTTGAATAATTTCCACAATTTCTGTATTGTGCTCCAACCTGACTTGTTCCATGGATGGTTGATTCCATTTAAGAAATTGGCTAAGAGCTTATTGCAACAATTGAATGTTTCAATAGAAAGTTACTCCTTTTGAGCTCATTTTTTGAGGTACATCCATTTCTCTCTTCAATTATCTTTCAAAGTCTGAGGGTTACCATAGCAAAGATTAAGATACCAATTATTTAGCACTCTAATTTTCTTGGAAACTACCACCTGACTTCTGGAGTGTTTAACATTTTGTCAGATATTATGTGGACCTAAAGCACAGAAAGAAAGGTTGAAAGACATTATACATGCTGTATACAATGCACAGCTTTTATTGACAAGGTAAATTTGTTGGGAGTATGTATATATTCCCTTTGCAAAATATGCTTTTAGTTCATTTTCAATATTCTTCAAAAGTTTTGAGGCAAATACTAATTTACTGAAATCATTTTCAGTATAACCTGGGAAATTTTGATTTACTGAAACATATATATTTACTATATATATGAAATACATATACTTATTGTGTGTAATGTTATTTAATTTGTAATTAAATGTCTATTATAAAAATATATATTACCATCTTTATTTCCATTGTGAGAGTAACAAAATCTACTATTGGTGTAATCTTCATTATCTTAGTAGAAAAATGTATGGATTTATCAGAATCATAGCAAAAGGAATTTGAAATCATAAGGTGTACTTTTAGGAAACATTTTCTGTTTCTGAAGTTTTCTGGACATCAAAGGGAACCACTAGAGAAGATTTACTATGCTATCATCTTATAGTCATGACATGTTTTTATGAAATTTTTTATACCTGATTCTTGGATAGTAACTTGACTTATTTTAAAAGAAGCTAGACATCACACTTTTACATAATAAAAAGAAAAAAAAACATTTTATCCAATAAACCAAATGTGTTCTTTGGAGCTAGAATTATTTCAGATTATGACATTCCTTTAAAATCAGGAGCAGGAAAGTTCTTCTGACAGTTGGGAATTCATGTATGAAACAACATTTTAAGGTCCAGTATAAGGAAAAAGTATTAGTAGGGTACTAAAATTCATAATATTTTTTTAAGTTTAAGATTTATTTATTTGTGCATTCAAGAATTGGGGTACAGGCAAGAGGTGTATGTGTGTGTGTGGGGGTGGAGTGGGTGGGTGAGCAGATCCACCAACGACAGAGTGGGGAGCAGAACATATGGACCAACCAAAATACATTGCTGAAAGGAGCAGCGGGCGAGACAGGAGAGGTATACAATTTTATTCAAAGAATGAAATCTAGTTTCTTTTGATAAATAGCCAATTAAAAATTTCAGTTTCAAGAAATATGAAGTGTATTTTTTTGTGTGTAATTTAGGAGAACAGCAAATTGAGCATTTCTATCTGGAAAAATGAAAGAAAATCCTCAAAGATTACCTACATAGCAAGTGGGCTTTAAAAGTTGGGCATGTAGGTTTGAAAATCACTGAGCTTTAGGCTAAAATCTTGAGGATGTTCTATTTTTAATTTGCCCTGACTTGCTAAGTGATCTTGGACACATTTTAAACTTTCTGTACATTTTACGTTATAGGATGAAAATTACAATGTCTGTCTTTTTAGACTTAGTATTGTTTTTAGAATAAAGAAAGAAGATATAATGAATACTTTGTGAAATTTGTTGTGCATTAAAGGATAGTAATGCATGATTTTTATATTTTTAGTAGTCACTAATGTATTTTTAAATAAAATTATTACTTTTAAACCTTAAACATGGTAGTGATTAAATATACCTTTCCTAAAAATAAAATGTCAATATTAAATGTGTATGCTTCCAAATTCTAAGCTTCTTAAAATCATTAAGGCAATTATCTAGAAATATAGATATTTACATATAAAATTTGACGAAAGAGCAGGGAATGAGAAGAGGAAAAGAAGATTTAAGGAACAAAGGAAAATATTACTAGTAATAACATTACTAATGATAACACTTCATAATTGAAAAACTTTTTTGTGTTATTTGAAAACCAAGCTTTTAATATAAAAAATATATGAAAGTATATTGAAATTTTTAAATTAAAAAAAATTTTACTAAAATTAGATTACTTGAACAAATATGCTTACTATAGATTTATATTTGACTTACATTTAATCCTTAAATTATTTCCAAATTGTACTAAATTAAGACATTATTGTAGGCTAAAATCTTTAAGAGTCATAAATTGCAAAACAGGAAAAAAAAATCAGAGAATGAGAAAAACAGTTCTACAGAGCTTGAGGACTCTTCTAATTTGACTTCCATTGTAATTCAAGGTCTCTTTCAAAGAATTAAATATTAATTGTGTAGGTTCCCTGAAAATGTCTAGTGATGGTTTATACTCTCAAGAGACCATGTTTGGGATCAGTATTTGGGATTCACTTTTTGTACTCTGGTATTCACTTTTGAATCCAGAATACTCTGGATTCACTTTTTGTACTCATGGTAGTTTTGATTCACACTAAAGTTTTTTTTTTTATTAGATCATTCTAGATTAAAAAAAAAAACAAATTGAAATTACATTGGAAAAGCAGTAATATAATATGGACTTGTAAAAAAATCATGGATATGGAGTTTAATATCTAGAAACTCATAACTTGTATAGAAACATTAAAAAGATCATTAACATCATGGTGCAGGCAGGGCACTGGTAGAAGTATGAACATGTGATAGGGGCATCATAGAAGAGGATTCCATAGTTAACGAGATGTCATGACAGAAAAGCCTTAGTGGGCTCCTGATAGCTAAAATGAATGGTGTGAGGGAAAGAAGTATAAAGTTAAAGAAAAGGCACAGGCAAATGCAGTGAGGCCCAATTAATGTAACCTCATGTGTGGGACACTGTAAGAGGAATCAAATTAGGTTCCCTCCCCTTTAACTTAAAAATTGATTTTCTTAATTTGGGGTATTTTATGTATGAGAAGCTGTGTATATTTAATGTTTGCAGTTTACTGAGTTTAGACAAATGCATATACTGGTGAAAACATCGTAATTGAGGTAATAAACAGCCTACCACTTCTAAAAGTTTCCTCATGTCCCTTTGTATTTTGTTTTTATTTTCATGTAAGAACATTTAATATGAGATCTACCTTCTCAAATTTTGTAAGAGTGTTACACAGTGTTGTTACATATTTTTTATATGATAGTTTTGTGCATTTTTCCACCTCAGCTGCAATACCCTTGGGCTTCCCATCACCAAATCACCCATGTGCCATCACCATAGTCCAGTGCATTTCCCTCCCATCACTGTTTTTGATCCCATTCCCCATTCCACCCCCACAAAATGTCTTTGGTATATAGCTGTTCATCATTATCATTATTTTGGTCCATTACATTCCTGCTATGAGAGAAATCATCTGGTATTTTTCCTTTTCTTTCTGGCATATTTCACTAAGCATGATCTTTTCAAGATTCATCCATGTTACTTCAAAAAGCATGTGCTTATTCTTTTTTTTTTTTTGGTTGCTGAGTAATATTCCATTGTGTATGTGTACCACATCTTTTTAATCCAGTCATCCATTTTGGGGCTGTTTCTATGTCTTTCCAATTGTGAATAAAGCATCAATAAACATGGGGGTGCAGGTATATATTTGAATCAGTGTTTTTATGACTTTTGGGTAGATACCTAGGAGTGGGATTGCTGGGTCATATGAAAGTTCCAGTTGTAGCAGTTTGAGAAACCTCCAGTTTTCCATAGTGGTTGTACTAGTTTGCATTCCCACCAGCAGTGCAGGAGAGTTCCTTTTTCCCCACATCCTCGTCAACATTTGTTGTTGCTAGTTGTTTGAAGATGTGCCATTCTCACTGGGGTGAGGTGGTATCTCATTGTGGTTTTAATTTGCATCTCCCTTATTACAAGTGATGTTGAACATTTTTCATATGCTTGTTGGTCATCTGCATTTCCTCTTTGGAGAAGTGTTTTTATAGCTTTTCTGCCCATTTGTTAGGGTTGTTTATTTTTGTTGAGTTTCATCAGTTCTCTTTTTATCTTTGTGATCAATCCTATATCGCTAGTTTTGTGTGAGAAAATTTTTTCCCAATCAGTGGGATGTCTGTTTTTTGTAATGACTCTTTTGTTGTACAGAAGCTCTTTTAACTTGATGTAGTCCCATCTATTTAGCCTTGCCTTCACTATCGTTGCATTGGGTGCTCTGTCTTTAAGGATGTCGCTGAAGTGTATGTCGTGTAGTGTTTGGCCCATCTTTGCTAAACTGGTTGATGGTTTTGATTAGTATCTCTGTGGAGTTTTTAGAGTTTTCCATGTAGATTGACATATTATCTGCAAGTAAGGACAATTTTACTTCTTCTTACTCTATTTGAATTCCTTGTATGTCTTTTTCTTGCTCTGGCTAGAACTTCCAATGTTATGTTGAAGAGCAGTGGTGATAGTGGGCACCCTTGACTTGTTCCTGATCTCAAGGAAAAGGCTTTCAACTTTTCTCCGTTGAGGATAATATTGGCTGTGGGTTTGTCATATATGGCTTTTATCATGTTGAGATATGTTCCTTCTATTCCAAGGATGTCAAGGGCCTTAAACTTAAACATAAATGGGTGTTGACCTTTGTTGAATACCTTCTCTGTATCTACTGATATGATTATGTGGTTTTTATTCTTCTGTCGGTTGATGTGATAGATTACATTAATTGATTTTCTGATGTTGAACCATCCTTGTGCTCCTGGGATACAACCCACTTGGTCATGGTGTATTGCTGTTTTAATGCATTGTTGGATTCTGTTGGCCAAGATTTTGTTGAAGATTTTTGCATTGGTGTTCATTAGGGATATTGGTCTGGATTAATTTTTTTGTTGTGTTTTCTTTGTTAGGTTTTGGTATTCATGTAATGTTGGCTTCATAGAAAGTATGTGGTGGTTTTCCTTCTTTTTTTCTTTTTTGGATGAGTGTGTAGAATAGGCACTAATTCTTTTCTGAATGTTCGGTAAAATTCATTTGTAAATCCATCTGGTCCTGGGCTTTTATTTTTGGGGAGGGTTTTGATTATTTCTTCAATTTCCTTGCTTGTAATTGGCCTCTTTAGTTGACCTATTTCTTCTCTACCTAGCTTTGGGTGGTTGTAGAGTTGTAGGAATTTGTCCATTTCTGATTTGACTTTTATTACTTCCTGTCTTCTGCTGGCTTTTGGGTTATTTTGTTGTTCTTTTTCCAGTTCTTTAAGGTGGGTCATTAGGTTGTTTCTTTGAGTTATATCTTGTTTCTTTATGTGAGCTTGAATTGCTATATATTTTCCTCTTATAACTGCTTTTAATGTGACCCATAAGCTTTGAAGATTTGTGTCGTCGTCATTGTTCTTCTCCAGGTTAATTTCTTCTTCGATCTCTTCATTGATCCAATGGTCTTCCAGTAGTGTGGGTTTTAGTCTCCACGTGGTAGGTGGGTTTCTTGCCTTCTTCATATAGTTTATTTCTAGTTTGATTCCTTCATGGTCAGAGAAAATAGTTGGTATGATTGTGATCTTAGTGTATCTATTGATACTTATCTTGTGACCCAGAGTGATGGTCAATCCTAGAGAATGATCCATGTGGGTTTGAAAAAAAACGGTACTCAGATTTTTTGGGGTGCCGTATTCTATAGATGTCTGTTAATCCAATGTAGTCCAGTTCCTTGTTCAGAGCTTTAGTGTCTTTGCTTATTTTTTGTCTTGTTGATCTGTCCATTGTGGAAAGTGGCAAGTCTCCTACTATGTATGTATTTTCTTTGATACACGTTTTCATCGATGACAGTAGTTTCCTAATATATTTGGGTGTCCCTTCATTTGGTGCATATATGTTGATGATTGTTTTGTTTTCTTGTTGTATTGTCCCCTTAATCATAATGTAGTGGCTTTCTGTGTCTCTTTAACCTTTTTCAGTTTGAAGTCTGTTTTATCTGACATAAGTATAGCTGTTCTTGCCTTCTTTTTGGTCCATTTTCTTGTAGAATTATTTCCATCCTTTTATTTTCAATCTGTTTTTATATTTTGCAGTTAGTTGTTTTTCCTGCAGACAGCAGAATGGTTGTTTTTTAATCCATCCTGCTACTCTGTGTCTTTTATGGCTATGATCCAATTTCACCTTGGATTGAGATGGTTTCTCTCAGCCAGTACAATCCTTCTTTGCCTGTTGATCAGCCGTGAGGAGCCCAAAGTGACCAGGCTGCAGTCTTAATTTAAAGTTCAGTGGAATCATGATGCATCTCTGGACATGCAATTCCTTCCTTTGGGATCTGGGCCGACATATCATAAAGTCATAGGAATGGGAAGCAAAGATTTTGCTAGTGACTTACTGGGAATAATAGTGAGCAATGTTACTTCTACATCTAACTGTTGATTCCTGAGTTGGGAGAAATAGTATCTTGTATTAGATACTGATTCAGAGCAGCATTTTGGAGAAGTTTGCCTTATCCCAGAAAGGCATTACTAAACACCTGGTCCTGTAACTGAATCTTTAAAAGATTATCCCATTGTTCTAATAAAGAAATCAGTTGCCTCATATTGGTAGGAACATAGTAAGATCAGTGAATTATTTAGCATGGTCTGTTGCCACATTACTCTTTCTTTTAAAAATTATTTTTATTTTTTTATGCATATAAGAATGGGTATAGGCCAGCGGTGTGGATGGTGAGAGAATTCACTAGAGACAGAGATTGGAGCAGAACAGGTATATCTACTGAAAGATACTGCTGAGAGAAGCAGTGGGCAAAACAGGAGAGCTCTCTCTGTCTTACCATGTGGGTTAGCTTCCTGGCTGCGGATTGAATTCATGTTTCAGTGGCTTGATAGTGCTGACTTTAACCCCTGCCACATTACAGTTACTATAAATTTAGTTCCTTGATGAGAAACAGTGCTGTTTGGAAAACTGTTACCGTAAATAAAACATTATGTGAGTTCATGTATGGTAGTTTGGTAGAAACATTGTATACAGGGAAAGTCTGTCTTGTATCCAGAGTAAGTATATATTCCAGTACGAACAAATTTCTGCTCCTTCCATGATTGAAGTGGCTCAGTGTAATCAACCTACCATGAGGCACTGGGGAATGGTTCCTTATCAGATATTCTGTTGCTAGCAGATTGGTCCCTCAGATGTGACCACATTCTGGTCAGTCTTGTTCAGTGGAAGTCCATATTGCTTTACCAACATGGATGATAGAAGAGGTGGCTGACAGATGTCCAGAGAATGTTATTTCCATTGCCTTACTAAAAATCTCCTGAGTCTACTTAGGTAAATGTTCACATGAAGATACTTGTTTTTCCTTATGCTTCTATCTATTATCAGGATTTACTTGTCACCAATTTCCCAATTATGCTCTTCCATGTTCCTGATCACCCAGCAGAATAGCCATCGAGCATCATAAAATCATATATCTAGATATTTCCCTTTCAAGCAAAGTGAACAACCAGATGCACTGCCAATTGTTTAGTTTACGGGGAGGATTCCAATCACCACTGCCCTTCAGGACTATCACAGAGAAAGGTTAGAGTGCTACAGATATCCACCTTTGGGTGGTTCTGTATATCATGTAGCGCTATCATGCAAAGCTACCAGATCTAAATCTTCTCATTCTCTGTCTGCTGATCATAGGTAATTCCCCATCAGGCCATAGGTGCAGATTGCTGAGAGAAATCAGTAGTAGGAGTGAGGTCTGATTGCATTTGGCCACATTTTTGAGTCAGTCACTTGTGCCTTTAGGGTCTCATCAGTTTCATTTGATGTTGGAGTGCTGTTATACATGGTAGGTCAGATAACACTCAGTTGTTATGGTTACTTGCTATGGCTCATGGATATGCCTTCAAGTAAGAGCTGCTTCTCAAAAGCAGGGTAATCTACAAAGGAAAGCTAAGTCATCTTCTTCCAAATCCTAAAGTTCTGTGATTCACCTACAGGAGCCTGATAAAGGCACCAAGCAACATTTCTTCCTGTCACCAACACTTCACCAACACCTCTAGTCTGCTGGACTATATGATTCCAGTCACAAAGCAGCTTGCCCATTAGCCTAGACCTTTTGAAGAGCCTACTGACTGTAAACTACTGATCACCTGATGTCCACAAGACTATACTTTGATCAGTGGGCCACAGTGATGTTTTAGTTATGGAATTAGTGTAAATTCAGAATCAGTGTCTAGTAGTATCGAAAAGGACTGATTATTTTGCCCTGTGCACAATTACCCTGGTGAAGGTTCTAGGTCTCATTGGGGAAGACTAAGAGAAAGATTAATAGTATAAATTTTTGACAGTATACTGGGGTCATTCCTCAAGGGAGTCTGCTTTCCTCTTCAAAGGATCTTGGTCTATAACTCACTCAAATCTTGGAATTGATTGAGTAGCTATGACTATGATTCAGGTTAGACTTTTATTGACTTAGAACTTTTCTACTCCTACAAATCAAGTAAGAATGGGGTGGGCTTCCTATCTATTTTACTTGGAAGAACACTGATCAACACCATATGTCTGCATGAATCAGACTTTTCTAGTGCTCTTTGACTCTGCTGTTCACTGTGGTAATCATGCATATCATGCCTTTTGTGATCGACTCTTGCCAGTTGGCCTCTGACACCACAGGGACCTTTACACTGTTGCAGTTAAGTTTTTCAATTCTCTGACTGTAGTTCCTGGAAGTCATTATGGTTTAACAGACATGGACTTACAGCTATGGAATTTGATTTTCATCACATATTAAGTTAAATTATTTTATATATACCGTATATACATTGTTTAAGAACATTATAAGGAAAAATGTAATGATATGCTGAAAAGTAAGAAACAACAGATTAGCCATTCATCACACACTGTAAAGGATCGAATCATTTAAAAATGGGATTTGGGGGCCCTCCTTGGTGGCACAGCAGGTTGAAGCACAGCACTAAGAAGCTAAAGCCACTTCAGCATAAGTTCGATCCCCACCCTGGAGGTGATCCACATGGAGTGGCAGACCTCTTTTCACTTGCCTGCTGCTCCCCTCATCTGTGTACTTCATCAGTCAGCCTGTTCTGCGCCCCACCCTGTCTCTGGTGAATCCTCTCACCACCCCTGTACCTCTGGCCTGGACCCCAGTACTGTATGCATACATAAATAAAACTTTAAAAAAATGGGATTTGGCCATAAATGTTCAAGTCCTGTATGGGATGAGATGTAGCCATATTCAATTTCAGCATAATAATAAGCAAATGTGATTGTAAACTACTGAGAGAGATAAATCATAAAATGCAAAGATGTATCAAAATACTGGAAATGGTACTTATTCAATCACCAAATATTTACTGAGCACATATTACATACTGGTTTCTATGATAGATGTAGTAAATAGAATAGTGAGAGAGAAATAAATTTTCCTTTGTGAATCTGACAGCCTGAAATAATGGTCTCCATAGTAGGGGGATAATAAATCTCTAGGGTTGGAAAATATTAGAAATTTTCTTTTTTTTTATCCTAGAAATGAGAAAGATATAAAGTCATACAAAAATTTACTATATAGTTTTGCAAAGACATCCTCACTAAGCCCAAATAAGATATTTTTCTACTGGTGTATGGTTTGTTGAGATATCCTGATATGCTGGGAATTCAATACGACCAGTGACTTTTGCTCATATTTAAACTGTTGCAACTTAAATGCACCAGTAAAGCAGGTTTACAGATTACATCGCCCAGTTTAAATGTAATTTGTCCTAAGAAAATGAACAAGAAATCCAAAAAGACCCCTGCAAATAAACTACAGAGTAAAAACAGTTCTGTTAGTACAAGTACAGCTGAACCATTGGAAAGTGCCAATTTTAAGGTGTCCCATACTCCTAAGGCAAATTTCTTACAAGATATTTATGAGTTAAAAGACAATGATAATTCCATCATATCTAATACAGTCATTTTACTCTCACTAAAGTATTAAAAGTACTACTAGTATCAGTAATAATTATTAAAATTTAATGAGGTACTTTTCACACTGACAATGAAAATGATGTTTCATTCAACTTTATTCTTTTTCAATTCCTACAATTGTCCAAATTTTATGTCATATTTATCATATTTGTGTTTGATTTTGTTTTAATATGCAAGCATAATTCACTCATAATTAAGCATACAAAGGGATGCAAATTCATAAATTTTTTTAAAAAAATTATTTATTTATGCATACAGAACTGGGGTACAGACCAGAAGTGCAGGGGCAGTGAGAGGATTCACCAGAGACAAAGTGCGAAGCAAAACATGCTGACTGATGACGTACACTGCTGAGGGGAGCAGTGGGCCAATGAGGAGAGATCTGCTACACCATGTGGATCACCATTGGGGCGGGGATCAAACTCATACTGAAGTAGCTTTAGCATCTTAGTGCTGTGCTTTAACCCACTATGCTACCAGAGAGAGCCCTCCTAAACCATTTCACTGAAAGGGTACACTATCAAAACATTTGGAAGTCATAGATCTAAAGTACACAAATTCTATAAATAATAGACAAGTAAAGTTAACATCAATAATCATGAACATTTTAAGAGAGATATTTTGTGAACATTTGAAAAGAAATGCAAATATAATAGAAAGTGATCATTATAAATCAGGATGGTTTTTGTGAAATAATTCACATAACTGACTTCTTTTAATAATGTCATCCTGACATTAACAGAATGGAGTAAATACTAAAGTCTTGACTTGCTTGAGAAAAGTAGTTTGAAAAAAAAACCAGGAGGTGAATAAAATAATGGAATTTAGATGACAGGTTCAAGAAAGAAGAGCTAGTACAATAATCGGGGTAATTTTTTGAGCTCACTTTCTCTATTAACAATTCCTAAATTCTTTGATGACTGTTAGAACGAGATCTTTCATTCATCCATTCTACCACCTTCTTCTGACCTCACAGTCCCCTGATGCCCTCACTGCTCTCTTTAGCTATTTGAAATTCCATGGTAAAGAGTTACAATCATTCTCTTGTTTAGGGGTTCTTAGTTCTCTTATTTCTACTTTGCTTTTTGAAAATTTCCTCATCTACATTTAAGCATGACTGCTATTGAATTTGCCAGCCATGCTATCCATCTCATTTAAAATCATGAACAAGTAGCCTACAATACCACCTAGGACTAACTTATAATTTCTTGGTCCATTTATAGTCTCACTATCTTAAATAATTGCTTCATACCCTTTTCACTTTTCTAAACATCCACACTTTCTCACCCACCCTAACTCTGTTCTAATGACTTTGTTTACAGTTTCACTAAAAACTGAAGCCAACACAGTCATCTATCTTCCCCTCACTCTCTTAAATTCTTCCTTCCTTCAATTAACATGAAAAATGGCCTATGTTCCTAACTAAGCCTGGTTGAATATAAAAATCTCAAATTTTATTCTACCTGCAAATAAAATTTAACTTGTTACAGTTTCAGGATGATACCAAAAGTTAGACGAGTTCTGGATTGGATACAAAGGATCAGTTACTACTCATAGAAATCAGAGTATTGAGTGCATAGTCATTTTCTTATGAAGGTTTCTGTGGGCTGTGTAATTCCCTGGTATGCTAGACAAAAAACAAAAACAAAAACAAAAACAAAAACAAAAAAACCCCAAAACCAAAAAACCAAGAACTTGTGCCCCTCTACCCCCAGAATTCATATGTTGAAATCCTAATGGATTTTTCAGGGGGTCCTTTGGGAGGTATTTGGGGTTAGATTAGCAAGGGAGGATTGGATCCTCATGATGGAATCAATAGCCATATGAAAGGACAAGGAATTATAGGATCTCTCATTGTGACCTTACCAAAGAAGACCACACGAGAACAAAGCCAAGAAGAGGGCCCTCCAAGCATGTACACAGGTGCCACATTGACAAAGGATGAATTTATGATAGTTAATTTTACATATCAATTTCACTGGGTGAAGGGATGCTCAGATAATTTGGCTAACTATTATTTCTGGGTTTGTCTGTAGTATATTTCATGAAACAACCAAATTGTCTAATGACAGGTGACTAGTTGAAGAAATCATGGCATAGTGATCCAATGGAACATTAGTCAGCTAGTAAGAAAGATGAAATAGCACCTTTTGGGACAAAAGGTATGGTAAGGTAATTATACTAAATAAAATTATAAAGTGAAAGACATACTGGATGGTTTCACTCAACTGTGGAATATAAATAAACAAAAACTATATGCTAGCAGATAGGAAAAAAAGATATTAGATGGGAAAAAGATACTGGTACCAAAGGGATGGGGGAGAAAAGAGAGAAGATAGGCATTGGTACAGGAGGTGTGGAGGATGAGAAAAGTATGTGCACACATGGAGGTATAAAACTAAAGTTATACAGATATATAAATGACTGACAAATTCATAAAAGAAGAATGTGAGTAGAGGGAAACTGCAAAGGGAAAAGTGAGATCTTGATAATGTTGAGGGCTCTAGCCCCTAAATTGTAATGAGTCTTCTTTGCTGGTGAAGATGGCCCCGCTGTTCTCATTGGTAGCAGTTTCCCTATCCTGAATGGCAGAGGTCTCTCTGGCTCTTTATGAGGTATTAACCCTCAATTGTCTGAGAAAAGTTTGATGGTTATGTCTGATACAACTGCCATGTAAGAGAGTGGTGATTTTCCTCAGGAGCAATCCCCAAAATTCTTTTTGCTTGTAGACCTATTAGAAGACTCAAATCCAGACATGCCCTAAAATTGAGGTGCATTGTACTAGGAAAAAATTAGTTGAATTTTCTAGCTACACAGATGAAAATGTTTGATTTCTGATTCTACCAATTCCAATCCCAACTTTCAGAAACTCTGTAGAGTTAACTGCTAAATGAGCAACATGAGCTGATATCCTTCTCCCTGACACTACTTTTCCATCATAGCAATTTAATTAACATAAAGAATACAAAATGTTATTCAGTGAATGATATGTAGATGTTGAATTTCTTCATGCCTTTGAAGCTTCATTTCTTACTTTGTGTTTTGCACTTTATTCATATTTTCTAGAGGTAAGAATTCAGTTGATACTATGTTCTAACTTGCTTTATTGAAGTAAAATGAGTACTTCTATACCTCAGAAGCTTTCGTTGTCTAAATAAATTGAAATATATCTGTCAATTATTAAAAGTTTTAATAAAGAATAAAGGAAATGAAATTTAAGGATGCTTTTTAGGTGATACCAGTTTTTTTCCTGCTGTTGTGCTTTTCTCCTGAGTTTCTCATGTAAGAAAATGATTTCTTACCTCCCTCATTCTTTCTTCACTATCACTATACAGACACTTGAAAAGTATTTTCTCTGTCATAAAATGTCTCCATGTTCCCCACTGATGAAAACTGGAGACTTGTCTGTCAGCACAGATAGGACGAATATAGCTGAATCTTTCCTTTATGCTTTCATTATGTTTAGAGAAAAAATAAATTTTCTTTAACTTTGTCAGTAACTTGGGAACTATTTTAATCTGACAAAAATACAACTTAGATTTCAGAGGGAGCTTGTATTTCAACACTTCAAGTCATCTGACATTCTCCTTTTCATGCAGCAGTCAAGTGATGAAGGAGAACTAGGAGGCAAGTTTTTGAACAGTATCATTTTAGAATTCCTGTGGTTCATGTTCTCGAGAATATGGTCATTTTAGCGTCTGGAAGTTTAGTTTGTTTAAAATATACTTAAACTAGCCTCCTTCCAAATAATTTAACAAGAATTGTTAAAAAGATTGTGATAGATATGTACTGGGTACTGGGAAGGTGGAAAAAAATTTGTGTTTTGAGGATTTCAAAAAATCTTAATTTTAAGTTATTGAGGTATTCAAACTACAATGCAAAATGAGAAAGGAATTAGCAATAGTAAAAGAAACTTGGCATGGACTATTTCTTTTAAAAATAAAATTTAAAGTTTTGTTTCTGATTACAAAAGTAATATGTTGGCAGTATTTTGGAATAGAGGAGGAAAATCACCAATTATTGTAGATAATTTGATAGAATTTTTCTTGTTCTTGAGAACCTTATGTAGTATGGAGAAATTGGGAGTTTCCACCTTATTTTCCTTATTTTAATAATTTAATTTTGAGTGTATTTAAAAAAAATTAAGCCTAGTTATCTATATTGTACCATATTTTATGATTCTTCCCCACCACTGGCTTTATGAATTTCAATTGATATATAGCAGACATAAACTTAACATTGTATTAGTTTAAGGTGTATGATGTGTATGTTATATGTAGAGATTGTATATACATGAATATATTGCAAGTGATTGTCACAGTAAGTTTAGTTAACACCAGTCATAATTAATTTTTTTAAGTATGACTTTTAAGTTGCCAGGTACTTTCTTAGCAATTCAAGTATATAGTGCAGTATTGTATGTTATAGTCATGCTGTACATTATACCCACAGGATAAATTTATCTCATAATTGAAAATTTGTACTTTTCAACTACTTTCACCCATTTTTTCCTATTCCCAGTTTTGGTGGCCATCAATTTTCTATGATTTCAGTTTTTATAGATTCACATATACATGAAATTACATGGTACTTATCTTTATCTACTTATTTATTTAGAACATACTGTGTGTGTAATGTTCTGTTTTGTGTAGGTAAGTCCTTAACTTTGAACACATTGCCGAATTTAACATATTCCCAATATTATATATTTTTGATGTCTCATTTAATATATATCCTATGCACACACACACACACATACACACACACACACACACATACATATATATATATATGTATGTATGCCTTGACTAATTACTGCAACTTCAGTTAATTTTGCTAATTTTATATTTTAATCTTGTTTACTTTATAAGTAATTCATCACATTTTCTGTATAATTACATTTTTTTTCATTCAGGGAGATCTTTTCTTCATATGATTTCTTGTTAGTGCAGTTTATTTGCAGCTTAATGAAGTCCCTTTAATATTTCTCGCAAAGCCATTTTGGTGGTGACAAGCTAACATTTTCTTACGTGGGAAGCACTTTCTTTCAATTCTGAATGTTAGCCTTGTTGAGTAAAGAATTCTTGGTTAAGAACTTCTTTCTTTTAGCAGTTTGAGTATGTTCTGATACTCTTTTCTGATCTAAATTTTCTGTTGAAAATCTGCTGATAGTTTTATGGATTTTCTTTTGTATCTACAAACTAAATTTTCTTCCTGCTTTTCAGATTCTTTTTTAATCATAAACTTTTGCTATCTATACTATAATGTGTCTTATTGTGAATGTCTTTGGAATCCTCTTCTTTTAAACACTGTTTCCTGGGTCTATATTTTCTGAGTAGGAGTACTTTTGGCCATCATTTCCTAAAATAATTTTTCTGATGCTTTTTCTTTTTCTTCTCCTTCTAGGATCCCATAATAAGAATATTATTCCTCTTGATATGTCTCAGATTCCTTAAAGTATCATTGCTTTTTAAAATTATTTTTTTCATTTTGCTATACTGTATGGGTGAGTTCTTCTGCTTTGTCTTCTAGCTCATTAATATGCAACTCTGCTTCATGGAGTCTGTGTTTGGGCTATTATATTTTTCAGTTATATCATTTTATTCTTGAACTATGTTACTATGCTTAGGTCTTCCTTAAATTTTCTAGCTCATCTATTTTACTCCTGAATTGGATGAGCTCTTTATTGCCATTACTTTTAACTCTTCTTCAAGTACTTTGCTTATGTCCATTTCTTTAGAGTCCTTTTCAGGGATTTTTGTTTTGCTCTTTCTTTGGGATATTTTCCTATCTTCACAACTAGCCAGGTTTTCTTCCTTGCTTTTGTGTTAGTCAATTCTATTGCCTCTCCTGATATTTTAGGAAAGATCTTATGGAGTCCATTAGCACAGCCTTCTGGTGCTCCAGCAGTTAGGTGCTCCAGGTGTATCCCCTCTTTGGGTTGCGCTCACTGACCTTCTGTGTAAGAGTGACATGCCATATGGGATTGTTGACCTGCCTTGCTTACAATCAATGGGGAAAACATGAAGGTATATAATTGTTGTGTACAGGGTGGGTAGTATATTGGTTCTGTGTCAGCCACCTTATATAGTGGATGGTGAAACTGCCAGCCAGTTGGCAGAATTTGGATGTCTTCTAGGTTATTGTAGTGAGATTAGCAATTTTGGACACTAGGTGATGATATATAGAGATTTAGAGTACCTAGTAATGCTGCTGACTGATTTGGGAGCTCTGCTCCCCAGAGCTTGCCCAACTGTCCTCAAAGATAAAATGGACCATCAGACAGTATACCTGTAACCTATTGTTACACCAGTTGGGGATTTCTCCTGAAGAGATTTTCAAGACTGTTTTAGATAGTTGTTTACCTCAACACCTTAAGTCCAAACTTCCACACTTAATTATTATCAACTAATTAAAACATATATTAAGGTTTAATTTCTATTTAATTTACATTTAGTGAAATTCTTTATTTTTTGGTGTACAGTTTTATGAGATTTGACATCACTTAGAGTTATGTCGCAATCACCATTGTTAAGATACCAAACAATCCAATCACTCACAGAAATTTCCTTGTATTCTTTGTTGTCTGATCTTCTCTCACCCTCAGACCCAAAGCAACTATTGGTCTGTTTTCCATACCATATATCTTTGTCTTTTCTAGAATATAATGTAAATAGAATCAGATAATATGCATTATTTTCAAAATGGCTGCTCTACTTCACATAATGCACTAGCGTTTCGTATGATGATGCTTGCATATTTTGCTTCATTCTCATTGTGATTGGTAGTATTCCATTGAATGGATGTATTTAATCTAGGAAGTAGTGGAAGACTTTTAAATGTGTCCACATTTTGGGAGAAGAGTTAAAAGGACACTTCTCCAAAGAGGAAATGCCAATAGCCAACAGGTGTATGAAAAATAAAGTGCTCAACATTACTTATAATCAGGGAAATACCAATCAAAACTACAATGAGATATCACTTCACACCAGTGAGAATGGCCCATATTAAAAAAAAAAAAACAACCCATAAAATAAACTGGCAACAACAAATTCTAGAGAGAATTTAGAGAAAAATGAACACTTCTAAACTGCTGGTGAGAATGCAAACTGGTCCAAACACTATAGAAAGTTTTGTGGAGTTCTCTGAAACTGCTAAAAATGGAGCTACTATATGATTCAGCAATTCCACTCCTAGAAATCTACCAAAGAACACAAAAACATTAATCTGAAAGGAAACCTCCACTCCTGTATTTATTGCAGCACTATTTACAATAGCTAAGATAAGGAAACAACATAAATATCCCAAAACAGCCCGTTGGGTCAAGATGTAATATATATATATATATATATATATATATATATACTTTTTTCTTTTTTCAATGAAATGCTACTTAGCAATGAAAAAAAAAAATGCATGCCCTTCACAGCAATATGGACAGAGCTGGAAGGGATTATGCTCAGGAGTTAAATCAGAAGGAAAAAGAATTGGATGGTTTCACTTATAGAAAGAATATAAAGGAACCAAACAAGAGATCAGGGAAAAAAAGAGACAAAACTAGCAGACAAATATAAATCAGAGACATTCAATGGGGGAAGGAAGAGGGATCAAAACAGGGGTGGGAAGGCCACAAAATACAGGGTAGTTGTTCATGGTTGAGTTGGTGGTGGGAATTTTATGGGTACTACATTTGGGAGAATCAATTATTGTACAAATATAGGCAAGATGGTTATGTGTGTGTGTGTGTTTGAGTGTGTGTGTATATATATATATATGTATGTATATAATACTATACATATTATATATACATAAATAAAATAAATTTTCTACATTTAAAAAATTGGGTATAAAACTACTATAATTATTTGGGGGAATCTTTGAGCTGATGGATCAGTCTAATATCTTATTAATATTATTGAATTTTCATATCCATGAAAATGAAGTATCATTCCACTTTTTAAATTTCTGATTTCTTCAGTGTTTTGTAGATTTCCACATTCACTGTATATATTTTTAATTTCTGCTTAAGTATAGTATTTTTACACCAGAGTTTTGTTTCATAAGTTCTTATTTCTGTTTTTCATTGTTAGTATAAAGAAAGTATTCTACATAGTAATGTCACACCCTATGAAAGTGTTACACATGTTTATTAATTCCAAGAATTTTTTGCAGGTTTTTTTTTTTCCTGAGTAGAATGCTATCAGTTTATTTCTCAATTTCAAGCTAATATACTTATATAGCTCTACCAACTGCTTATTTCACTGCTTGGCATAATGTTGAAGAGTAGTAACATAGTGCATTGTTACTTTGTTCCCATATCAGGGGGAAATTGTTTATTTCCCCCTACCAATAATGATGTCAGCTTTCTTGAGTTAATATTATCTATTGAGTTGAAAGAATATAATGAACCAAAATTGGCACATTATCACATCTGTTTATTCAAAGCAATAATAATCATTTAACTCAGGGAGAAGAATGGTAAGTCACCTCTCACTGTGAACTTTCAAAGATACGCAGTTATCATTAGTTCACTATAAAGTTTTCAAATCACTTTGTTTTAGACTATTTCTTCCATATGATAAACTCACTTCCTCTAAGTCCCACACACCATTATTCTACTTCAGTCTAGTCTCATAATCTCTTTTCTCAGTTATGGGTTCTCTTGATCTTAATCTGGGGAAAAGATATGAATTATGTGTCCCCATGCCCAACATAAAGCAGTAAGAAAAACAGAATAAAACCAATAGACAGGCTCAAAAGGGAAAAAATCAGAAAAAAAAAATGACAATCTCTGGTCCATAGCAATTCTGAAATTAGTCAGTCACACTTTGCCATTAAAAAAATATATAAATTAAATCCAGAACTGCCTCATCAACATGATTTTCTACTGGCTTCTTCCTCAGAGTACTTGATCAGAGTACTTGACATTGAATTTATCTGTCCTTTTTTTAATGAAATAATGTCCGCTTATAGCTGAGTAATTTTCTCAGCTTATTTTTGCCTGCAGGAAACATGGGGGTCCTAATGCCTTTTTTATTCTCTTACGTCATTATCTTTTCAGTTAAAGTAAAAAATTCTTTTACAAGTTTTGTAGACTTCATATGCATCAAATTACAATACATTGCAGCAGATAATACTGCATTCAAATATAATTTCAAAATAGGTTCTTCTATATTTTGACACTCTGTGAGGCCGTAATAATGCCCACAATACTCCAGAAGCTCAATATTTAAAATGAGAGGTTCTATAGGGCTTGCTAATATAGCTTTTTGTCCTTTGGATGTCTTGTCCAGCTCTTCAGTGGTTCTTGAAGTACCATCTGAAATCTGTTTAAGGTCTTGTAAATGGTTTTCCATTTTTCACCTTTGAAGGTGCTGAATGGTGAACTGACCTTAATTCCTCTCTTACATTATTTTTTTACTTCTAGCATTTTCTGTTGACTTGGACTGTCCCGAGCCTTTAGTGTTTCTTTTATATTATTCTAGAAAACTTAAGAATTTCATCCTTAATTTGTTTCTTATCTTTATTCTGACATAGGGAATTAGGAGAACCTGTGCCTCTAATCTCTTTAGCAAGATTTCTGGGATCTTTAGGTTGCATTTCTATTTTCCATATTACTGCAGGCAACAGTTTTGCTAAAAGATCTGTCTGTATATTACTCAGCTGCCCTTTTCACTGGCCTCCAATATTTTTCTCATTGTCCTTGAAGCTCTAGCAGTCTCCCTAAGGCTATTCAAGTTTTCACCAACAGTTCCTTCTAGCTCCTGTGAACCATCCTGTCCCAGTCAATGCTACATGTTGTATTTATTTTTTGTTTGCTGCCACAACTCCTTACTTTCAGGTACCAAATCTGTCCCAGTTATCTATTGCTATATAACAGATTACCCCCAAACTTAAAAGGTTAAAGCAAGCAATATGATTTATTAGGTCCCATGGTTTTATGAGTTGGTAATTTGCCTAGGACACTGCTCACTTTTGCTCTGTGTAGTCTTCAGTGATGCCACATGGTAGTATGTGAATGAGCTAATTTGATGAGTCAAAATATCTTCATACACTTTACTGTTACCTAAATAGGAGCAGCTAGATGTCTCAATTCCTTAGTTATTTTTTAACATATCAGTAACATCTGACCTCTTTAACACAGGGTTGGCTTCAGGATAGATGAACTGCTCCGATAGCACAGCTCCAGGTTCATACAGAGATTGTGTTCCAGACAAGTTAAAAATGGGATCTAAGGCCCTAGACTGGAAGTGAACTTGGATGTATTTCCATTACATCTTATAGGTCAAGGCCTTCTCAGTGTTCATTCATAGCTTAGGTGTCAGTGATCATTGGGTCATTTCTTGTGGGAATAGCCTCAATTTTTTCATCTTTTATCTGTCATACCTTCTATTTATTTTTCACTGAAATATAACAAAGACTGTTGAGGCATGTAGAAATTTTTTGTACAGCAAATATTTGGAAAAATTGAAAATTCTTGAAACTTGTGTGTCATTTAATATTTGAATGACTATTGAATATTCTTTTTAGTAATTATAATACACTAAAATGATTTAGTTCTGTTCCTTGGAGTAACATATCTTTAGCAATAAAGAATCAGAAACTTTCAAGAGTGTTGTGACAATCATATAAAGCTACCTAAATGAGCATTCAAAATTCAAAATGTGAAATATAGACAAGATTCCCTTATATACTTTTGGAGATATTTATATCCTCTAGGTATTTCAAAAACTGTATATTATTGTTTTGATTACCTTAAGTATTTAATAGTGCTAAATGTATGTTGCTTTTCCTAGCTTATAGAATGGATATGGGATATTTTTAAGATAATTTCTTTTTATTCTAATCCCAGGGAATTCTGAAGTGAGGTCATCACTATCCACCTTTGCACAGTAACTTTTCCCACTTACTTTTGTGGGAAAAAGTTTGCACATTTTTTTCTAGATCAAATAATATAAGGTTCTTTATGTCCCATGCTTCATCTGCTAATACAGTTTGATATTCATTATAACAGCTTCTCAATGATTTTATTTTATAAATCTTATGAGATATTAATTTTATCCATTCAATAAAATTTTACTTGAATACAATGAGATGCTTTAGCACATGTGATTTGAAACCATTCTAAAACACAGTAAATCAGAATGTTTGTTTTAGACTATTTAAATATTCACCTTGATTTTTCAGACCAGAATATTATGTCAAATTCTCTGACTTTATGTCTCATGAATTCTTGCCTAACTCTAGAGGTAGTTACCAGTTGCTGGTCTTGCTGTTTCATTCTGCTACAAAAGAAATACTATTTGTGCAACAATATCCTTGGTAATCCTGGCAATTGAAATCTGGAAGAACAACTCTGAACAAAATCAGAAATCAAATTTTCTCCAAAATAAAGCTGGTCTTCTAATAAAAGACAGTTCTTCCTTGTGGGAAATGGAAGTACCAAATAGGAACTCAGTCACTGACTACCATTCAGTCATGAGAGAAGTAAAAGATAAGGTCAGATCATTTCAAGCAATACTTTGATGCAATCATTCCTTCACAGTAATGACTAACCCATGAATCTTTTTATTTTCATTCCACATGTCCAAAAACAAACCTTTGTTTGGTTATGTAGGGAGCTTTATCATGTGAAAAAATAAGTAGCAATCTCTGTGTTCAAAAACTATGCAATTTAATAGGAAGTGTGACCAACCTGTGACCCAATTTGCCAAATGTATGAATAAAGAGAATGAGTACTTATAACATTGAAAAAGAACACTGAGAAGAGAGAGTGAGCTAGAAGGTTGGAAGAAAGTTTAAGTTTGGAGTTGGGAATGTGTCTACTGAGGTGCTAGTTAATGTTTGTGCATGAATGGAAGAGTCGCATTGAAGTAGTATTAGCAAAAGCTTAAGAAGCTTTACTATATTCAAAATCAAAATATTATAAGATAAAATATTTCCTTTTTGTGTTTGATGGACCCATGCCATTTAAAATTTAATGTCACATTAGTTTAATATCCTGTGGATTTTAGTCAAAAATGTTACTTAATTTAGTACATATGTGTACTACTTATACAGTAGGTTTTTATCTTGTTATAGATCTCAAATATATTCTTGTAGATTACTATAATCTATCAGTCATGCTTGATTAAATGATTTATATCAACCTGAATGAAGGAAGTGCCAGCATTGTACATAATGTCAAACATAGACTTATAGACTTAACAGTACTTTGAATTGTGATTTTACATTATTATATTAAGTGCGAGAATTCTAAGCACTATCTTTTCCTCTTTTAATTTATGACATTGCATTAAAATGGAAAAAAATACTTAAGTACATCATACTGCATGTTTTCATGTCTATATTAATTTAGTAAAAAGTTGTTAATTTTGATAAATTCTTTACCAGTAATACTTACCTCAAGAAACACTAATTTAAAAGTAATTCTAATAGTTCACCAGCAGTTTATAGTTTTTGTTTTGAAGAGATTGCATTATATGGAATGAAATAGATTTTTCTCCTTCTATATTTCCTTGACTTTAGATGATTTTATGTTTGCAATGTAATTGTATATTACTATATTTAAATCATATAAGCCTTCAAAGATAATAATATAAAAATGTTTTAAAAGTAATACTTCAAAAATTCTAGTTTATAATCTTTGATGTTAAGAACATAATTCAAAACAAAGCATTTGCTGAGCTAATATAATTTAACTGTGAATTTATTATTATGTTATTATTCAAATATAGTACCATTTAACATTGAGTTCTAAGACACTAGTGTTATAATAATAATTCTCTCATTGAAATTATTTATTATTGTTCTATTATTGTGAATTTTAGAAGATTATATGATTGAAAATTTTAAATTGTTATGAGTAAAAAATAGTATTTTATTTCTACATTTGGGGTTATCATTCCATGATTGACTAATATGTCTTCAAACCATCTTTTATCCCTGTTATTTTCCCTTGGAGACTTTCTTAGAATGAAATAAGAAATCGCCCCTTTTTAATTTTTCATGTATATTTCTATCATGTGTTTAAATGTTCTATATGTCAAATACTGAGGTAATAATTGCATTTATTTTATTATCATATATATCAATGGTATTTTATATCAAGTATTTGCTTTTTGTGCAGTGTTGAATTTAATTTGCCCTTTGCTTTTCATTTAATGAACTTTATAGTTCATAGTTGTACATAATGGTTGCACTTTTTATTTAATGTTTTTATTTAGTTTTCCCTGTGAATGATATCTTTAGTATGTTTTTAAAAAGGCTTTATCTGCTCAATTTTAGTTTCTTTACATTTGTTAACTCACTAATACTGTTATTTTATAGTTTGTTAAAAGCTCATTTGTTCAAAACAAATTCTTAAACTAAGATGGCAATTGGGATAGAGTAGTCACAATGTTGTGAAAGTAAGGAGGAGACAAGGTCTGTTCTCTTCACTGCTTAAATCACCTGTGTGACTTTGGGCATTTTACTTACTGTATCTGAGGTTTAGTCAACGTATAAGTAAAATGGGAAACAAATATTTACTTGAAAACAAGAAAGTCTCCTGAGCTACATTCTTGTTCTGAGAACTCAGATTCCCTTATCACTGATTTCCTTCTTGGTTTGGATCATTTGGATTTTAAATATTTGTTGATAGACTCAGAATTAGGATTGATCATTGGCCTCTATTGATTCCTACCCTAGTTTTGTTTATTGTTTGTTTATATGTAATAGTGGACATAAAATTATTGGAATGTGGTGAGAAGAACCATTTTAATAAATGAAGTATGAGCAAAGTGTGAACAGGTGATCAAAACAATACAAGAGGCAGTGATACACACACTGAATGAAGATATTTGAATGTGTTTAGCTCTCTGACACTATCAGAAAAAAAAAAGCCTTAAATTGGTATCAACCCTTTCAATCTTTACCATTGTTCCTTCCTTGAGTTGTTTTTTTTTTAAATTTATTTATTTATGCATAAAAGAACTGGAGTGTAGGTCAGAGGTGTGGGGGTTGGTGAGAGGATTTGGCAGAGACAGAGTGGGGAGCAGAACAGGCAGATTGGTGAAGTACACTGCTGAAGGGAGCCGCAGGTGAGATAGAAGAGGTCTCCTGTGCCATGTAGGTTAGCTCCCAGTAGGCTGGGGATCAAACTCTTGCTGTGGTGGCTGCCGATAGCTTGATAATGTTGTGTCTTTAACCCTTGGTTACTAGAGAGACCCCCTCCTTGAGTTTTTGGTGGGTAGATGGAGGGGGGAGTACCAAAGACAGTAACACTTAGCTCAAGAATTGGATGTGATTCTTTTCCAGAATATCAAAAGGAATCTTCTATTTCATTGTTCAGATGACTTTTTTTTTTAGAGAGTAATAGTTTATTTATTTTTTTATTTAGTTCATCTGCTTGTTCACTACATATGAATGAATTATATGGTGTTGGCCTTTTTCTGTTTGACTAAACATAATATTTATAATATAATATTCATATCATATATTTTTATATATTTCACTAAATATAATTCTCTTAGGTTTATTTATGTTCCTAATAGCAGGATTTCTTCACGTGTGGTATGTATTATATTTTATGTGTGTATGAGAAAATCTCACATTTTCTTTATCCATTCATCAATCAATAGATACTTAGGTTATTTCTAGCTATTATAAACGTGACTATTATAAACAGTGCTGTAATAAAAATGTGCATATACCTCTTCAAATTAGTGTTTTTTCAGGTAAATACCAGAAGTGGGAAACTGGATTATTTAAAATCCTGGCTTTAATTTTTTGAGGAATCTCTGTACTGCTTTGCATAATGGCTACACCAAGTTTACTTCTTTACCAACAATGTGTACAGGTTCCCTGCTTGCCACATAATCTTACTGCCAACACTTATTATTTCTTGTCTTTTGGGTAATTGCTGTTCACATAAAGGGATATCTAACAGTTGTTTTGATTTGAATTTCTCTAATAAGAGATTAACATCTTTTCATGTGCCTGTTGGCTAGCTGTTATTCTTTTTTTTGAGAAGTGCTTATTCAAATTTTTTTCCCATTTTTTTTAAAGATTTTTTTTTTCTGCATACAGTACTGGGGTGCAGGCCAGAAGTGCAGGGGCAGCGAGAGGATTCACCAGAGACAGACTTGAGAGCAGACTAGCAGCTTGACAAAGTACGCTGCTGAGGGGAGCAGCGGGCAGATCAGGAGAGTTCTGCCTGGCCATGTAGATCACCTCCCAGGCTGGGGATTGAATTTACACTGAAGTGGCTCTAGCTCACTTGCAGTGCTTGGCTTAACCCATTGCACAACCAGGGAGGGCCCTTTTCCCCATTTCTAAATCTGTTGTTCTTTTTTTTTAAATTAAATTATGAATTCTTTGTGCTTTGGTTATTAACCTCTTTTTAGATGTAAGATTTGCTAATAAATCTTTTTATACTTGGAAGTATGCCTTTTTGTTTTGATACACATTTATTTTATTGTGCTTAAGATCTTTAGTTTGTAGTCCTATTTATTTTAGCTTTTATTGCCTCTGCTTTGGAGTAGAGTTCCTAAACACATTTTTTAAGGCTGATATCCAGGATTCTGTACTTCTCTTATTTTCTGTTTTCATGCTTTACATTTAAGTCTTTAATCCATTTTGAATTTACTTTTACATACGGTGTTACGTAGTAATTTAGCTTCACTCTTTCTCATGTGGATGCCTGTTTTTCCAAGCAATATTTATTAAACATTTTTTTTTAAAGATTTATTTATTTGTGCATACAGAACTGGGGTACAGACCAGAGGCTCAGGGGCGGTGAGAGGATTCACCAGAGACAGAGTGGGGAGCAGAACAGGCAAACTGAGAAAGTACACTACTGAGGGGAGCAGCGGGCGGGTCAGGAGAGGTCTGCCACGCCATGTGGTCACCTCCGGGGCAGGCGGGAATCGAACTCATGTGGAAGCGGCTTTAGATTCTCAGTGCTGTGCTTTTAACCCACTGCGCCACCAGGGAGGGCCTATTAAATATATTTAATGATAGGCCCTCTATTGTTTCACATTACAAGTATCAATAAATCTATGAAGATTCAAGCCAAATCAAGAATTTATTTTTGTTCATAATAGTGTGAAACTAGAAATTCATAGAGAAGGAAAAGCAGAAATTTACATATTTTAAGAAATATACTAAACAATTATTTGATCAGTGAGGAAAAGAAAGATGAAATAAAAAAAATGCCTGGAGATAAATAAAAGTGAATACAATACTTATCAGAGATGACACACAACAAAAGCATTATGTGGAGGAAAGTTTATAGCAGCCTGCCTCTGGAAACAAGAATTACAAGTAAGAAATCTAAAGAGACACATGAAGGAACTAGAAAAAGAAGAAAAAGCAAAATCAAAAGTCAATAAATAAAAAAGAAATTTACAAAAGATATACCAAAAAGTTAATTCAAAAGGTCAATGAGATCAAGAGCTGTTTTTGAAAGATTAATAAAATAACCAAACCTATAGTCCTGACTCCCAAAAAAGATAAAGTGCAATAAGTAAAATCAGAAAGAAAAGAGAAGAAGCTGAAATAGAAACTAGGAGTCCTGAGTTGTTACAAATAAATATATGACAATAAACTGGCCAACCTAAAGGAAATTAATAGTTTTATGGAAACAAAATTTCAGGACTGTATCAGGAATATATAGTAAACTTGACAGACCCATCACTAGGAAGGAAATTGAAACTGTAATCAAAACCTTCACCTAAAACAAAAACTCAGGACAAGGTAGCTGTATTTAATTGAACTTCTTTTTCAGAAAGAAATTGTCATTTAAAATATTAATTCTGTGCTATTGTTCTGTTCTTGAATCCTAATCATATAAGTTTTTTTTCCTGACTTTTAAACACCTTTATTACTTTTATTCTCTTATGAAATTAACATATTGGAATTATTTTCAAATATCACCCTTTTTTTTTTAAAGATTTTTTTTTATTCATGCATACAGAACTGGGGTACAGGCCAGAGGCTCAGGGGCAGTGAGAGGATTCACCAGAGACAGAGTGGGGAGCAGAACAGGCAGACTGACGAAGTACACTACTGAAGGGAGCAGCGGGCGGGTCAGGAGAGGCCTGCTGCACCATGTGGATCACCTCTGAGGCAGATTGAACTCATGCTGAAGTAACTTTAGCTTCTTAGTGCTGTGCTTTAACCTGTTGCAACACCAGGAAAGGCCCAGATATCACACATTTTTACTCATGAATTTGTTTATGCCAAAAAGTGATCATGTTAAGCCTGTTTGGTGTTATTTTTTTAAGTACCTCAAAATATTAGATCTCTTACTCTGTTATAGTTGAAATATAAATCAATTACTATTCAAACATTTCCCCTAGTAAATAATATTGTAATGACTTACAATCTCTTTTAATATTCATATTATATTACTTAGTGTGTTATCATTCTACAAATTAGTGTTTGCTTTTGAAATCAAATGTTTCCAAATATCTTTTAAAACCATGCAGATGAATAAGAGTAAACTTTATCCAGAATTCATGATTATGCAAAACTACAAGATAGAGATGATGGCAAATACCAATTTGTGGAATACAAAACATAATACAGTGAGTAGATCAAAATAAGTAGAAGCAAACTCTGGATCTTTCAAACAAAAAGGATATTCGCAAGGATAGAAAAGAAGAGCGAGACTGAGTATGGATTCTATTAGAGTTAGAATTCAGATCATATCAGTTGGGGTTTACCTTAGTAAAAGAGTGTTCTACCCTTAAGAGGAAATGTGAAGAAATCTAGTAACTGGTAGATTAATTTAAGGAAGGCACTTGGAAAGTGTATGAGACCAGAGAAGAGGACAGTTGTGTGAAGATAATATCTAAAAGTGAAGGCAGCAGTGTAGAAGTGGGAGATAACAATTAGAATCTTGGTTATCAAAGAAGAAGCAGCATGTGAAGATAGAGAATTAATGGAAATTAGAAAATGCTCCAATATGAATTAGACTAATTGCAAATGTAAAAGAAACTGAAATTCAAAATAGATCCATATCAGAATGTTACCACAAGAGCTGACTGCACTTAGAAAATCATTGATGAAAGGCATGCCAACAATAAAGGTTAATTTCAAGATGCCCAAGGGAAAGAAGATGTATTTAATAATAATAATAATAATAATAATAATAATAATAATAAGATAAACAGAAAATGTAAATAAAAATAAGAAAAATAAAATAATGAAGATTAAAAAATTGGGAGAAAAGCATATGATTAGAATTCAAGAAGAACAAAAATGAAACAATGGGACAGAAAGGTATTTTAAATAAGTCTTTCCTGAAATAAAAATTGATTATGAATGTTGAAAAATCCCTTTTGTTCTGTATGGCAACATGAAGGACTTACGAATTTGTAGCTACAAGATTCTACTACAGGACATAGACTAAGACATGAAGACATGGAAAGACATTTCATATTAATGATGGAGAAAGTCAATATATTCAAAATGACTCCCCTAGCAAAGTTAAATGTGGGTTTCATGCAGTTCCCAGTAAAATGCAAACAGAATTCTTTAAGGAAATTAAACAACATATTACAATTTATATGCACCCATAAGAGGTTTAGAATGGTTAAAGCAATACTAAGATGAAAAGAAAGAAATGGAACATCTCATGTTACCTGATTTTATATTATAAAGCACAGTAATTAGAACAATATGACATTATAATAAAGGACACTTGAATCAATTGAAAACCCAGAAATCTATGCATATATAAATAGTTAATTTATGATTAAGTAAGTGGACAAACAAGTTTCTAATAAATGGTGCTAGGAAAACTGGGTGGCCACATGCAGAAGAAAGAAGTTGGCTCCTTTTCTAGTTCTATACACAAAAATAAATTCAAAATTGATTAAAGATGTACATATCTAAGACCTACAACAATAAAACATGAGACTTGATCTCTATAACAAGGGAAATAAAAGCAACTGATTATAATAAGTATTTCTCCAAAAAGGATGCTCAAGCTCACTGATCCTCAGTAAAATGAAAATCAAAACCACAATGAGATAACACCTCACCCTTGTGGCATTATCAAAAAATGGGCATTATCAAAAAAGAAAAAAAAAAGTCATATGAGGATATGGAGCAATTGAAACTCTTTTATGCTTTTGCTGGGAATATAAAATGATATAACCACTATGAAAAAACAATATAGAGATTTCATAAGTAATTAAAACTGAAACAACCATATGATATAGCAGTCTAACTTTTTTTTTTTAAACTAACATTATTATTAAGAGGGAAAGAAGAGTCAAGGACACTTGCACTGTTGTGAATGGGCAGAAAGAGCTGCCCCTGAAAGAAAAAAAAAAAGTTGGCTAAAAAAGAAGCCTGCATAATCACAGTCTTCTCTTGGAGGAGAGCTACCTCAGTTGCTTTGGAAAGGGAGAAGACTGGTGAAGAGAAACACCTTTGTGTATCATAGTCACAGTGGGGAAAGAGCTTCGATAGCAGCCCAGCTTTTAAATATTTATCCAAAATAATTATAACCAAGATCCCAAAGAGGTATTTATATTTTCTTGTTCATAGCAGCAATAGTCATAATAACCAAGATGTGAAAATAACTGTTCATTGAATAAATGTGTAAAAGTGTCATATATACAGGCAATGGACTATTATTCAGCCTTTAAAAGGAGGAAAATTCTGCCATATGTGGCTATTTCAGTGAACCTTAAGCAAATCATGCTAAATGAAATAAGCTAATCACAGTTAGACTCATCCTATAATATGTATTTGTCTAAAGTATATAAAATAGTAAAACATACAGAAGCAGAGAGTTGAATGATGGTTGCCTGGGGCTGTGGTGAAGTGGAGAGGGAATTTACTATTTACTAGACATAAGGCTTCAGTATGCAAGATGGTTAACTTCTGGAGGTCTGCTGTACGTTATAGTTACATTTCTGTATTCCATACTTCAAAATTAGTAAAGACAATAGATCTCCTAAGTATTCTTACCAAAAAAAAAAGGGGGGGGGGCAAATCACCCAAAGAGGTATCTGAAGAGGTAATAATGTTCCCTATAATATGCATATAAACTTAACAACTATAGTTAAATGGCTAATTTATTGGAAAATATAATTTACCTAAATTGACTCCACTGAGTAGTTTAAAGTGAGTGATTTACATAGAAGAAATAGGTACTTCACCAATGAATCCTCTAGTAAAATGCATCAGATTTATATATATTGTATAAACCTCCAAAGATAATATAATCCCGGTGCTGCTTAAACTATACCATAGTAAAGGAGAAAAAATTCTGAATTCTTTATGTGAAGTAAGTAAAACATTGAAGTTTATACCTGATAATAGACTGCGAAAAAGGTAACCAGAAACCAATATTACCATGAATACTGGTGTAAGTATCACAAATTAAATAATAGTAAATAGTATCTAATAGTACTTTTAAAACTAATTCATAACTACAGATTTATTTCACAAATGAATGTAAAACTTATTTGACATTTAGTATCTATCAATATAACCAAACGTATTAATAGATCCAAAGAGGAAAAAGTATGATATTCTCCATAGACACTTAAACATCTGACAAAATTTAATGATTCTTTTAGAAACATTTAATAAAATAGGTGTTGCTATTCATTGTGTGAAGTAACCATTTTATTCTGCTCACTCTCCTGTAGATCAATATTCTGACTAGGTATGTGGGCCTGTGCTCTCGGCTACTTGATAACTGGGCTTCAGCTGGGAAATTACATCCTGTGTTGTCGGTTCAACTTGGGGCTTTTTCACTCACATGCTTTGAACTGGGTTCACTTGGGACTATTGATCAGCCCACTAAGGTTTATTTCCTTCATCTGGTTAGGACTTCTCAGAACTTGGTGGCTGGGTGATGAGCAAATGTGCCCTTAAAGAAATCTTTTGGGGAGTTAGCTTTTCAAGAATCAGGGCTTCTTGTCACCTAACCTCAAAATAATACAACTTGACTTTTGCCACGCCTGTTTGGTTGAGTCATTGAGTCTGATCCAGATTCAAGGAGAGGTGAATTCAGTTCCATATTTTCATGGGGCAGTGGAAGTTTAAATTTCATGAGGACATTTAGATGAGAAAAAGTGTTTTGATGATTATTGGAAAATACAATCAGTATCATTCAACATCTATTGAATAGAAAGATCATAGAGGCAGACCTGCTAAAGTCAAGGCAAGGTGCTAAGGTGTATTGGGAGTTTTTACTATTAGTAGGACAGAGTAAGCAATTAAAAACAGCATATGAATTGGAAAGGCTAGTGTGTGTGTGTATGTGTGTGTGTTTATGTGTGGAAGGTGAAGGGGGAGATTATACAGAGGGAGGAAATGAGGAAGAAAGAGAATTAAAACAAATATGGCACAAAATTAAGATGGAAGGTGTTTACAGCTTTATTCTTACTTGGTGCTTCAGAGAGGTACAACATTTTGACAGACATTTTTGATTATGTCTCAAAAACAGGCAGATATGGCCTGTGCTCTGTAAATCCTTCTGTTTGTAAAATGTACAAACAGACCAAATGCATGATACCATTATTAATTCTAGAACTATCTCTTAAGAGGCAAGAAGTTGAAGCACAATTATGTTGGCAAATTAAGAATCCAAGACCTTTATACAACACGTTTCTGAGAGGAGGTAAAATGTAAAGGAATTTTTTTTTTTTAAGGCCAGAGATGCAGAGGGTGAGAGGATTCACCAGAGACAGGGTGGGGAGCAGAACAGGCAGAGCGACGAAGTACACTGCTGAGGGGAGCAGCGGGCGGGTCAGGAGAGGTCTGCCACGCCATGTGGATCTCCTCCGGGGCAGGCAGGGATCGAACTCATGCGGAAGTGGCTTAAGCTTCTTAGTGCAGTGCTTTAACCCGCTGCGCCACCAGGAAGGACCTGGAATTTTTAAGAACATGCAGAGTCAATAAAAATGATCAGAGAGGAAGTTGAGATGTGAAGACCACCTTTGGTAAAAGATGACTTATTTGTATTGATGTCTGAATGTAGGGGTTCAAGCATAAGTGAAAGAACATTTTTAACAAGCCCATATACTTCCGCTTGTGGTGAGAGATTGAGGAAAGGAAAGCATTGCTTATGGAATATCAGTTTCCTTCATCTGAGTTATTAAACTTCAGAAATCTGCAGAGGTTTGTAATTGAAGCTGTACAATAAAAGTAGTGTTAATCGCAATGTGAGTTAACCTTTTTTAAGCCCTACTGTATCCTAAATATTGTGCTAAGAAATGTAGGCTCGGCATCTCCAGTGCTATTTTCTGTGGCACAGTTCCTTCTCTCAAGATTCAAATGGGCTCTCTGCTGTCACAGAAGCTGTGTAGAGAGCACACAGGGGGCTGTGATCTCCCTCCCAGACAGTGATAAGTGGAGGGCACACTGTGGCCCATCTCCCATCTGTGTCTAAAGTCCAAAGAGAAGCAGGGAGCTCAGGAGATATTATTGTACATTCCCTTTTCATTAGCATTCAGTTTTGGTCTGTTGCTTATGATGAGATAGGACAAGCATTTTCAGGGTGCTCCATTAAATTTCTTCCTAACGCCTGAATCTTTTTATGATAGTGGGAAGATAAGATGCCCTTGTCCTCCATGTCCTTTTATTATTCACTATAACCTGGTTCTCGAGTGTCTCCATTCACCCATTCTGACGCCTTCTTTTCCTAATCTTTGTAGATTATTTCTCCATTTTTTGAAGACTGGGCAGTTGGCTCTTAAATGTTTCCTGCAGTCCTTTCATTTCACTGAATTTTAAATATTTCAGCCAATTTGAAGAGTTCATAATGATGAATAAGATTAAGCTTGGAGCTTAACCTTTTGAAACTGGGTGACGCGTTAACTCGGCTGGAACGCTGGTTAATTTAACAGCAGGAGTTGAATTAACTTGTCACAGCTTTGCCATTGTGAAATTTCCTGCTCCTGATCCTTGTCCCTGTTTCACAGAACTGGTTGTCCTGGGACTAGGGTATGTGCCGGGATGAAGTACATCCCGGAAATGGGGAGGGAAAGATGGCATAACTTGTTACTGTGGTAGCAGGATGACCAGAAATTTTGCCGAAAAGGAATTCCCTTTAGTTGGGAAGACAAGAAAAGAAGAGAGGGAGTTTGAAAACTGAGTCAGTGTAACGGAATCATGGGACACTGTAAAGTGAGGACAGATATGAGAGAAAGAAGTACATTAAGAGGAAGCAAAGGATAATGTTACTTGAGTTTCTTGGAAATGCATTATCTTCAGCACATTAGGATATATTCATATAGGCAGTCTGACACAAGTGAAATTACCTGCTGAAAAATACCCCTCACATTAGGGAGAAAGAAAATGTTGACCCATAGAAGTAAGTTGAGAGGTGATTTTAACAGAGTTAAGTTCTGAATTGGGTGCCACCGAAATATTTATTTGGTTTGTTTATAGATCTTTATCAAATATTTTGACTTTGTACAATTAGGAAGAGAGGGGAAGAAGTGGGGATGAAAAGAAATTCAAGGGGTGGTCAAAGGGGGGACAGAGGGAGAGCATGGTAGTGCTCCTGAGGGAGGAGAAAGGAGGAGATTGATAAGTTTAGGGCCAGAAAGTTTGGAAGGAGTCATGGTAGTTATGCTTGTACAGCTTCCTTTCCCTTTAACAATCTAACAGACACTGATAGACTAGAATATTCTGTGCTTACCTTGAATAACTCAAATATGCATTACCTCAGGTTTGCTATTCCCTCTCATGCAGGAAGGTTTGTGTAGTAGAGTAAGTTGCTTGGCCTGGGTGCCAAGGACTAATGACACCTGAAATGCAGGCAAAATAACCAGTCTGCTTCTAAGCACCAACCACTTTGAGGTCCATCAATAGAGATCATCTAGAGTCTTTCTTGCTTTCAATTGTTTCAGAAGTGCCTTAACACTGAAAGGACATTTTCTTTTCTATTTGTATGATTTTCTTTCGGGACTCATGTTATTCCACAGATGCTCTAACAGGTTTTCAATTTCCAAGGTAGTTGTCTGCAAAGACTGTTGGCTGTTCAGCAGCCTAACCAGCATTCAGTAGCTGGATCTGAAGCGGATTACTAAGGATTCCACGGCCTTTTGCTTCTGTCCAAAATTATTTTAAGGTATAGCTATCAGATGACTGAGCTGTGTTTGATGGATCAAGAGAGTGAAGCAAGTGGAGAGAAGGTGAAAGGGATAAGTAGAAGATAGAGGACAAAAGGAAGGGGAAAAAAGTGCAGCAAGAGGGGGAAGAATATATAGATATATTTTTTAAGCTTCAGAATAGAAATTAACTCTCAATGACTTTATAAATTAAACAATCATGTTAAAAGTCACTAAGACAGTTTTAATGCTCAGTAGCTGAGAATGCATTGAAAAGTAACCATAATGAAAGAGATTTGATGAGTTAGTGGGATTATACTATCCTTCTATAACAAAAGCAGCTGGCAATGTATGTTTGTTTTGGGCAGAAAAGCCAAGAAGTGATACCAGTGTGGCAAAGGTCGGGTAGAATTGGGGAGCATAAATTTGTATAGTGGCTTTCATTATAGTAATATTAACTTTCTTCCCCTTTTACTATGAAGGCAAAAGGAATTTTCAGATCCAAAGATACATAAATCTTACAGTAGAATGACATCTAGTGTGAGGTGGATTTGTCTTGTTTTCAGTGTAGGAATTTAGTTTTTCAGGTTCTAAGGGATTGTTATTTAGTGTCTAAATCATAGTCTTCAGTGTAGCACTGTTTAAAACTCTGACACTACCCTCTACCATTATTATTTGCATAGCCTGTATTTGAGTGGATTTAGAATTTTTTGTTAAATAATTAAAATAAGGGCTTTCCTTGGTGGCACAACAGATTAAAGCACATCATTGTGAAGCTCTCCAAAGCCTCTTCAGCGCATGTTCAATCCCCTGCCAGAGATCTGACCCACATGGTGTGGCTGGCAGACCTCTTCTGACCTGCCTGCTGCTCCCCTTAGCAGTATACTTTGTCAATCTGCCTGTTCTGCTCCCCACTTTGTCTCTGGTGAATCCTCTCACCCATCATACCTCTGGCCTGTACCCAGTTTCTGTAAGCATAAATAAATAAATCTTTAAAAAAACTTATAAAAATTAAAATGAAATTATGGGAATTCAAATAAAAATATAAAAAGAGGGGCACAAGAATTTCTGCTATCTATCTCAGAGGAATCAAATCAAACTGTGTTTCATAGGGTAATAACTGGAATGTTACTTCATTAGTAAGGTATTCCTAAATTTATAACTGTTTCTAGAATGGGGAAAAAAAAATCTCCAAATGTATTGAACAGGAAAAACTATTCTTCATTAAAAAGCTGTCCTTAAATTTTAGAACAGTACTGTTCTTCTAAAATTGTTACCATCACTCTTTCACCCAGTTTTTATGAACATGCTCAGAACTAACTAACCTATATTCTTCTAGAGATTGGAATGGACTAAACATTCATAATGCTACCTGAGTGATGTGCTGCTCTAAGTTTGACATCAGAAATGACAGGTATTTTTGCTCCCAGTAGCTCAGGCAGTGTCTTCAGAGGACAGTTTCTCATTACCTGTGGCTACCAATTAAAGGGGTGCTAAAGAGTTGCTACTGGAAAAACCCAATCTCAATGGTTCAAGGTTCCATTGTGGTGTGTGTACACTTTACAGCTACAGGGCTGCTCTGCAGAATGTGGACAGGACATCTGTACTCCTAGTCAAACGGCTACTAGGGCACCTCAGGGCTACTTTATGTGCCTGTAATTTCCATTAGGGCTTTAGACTGTCATCTTTCAGCATATTTTCATTTATTGTTTTAGCTACAGTGAAGGCAGTAATAGAAGAACAATTCTAGGGAGTGAGTGTGGAGATAAAATATGTAGAGCCTGGCAATAGTGAGGTCTACTTAGCCGCACCTCATATTTCAGTTCACAGAAATGTGTGTGGGGGCTGACATAACTACTCCCTGTTGTGTTATTGCTTATGGCTCAGTAGCCCTTTGAGCAGACCGGAGAATAAAGGACTGCAGGGAGCGGGTGTTGTCAAACTGGCAGTGCTAGAGAGGGTGCCTACAAGCTCCCGAGAGAGTTTTATGCTTTTTAACAAATGTTTTTCTTGATGTTACTCTTAAATCCCACCTGCGTTTCCTTCTCTTGCCATCCACATCAGTCGCCTTTCTGCTTTTCAGGCTTCCTTTTGAGGCATCAATGAACCTAAAGGAAACCAGCATGGTGGGATTTCACGACAACTTACAGGATATCGCTTTCTTGGCCAGCAATGTTATTGAATGGTGTTCAGACATTCACTGCAGGGCCAGAACTGATCAATAATTTCCAGGAGCCCCTTCTGATTGTGTCAGAAGCAAAAACCAAGGAATGTGACTAGACCAGTTAGAAATAACACCTTGACAAGAAAATTCCAGGGCAGTCAAAAGATAAATTGAACATTTGGTTATATTACTATGTGCTAAGGCTCTTTCTTGACAGGAGACATTTGGTTCTCATTTTAAGGCTGCAGAGGGCTTTAACTAAGCATAGAGATATGCGTGTCACAAAAGAGGGTTTCAAACAGCTACATTAAGAAATTGAGGTTGTCAAATCTCCCCTTGTGATTTAAGGAGGAGAAATGATCATCCAGGTGTATACTAAAAGGCTCCATTAGAAAACTATTTTAAATGTGTTATCTTTGTAAGTCCTTCCTTAATGAAATGGAAATAGTGTTATGATTTCTGAACTATTTTTTCTCACTTTTCTCTGTTAAGTCTCTCATCTTGCAATATTATATAGTGATATTTTTCTTAGCTTATTATTTTTCTTTTAGTAGTAGGTCTAATTATATAGATAGTTACTGAATCATTGGGAATTTTAACAATTTATTAATGTTTAAAAACAGTAAATAATACAATGCCTTTACAGAACAATAGTAAATATAAAAGAAGTTGGTAGAAAGTTTTAATTGCTGAAGAACACAAAATCCATTCTTTTCCTGTATATTGTATATGTAGAGAGACATCAATTATTATAAACATCACCATCATCAAAGCCATTTACTGATGAATACAAATGGAATACAGCATAATTGGGGATAAGGAAACTCAATTCTTAGACTTCTTTTTATAAATTAGCAAATTGAAGGTCAGAGTTTAGTGCTAACTGTTACATCATGGAATATCCTTATCAGCAGAATTTGGAAGGGGGAACACCCAGATTCTGTAACTCTTGCTTCTCCTTTAGTACACAATTGTATCCTAGTTAAGGACAAATGGAGTTGATATGCCATATGTTAGTTATTTTACTTTCATTTGTAAAATGAAAAGAACGTTACATTCACTTTATGTATTTAAAAACTTTCAACAAAAAGGAATAGCTGATATACAGGAATTGATATAGCAGGCTCTTAGTATTTTTCTTCATCATCACCATCCAAATTGAAAAATAGTCTTGTAGAGTTAATTGGGATAAAAACTCTTTTTAAAGTGATAAGGTTAATATTGATCAGCAATTTCAAAGAGACTTGACAGAGAAGGAGAAAGGTTATTAAGGTATAGTCTGCACCATTACTTTGAGGCAAGATCATTTTAATTTAATTTTGTTGGATTTTTTAAGCATAACTCATTGTATAAAGTTGAGAGGAGGGGTGGTATATATGTAGCTATGCCTTGGCAAGGATGGCAACTGGTGAGTCTTCATTCATTATTTTAGTGAGTGCCAATCAAAGTACTCAGTACTGAATTTATATGGTACATAAGCCATGACCTCTGTATTGAAAGAGATCATAGTTTAATGAGGCATCGAATAATGAACCAGTATTCTTCAGAGTGGAAAGTGGTACAAAATAGAGATGTGTACAAGGTCCCATGTTGGCAATGAACACAAAGAAGCTAACTTTCTTGAAAAGATTGAGAAAGCCTTTTTCTACAAGCTGTTATTTACAACAGCCCTTTCCTATGGAATTCAATTCTATGTGTGGCCCATGAACTCACACAGAAATTAAGCAATACAATTCAAATGCTGGACAAAGAAATTCTTTTACCTAGAGGATAGAGTAGAGAGCAGAGAATGAGAAATATCTGAAAAACACTTTTACATATATAGTTAAGGGTAAAACTTGACCATGGGTAGATATGGAAGAATTAATATATTACGGGCACTTATGGCAAATGTAAGAAGAGTAATGAAAATATGAAATTATATTTATAAGTTTGAATGTTATTGAAGATAGTCGTGCCTTTGACATATATGTAGAAAAATTAAGAACCATAAAGGGGAAAAATCCTGCATCATGAAAAAACAAGCAAAAATAATGATACATCATTAATATTAACAAAACATAGCAGAAAAAAGGTGAAGTATAATAGAAAATGTCAGCTTTAGTGGGAGTGCATTATTCCTAGAGAATAATGAACATGGAGAGAATTTTAACCAACATAACTGGAAAACTGAATGGCATGCAACCATTTGTTGAATTAAGTCTGTTTCATTTTGTTCATTGTCCATAGCCCTAAAGATGCAATGGAGAAATCTCAGACATGATGAAATAGAATTTTTTAAAATCCATTTAAGTTTGCCAAGAGTAGAGAAATAGAAACACATATTTTCCTATTACTAATCCCTGTAGCTAAAAGGAAATACCTAAACATTTATTTCAGCATCCAAAATGACTGGGGTTATTCCTTGTTATACTCTCCTTCCTAGTACATTGACCCTATTTATGGAGTCAAATTCAAAGGTATATTTTGTTGTCTCTTTAAGTATGAATATAGTTAAATAGAAATAGAAATAGTTGTTTTAATTGTGTGCAAAATGTTTTTAACCAGTCACCAGAGTCCAGATTTATTACCTCTCTAGATTCAACAGTTTAGATTTCATAACTGGTCTGAGAGGTGTTTCTCAGCCTGACTTTTGAATAAAGGAAAACTTAGCACATTTGCTTTCCTGTGTTTTGTGATTTTTTTTTCTTAGATTCAATATACAATTTTTAATATATCAATTGTTTTATCCCTATTACTTGGAAGGGAAAACCTTCCTGACATAACATGCAGTAAAAACCTAGGCAAGTTAAAAAGATCTGAACATTTGCTTTTTTTTTTTTTTTTAGTGAAGGTATATGGCATAATCAGAAGATTTTTAACTTTCATTTAATGATAGTATTAGTCTCATTACCTTTATCTTCATAAAAGTTGTCATAATTTGAAGTTGTCAAGACCAGGAATATAGACCCAGGAATGTATAGGAAATTTGGGAGAGAGAGGTCAAATTGATAGCATTTAATGGGCATAACTGAGTCACAAAAATTAAAGTGGTGAGCGAATTCTGGGAAATTCATTAATGTTACGTGTACATTGATTCTGAATTTCATGAGGATATTTAATAATGTAGGTTACTGATTAAGAGCATGGACTTATCAATGAGACCTTCAAACCTTTGTTTCGCAGCTAATTATGGAATTTTTAATGTTACTTATCTCTTTTGAATCTTAGTTTCCTCATGTACGATGGTAAGGGGGATGAAAATATAATGTTTTTAATATGCTTAACATTGTGCCTGACTCAGAGAGTGATCAATGAATGATGCTAACATTAAAATTTTATATATCTTTCTGTAGAGCTCTAATTTTGAGAATTAAAACCAAATGAAACATACCAGGTATTCATGGACAGGGGTTTAGGTGCTTCTCAACCCACCTTTATTGGTGCACTACTAGAGAAGTACAGCAGCCTGAATATTTCCTTTTCCAGTTTCCCTCCAGACTCCAGGTTACTATCTCTTTACAAGCAGGTCTTGTACCAAAGCTGCTTAAATGAACAAGTTTCCCGTTGCTAGTTTCTTGTAGTTTCTGGGTCTCTAGCTTGAGACTCTGTCCTGTTGGTTTATTTGAAGGGCTTTGTCTGCCCTTGTAGATTTTTTTTCTAATTTCTCTTGTCTTAGCTTTTTGGAAATAAGTGTCAGTACTAATTGCTGATATGGAGCTTGTGACTTTGAGTGAATAAGAATTTACTCATTGAATCAGTCATTCCAAATGGTGCCTAGCAATTTCTTAAGTTCAGTATTAATCATTTGGGGTAGGGCAGAGAAGATTCTTCTTACACCTAGGACAATTGTTAAGCAAACATATTTTTTGTCCCACTGTAGAATTTCAACCATGTAGGAAGGAGAGAATTTCTTTTCTTTAACAAAAGCCTTGAGGCTAGTACTACCTAAGGCTGTTAGTTTATGGTCAAATCCAGCTGCTAACTTGTGTTGGAACAGTAGATATTAGTGCCTGCTCCTCTTAGTGCTGCTCAGATATATTCTGTGTACAATTACCAATTCTGGTGACTTAGGCTCTATACTTTGATTTTGTAGGGAAGTCAGAAGTGCTAATGTAGTGCATAGAGGGTTACCCTAAAAATTTCTCTCCACTAATAAGTCTCCAAGTAACTTACACCAGAAAAGTGGAAGATAGCAACCTTTTCCATTTATAATTTGTCATTTTGTCACTCAAAGTACTAAAGGGGACTAAACTAAAAAAATTACCATACTGACAAATGAATTGTTAAGTCTTAGAATTAGTGAGCTATTAAAGCTCTAAGAATTTAACTCACTAAGAAAGGAAAAAGCATTTTTTGTTTTGTAATAATCTTCCAGATTTTGTATTTCTTTTCTTATGTGGAGTGGAAAATGTAATTCTGATATGATAGTTATTTGAAATTAACTTCAAAATTGTACCCAGTTTACCACTTAAGATCAAAGTCTACATTTTTCTGACATTATTTTGATGCTAATTACCATTATTGTCTAACTGACTTCCATCTGGGAAAGATTAATACATAGTACTGTTCTATGCACTTGGTTGTATATCTGTGCATACTCGTGTATATCCATAAAAATGGAAATAATGGGGTTTTAAAATTGACTTAGAATTGACTTATTAGGAGATATTAAAGGTGTTTTACAGAATAAAATACAATAGAAACCAGACAGGAAGCTGAGTTAAAGATTTTGTATTGGAAGAGATTCCATTCTAGCCATCTTATAAAACTCTGGGTAAGATCTTTTTGAATGTAAAAGCAGAAGCACAAACCATTCTCCTAGATTTCTCTTTCTTTTTTCTTCACATTTTATAAAACTGCAGTTTTATTGCTAGATAATATGGTAAAAAAGATTCATTGTAAGGGTTACCTAACAACGTTGGTGGTGTTGATGAATAGTTGCAATTAATACATTCCCTTAATTAGTCTGATACCCAGAAGATGCACCTGGCAGGTCATTTTAATACTACAATTGATTTATAGCTGCTAGAAATGATTTTACCAGCTATCTTCAGAGAGTACAATTAGAGTAGATTTCATTTTTTTATGCATTTTCACTGAGGAATAAACATAAAAGGTCTATGTAATTCAGAACAAAGCAGCTATAATGTACTAATGGTTTATGGATTTTATTAATATTCAGCTAACATTAGAGGCAATTTTAGGAGAGAGCAACCTATTTTCTTTATGAAGTATTCAGTTTTTTAGTATCTGAGTGCTTTGTTTAAAAAATAAACCTTGATATTTTCTGATGAGTTATTCCTATTATAGAAAAAATGCTATATGTTTCCACATATACAAAAGAAGATAAAAAATTAAGCACTACTTATTAATTTGTTTGCAAATTATTTATATACTGTGTACTTCTAAATACATGTAAATTTAAAAATAAGTCATTAGATATTCACGTGATTTAAATAGTGCTTCCATTAATATAATTGTTGAACTAATGGATGAACTCTATTAGTAATGGAGGGAGTTGCACTTCGTGGTTGAACAGGTAACAGAATATTTTAAGAATCTGATTACATATCTGGCGTTTAATTCCCTGTTTATCTGGGATATTAATTTTGCTAATCGAGAATCTTTGTCCTTCTCTCTCATCATCCATAACATGGGACCAATTTACTTGTTTAGTTTAAAATAGTAGGACAGTGAGAAATCAGTTCCACAGATAAAGCCAATAGTCCTATGAAAAGTACTAATATTTCAACACAGCTCTTCCATGTCTAAAATGAACCCTACCTAAAAATGATTTTATTAAAAGATCTGTGAACCTCTGTTAGTTGAAAGAAAATTTACATATTAAATCCAAGATTTATTCAAAGACTATTAGCAAGGGCCAGCGAAATGCAAGGTACTATGCTTAGAAGTGCTCTGAATTCAAGAGGAAAAAAAGTCAAAGATCTCTGTTAGGGTGAAATTTCATCTTAATGGGGAAGGGCAGAAAGATTCATCAGCTGGTACACAATATAAAATTATAAGCTGTTAAAGTCCATGAAGGAATTGCCAAGGAGAGGATATCACAGGAAGTCTACTTACTGTTGGATTTCTGTATTACAGAGTCAAAGCTGCAGAACTAGTAGCCTGTGCAAACCACACAGAAATGCATCACAACACCTGTGATGTCCCATTCTAATACCTTTTCTCAGTTAACAATGAGGATTTTCTAACCCTCATCAATAGATGACCTTTGACATTTTTGTTTGATTTTGTTTTGAGTAGTTGGTAATAGATTTTAAGGTCATTCGAATTCTCTTCTTACTAATGTTACACATGACAAAGACAGCCAGCAAGGGTTATCGGATCAAGTACTTAATTGTTTGGAAGTTGGTCATCAGCATTGGTTGTAATTTATCACATCCTGCAACTTAAATTTTTAAAATAAAAATTTCTCAGGCAATACCATTGTAGATAATTAGAATTACATAAAATTAGTCTTAATTTTTTTCTATGGAGCCACGAAAGCATGATACCTCTCAAGATACCTTAAGACCTCTGAGCCTCTACCTCTCTTGTAAAAACCACAAATAAAATAAAAAACCTACGCTTGTTTACTAAATAGCTAACCATAAAACGTCTAAGATTCCCTGGAAAATGTCTTAATGCCAAACAGAAAATGCATGATGACTTCCACTGGGATTTGAAGGCCACAGGAATTTGGAAATAAAACCTTTTTCTCTGCTAATATTCTGGTATGACTGGTAGATGCAGGGTTAAAGTTTGATGCCTTTTGGCTACCAGTATTTGCTAACCCCTTTATTATCACTTCTGTGGTTATATTGAAGGAGTCAGTAACTATTTCCTAAATGACAGGATTGGGACTTCAAGAAGTCATTTTACCCAACCCCCCTACTTTTGGGCAGGACAGTACTTAATTATCTTGGCTCACAGAACTCTCTCTGAAACCAATTGATGCATAGATGCAATCATTTGCCTCCCGGGAACTTGGTGCTATGTAGATAGATTGTTTTTGTTTATTTCTGGTTTTGGCAAATGAACATTTAAAAGTGAAATTCTCTCCCGCCTGATTTTGTTAGCAATGTGTTCTAAATTATATTCTGCTCTGGTTCTCCTGCTGCAGGAGGTTTTTAAAGCTGAGCAGGATCACTGACAGCCATCTGTGCCTGGCCCCAGGCATGGTCTCTCCCAGGATATGTCTACATTCACCTGTCGGCACCACAGGTTTAGGCTGCTAATATCATTTGAACACTTTGCATTGAAAGAAATAGGAATAAAAAGGTAGTTTTGAGTCCTGTGGGAGAGTCATTATTCTTACAACTTGCTAGGTAGCTTCTCCTTTCCACCTCTTCACTGCTGGCTGTTGAAACAACACATGTGATATTACAATTTTTTTTTTAACTTTTTAAGATAATCTGAAACTAACTTCTGATCTAAATGCTGCAGTTAGTTGTCTCTGCAATTCCCCCTAACTTCCCACTAACATGTTTATGAAGACATAAGAAATAATGAAAATCATAACAAATTCTGTGACTTGTGAATAGTTTTCAAAGAAGATACAGACCCCTTTCAATCATATGTTAGGAGGTAGGCAGATTCTTCTTTCAAATATGCCCTCTGACTTAGAAGCTTAGGGTCTGTATCCAGGAGAAGAGTAGGGGCCATCTCACTCCTGTGCTGGTGGGTGTGGTACAGACAGTGTGGCCTGTAGATGAGTAGCAATGTGTATCACCCACCAGAGTTAGTGAGAAATGAGGGAATCTTAAGCCCTATCCATATAGACTCAGTCAGAATCTGTATTTGAACAAGACTTGCTTGTAAACGAATCAAAATTTGGAAATCACTGCTTGAAACTTTGAGACTACCTCCTAGCATATGACTTTGTAAATAAACATGTTGAGAGAGAAGTTTATAGGAATTGAGGATAAAAATTGTAACCAAATTTATTGTGTGCTGTTTCATCTCATGTTAACAGTGTTTAATAAATTATGAGACATAATGAAAAATGTCCTTTCTTTTTTAAATCTTTACTCCAAGGCAGAATTTCATAGAACAAAAAAATGACCTCTTGTAAAAAACTTTTTAGAACTTCTAGAGTATTTGAGAAATTAATTTCTGCACATTTAAACCGATAAAAATCACCTAATAGAGAACATTTTCATTTTGACAGTCTCTAGTGACAGATATCAGTCACTGATATGATCTTAGGGCCTTTCCATCTAACATGTCTGAATGATGCTGTATAAGAATACTTGAAAGTTAAGACATCAAAAAAATGATCTCAACTAAGTATTTATTATTATTTTTTAAGATTTATTTTATTTATACATGCTTTTAAGAGCTGGAGTACAGGCCAGAGCTGTGGAGTATAATGGGGGTTGGTGAGAGGAATCACCAGAGAAAGAGTAGGGCACAGAACAGGCAGACTTACTGAAATACACTGCTGAGGGGAGCATGAGTGAGTGGGTTAGCTCCCTGGCTGGATATAGAACTCGTGTTGTTGTGGCTGCTGATAGCTTTGTAGTGCTGAAACTTAACATCTTGTGACAGTAGGGTGATCCCAATCTGAACTATTTAAAAAAATGTTTAGGAGACATTATCTTAAGAAAATACACCGATAATTAATGATGATTTCACCAGGATCCTGGATAAGTTCCTCTTCATTGTGATTTTCTATTTATCCCAATTTTTATAATAATATATTTCTTTTACTTTCATGAAGTTATATTACTTAAAATTTAATGCATGCAGTTTTGTTCATGTAGTCAGATGAAATTATAAAAACTGCAGTAAGTCTGAAAGTACACCAAAATATTTTCAATACTTTCTGTATTTTTAGTTTTCTATGTACGACATTTCTTCTGTAACCACTTTTATTATGAATTTCCTAATTTAAATAAGCATTTTTTGAAGGAATGAATGAGTGTACATGTGTAAAACTTACTCCTTCAGAATTGGTGTTAAATTGGGTTTATATTGTAAGATATGAGGCTTCACTGGCTTGAATTTCAGTGGTTAATCTGTACACAGTCAAGGAGGATTACTGAGAGATGAGTTGTTGGTGCCCCACTCAATTTTTTTTATACAGACTTCATAGCATTTAGCAAGTGTTTGGTCTCATTAACTTTCTCCAAAACTTTGAAGTATGTTGTTTGGCATATATGTCCTTAAAAAGCAATTTACATTTAAATGAATTTGCATTTCCAAGTCTCTTTAACATGTAACAAACATGTTGGCATTGATAGAACACTGAATTTTAACTGTACAATTAGACAATTCAGATTTTAAATAATTTTTAGCTCTGGAATTGTTTTTTTTTTTCAATGTATTCTGTGTGAGAGCATGAAAATTAAGAACAAACAATAAGTTCTGGTTGTTTGGATTCTTATGAGTTCAAGTAGTAGGGCCAGAAAACCATGGAATCACAAAAACAATTGGATTCCTGAGTTAAGGAACACCTTGTCCTTAGTAACTATCATGACCCACTAAAATATCAAGATTACTTAACATGTTTAAATCTATCACTATTTGAGATTTTTGTATCAGGAAGAGTTAGTTCTTCACATGATTGAGAAACATGTGGGTTTCCTATGTTGTCATTGACATTGAGGGATAAAACCAGATTAAGTCAGACTAAAAAGAATATAAACCTCAAGTTTATATAAACTTTCAACTCAAGACAGTGTTGTCTGTGCACATTGATATAAGTAGCTGGTAAATGGGTTAGTAGTTATTGCTAACTATTAAGGTAATAAATAAATAGCATGTTATCAAATTTTTCTGTGCCCTTACTTCCTCATTTGTAAAATGCATTCTTATAATGTCTACCTTTTAGATTAATTGGACTTTAAATGAATTGATATAGGAAAAGTACTGAGAACAAGGTCTACTCAATAAACAGCTATTTATAGTACTTAAAGTACTTAAAACCAGGAATGGCCTCAGGCATTTTATAGGTGCTATTTAATTCTTACCACAAGCAATGATGTATTTTTTTAATTCCAATTTTATAGAAGAAACCAAAGCCTAATAAGTATAAGAACTCAGTAAGGATAAGACACAGATATAGAATTTTAGCCCATGTTTCTGTAGCTCCAGGTCCATGCTCATAATTATTTTTTTCAAACTACCAAATTTTTTATTTAAGAACAACAAAGTTGCATTGGATTATTATCTCAGATAATCAGTGAGCAATAGTAATTCCAAAACTTATTTCATTTTGTCCTTCTGATGACTTTGAATATATGCTTTCATTTTTTTTTTCCAAATGGCCGCACAATATATGGAGGAGGCAAATATTGAGTCCTCATCACACCAGAAAGTTATGAAAAACATGTTTATACAGAAAATACTCTTAGTATTAGCCTTATTAATGCATAGCAAAATACCTGAATATAAACCATAATATGTGTTCTGTCTTTCTGGTGATCAGTGTCCCGGGTTTGTACTTAATAGGTCTTTACAGACTTTCAGCCCCCTCCCCCCAAAGATTTGTTTATTTATGCATACAAGGACTGGAGTACAGGCCAGAGCTGGGGGATGAGAGAGAGGTGGTGATAGGATTCACCAGAGATAGAGGAGGTAGCAGAATAGGCAGAATGACTAAAATACACTGCTGAGGGTAGCAGTGGGTAGGACAGGAAAGGTCTGCTACACCATGTGGGTCAACTGCCTGGCCAGGGATCAAACTTATGCTGCTGTTTCTGCAGATAGCTTGATAGTGCTGCACTTTAACCTGTTGTACCACCTGGAGGGCCCCCAGGCTTTCAGTTTTAAGTTACTTCTTTCCTCTTGGTTCATTATGAAAGATATCTAGCAATATTTAGAACAATTCTCTCCCATAATTGGTGTATTACATAGAGGCATTGAAATTGATCATTATTTCCTTTTGATAGCAAAGGTATCTGAATACCACCACAGAGTGTTAATTTCTCATCACCTTTTTATTTATATAATATTGAAAGAGTTGAGATAACATGTATTCTCTTGAGCAGCAATTATGAAATTAAAAATTTTAATGCTTTTTTGGAAATGGCATACTGCCCTACTAAATTGTCAACTTTGAGATAATTCAGTAGAACTATGAATTTCCCACAAGTGACTGGTAGGTGATCTGTTTTGAAATAAGTCAATAAACTGAGTCTAGTTCCAATTGAGTAAGCATGTACCCAACAAAAACTAGGTATTATTCCTGTCTCCTTTTGCAACTCGCTTCTATTTAGTGAAGTAGACCAAACTTTAATGGAGAAAACAACTGGTCTACTCTTTTACCAAAGAAGTTGTCCTTTTTATTTGGGATTGAGGCATGTTTCCTTTATTGCAAAGGGCAGTTCATATTGAGGCTGTCATTTATATTGATGTTCTTTTTTCAAAATGACACCTCCATGTAATTTTTTTCTGCAGAAAAATTGGACTTCAGTGTTCAGGGTCATTGGTAAGAGATCTTTCACTGATTCAAAATTCATTTAAAATTTTTAGGAAGAAAAAAAAAAAACCAGAACAAAAACTCCCCAAGAGATGTAATATGTACCTTACTTGGAAAACCTAGTGCATTTTCAATGGTTTTACCAAATAGAAGAAAAGATTTCTCCTTTGCCAATTTAATAACAACACATGGGAATGTCTTTCTGTAGAATTTTGTGGAAACTTACAATTATCATAGGATTGAGTGCAGTTTGTTTGCTCCCCACAAAAGCAGAGATGATTTTTATTGACCAATCTTTGATCTGAGAGATTAAAGAAAGTACTGCAAGAGCAGCAAGAAGGATAACACAGGGGGGTCAATAGGCTTTACTGCTATTGGAAATGAAAGTGAATCATTCCATTGGGAAATAGTGTAATTTAGCATTCTTTCTGGGAACTCGAGACTCTTTTTTTCCTCCCTTTTTTGGGAAAAACATATTCAACTTATGAATAGGTTTCTCCCTGACTTAATACCATGGCCACACATGAGGTCATTTGGAGGGCACTAGATTCACCAATATAATTCTGTACAACGCTTTTTAGCCCAAATGGCCTGGCTGTCACATTTTCACACTCTTGATTGAAATGTCCCTAGTAGACTTTTGGAATGCAGTCTGAAGGCTTAGTGACTCAATATTTTTGCAGTGAATACATTTCCAATCTCATAGAAAGTTGCCACTAACTATTGCAGAGGTTATGTCTCTTTTAGTTTTCCTCTGAAAGAATGGGAAAGTAGCAAAACTCAGGTTTAGCTGAGTTTTGAGAAAACAGGATATCAGAAATCCACCTTGGCATTATTTGCCATTATAAATGGTTCTGTTCAAGGCAAAGCTGTCTGGCTTACCATCTTTGAACTGATAATCTATAAAATGCCTTTTTTTTATTGTCATAAATAGAAGGATAAATTTTACCTGTTCATTTTTATTATAAGCCAGGGGAAAAGGGCTGGAAGTATAACATCTGGTATGATTGTGACTGGGGATAATACTGAAATACCATTGTTACAGAATATTCACCAAGACTCAAGGGCTAACAAAATGTTCATGTTATGCTTTTTCATTTCTTTGAAAGATTGCCAAAGAAATTTCATTGGGTTGTATAGTTGTACATTTCTTCCATCTTGCTAAAGACATATTTAAGGCTTGGGGCAATTTATTTTAAACCTTTGACTGATTATTTTTAACAGAGTTCTTATTTGAAAATTTAAATTGTGCTTGTTCTTTCTATAAAAGACTACTTTGAATATAAAATAGGTACCTCTTTAGTGATATCAGTCAATTAACCATCTTACAGCTATTGAGTTTTGGTCTCATTGGTTTCTAAAGCTGATTTAGCATTGAAATTATACTGACAAACATAAAAGCTTTGATTAAAACTTTCATCATAAGGCAGCTGTCCGTGTTTATCTTAGCAAGTACATGCAACTATATTGTATATAACAGATCATTCCATTAAAATTTTAAATTTTGGCTAATAATGATCATAATTCTCTTCTCCTCTGGGGAGAAAATCATGTTTATTAATATTTACAGGAACATATTCTTTAAATTTATATTGAGAGATATGATTTTGAATGGCTACACATAGTACACATTTGTTTTGAGTGTTCACTTTGGTCATTAGCAAGAATCTGTACAGGGACAACATTGCTTTATTAAGTGTTAGTAATGTATTAACTTTTTCTAATGTGTCATAATTAAAATTAATAAAAACATAAATTATTCAGAAGAGTGAAGCTCCTTTTTAAACTAATCATTGATTTTGTCTTTGACTTGATGCAAATCAATCAACTGGTAGCAAACCTATGTAACTTTGGATGGATCCTATGTTTTGAAGAGAGATGTAAGCGATATTTTCCTGAAAGTCACAAAATAGCTCTCTTTTTAAACTGGACACCATACCATGAGCATGGAAGTTAAAATAGTTAGAATGGTGTTAAAATAATCCAGAGCCTCTATCCAACTGTGTGATCTTGGTTCACATTGATTATTGGTGCAGGTTTGATCCGAATGCCAAGAGGTAGTTAGGCTAAATTTTAGTTCTGTAGATACTGTTTATTAGAGTATAGTATTTACAATAATTCAAATTATAACAATAATCATAATCAACATTTATTGATGTCTTGCTGTACATCAGAAAGCATACCTTATATGTAGAATGCTATTTGATTCTTAAACTAAACAGATGACATAGACATTACTATGGATTGAGTGTCTGAGTTTTCCTATTTCCCCCAAATCATATGTTGATATATAATTACCATGATCACTACCGTACTGGATATGGGGCTGAGGGTGGAGAGCTTATGAATGGTATTAGTCCCTTTGTCTGAAAGACCAAGATGCTAGTTTGTTCTCTTACTAGGCTGTAAGGATAGAAGAAAAACTGGCAGTCTGAAACTCAGAAGATGGTTCTTCTGAGTGTGTATTTATAACTTCTAGATATTTTTTTTTAAAGATTTATTTATTTATTCATACAGAACTGGGGTACAGGCCAGAGATGCAGAGGGTGAGAGGATTCACCAGAGACAGAGCGGGAAGCAGAACAAGCAGATCGATGAAGTACACTGCTGAGGGGAGCAGCGGGCGGGTCAGGAGAGGTCTGCCGCGCCATGTGGTCACCTCCGGGGCAGGCGGGGATCGAACTCATGCGGAAGTGGCTTTAGTTTCTCAGTGCAGTGCCTTAACCCGCTGCGCCACCAAGGAGGGCCCTCTAGATATTTTTTAATATTGCATAAGTACTCTGTTGTTCATACATTGTATATTTCACATTTTTTTCAGGTAGTCATTAAATATAAAGTATAAATATGAGGAAATGGGTATAATTTAAATTAACTTTACATAAGAGTAACTTACTTTCTCCACAAATAAACAGACTGATATTAAAGACTCCAAAGCAACACCTGATTGTTTAGTCAGATTAGGATTTAAATGTTTGCTGGAATACTTTCTGGACATTTTCCATTACTTTCCCCTCATAGGGTCATTCTTGTCAGTTTTGTAGTGTATACGATTTTTTGGTGTTAGATTGCATACACAGACTTGGGTTCAGATCATTGCTCTAAAGTCATCAACACTGAACAACCTTGAATAAGTAACTAAATATCTTTGCTAAATTATTATGGTTTGAATAAGATTAATTCTGTGTTTTACAGAGTGGTTATTAAGATTAAATGAAATAAGGTATAACTATGCATACAATACAGTTTTTGACATTTAATAAATATCAATTGTTTTAATTATTGTTATGAAATATAAAACCAGATTTTTGTCATAATAATTAAGATTTGGGGGTCAGTGGGCATGTTTTTTACTTCTAAAAGTATTTTTGTGAAAGGAGCAATAATTCTTCTCTGACCACTAATAGTGAAAATGCCAGGGGAGAAATTACTGGTTCTTTATACTTTTTTTTTAAAGATTTATTTATTTATGCATACAGAACTGGGGTACAGTCCAGAGGAGCAGGGGTGGTGAGAGGATTCCCCAGAGGCAGAGTGGAGCACAGAAAAGGCAGATCTACAAGGTACTTTGCTGAGGGGAGCAGCGGGGCGGGTCAGGAGAGGTCCTGCCATGCCTTATTGGTCACCTCCCAGGCCAGACATCGAACTTGCACTGAAGTGGCTGCAGTCAGCTTGTGCTGTGTCCTAATCTGTTGCACCACCAGGGAGGGCCCAGTTCTGTATACTTTTTATAATACATATCTTGCATGTTGGCAGTTAATGAAAATGTTATCTATTTCAGGGCACCCCAGTTCAATTCCAATTGTTAGTTTTGTTTTGTTTTTATAACAGTTTATTTTTCCATCATTTTGTAGATTTTTTTTTCCATTTCAATTGTCCTATTGTTAGGTGTTTTTTTTTTTTTTTGCATTCACATTTCTGTGCGATGTTAGTATGTAAGGGAAATATATAGGACACTTTAAAGATGTGCTCATTCTCTACCTATTTTTAGTCTATTAAATAAACACTCCACATCATTAAATGGAAAATAGCAATTATATTAGTTGGCCTATTTCCCTTAGGGATTCTTCTAAGGATCAAAAACTTAAGCTTTGATCTTAGCTTTCATTTTGCTATGTTTTAGTTTAACTCCATAATTATGTTTTGAGCTAGATATCTCTCAATTTTGATATTTTACAAAGCAAAAGTAAAAATAATTTTTCAAATGTACAATTGTGGCATTTTAAAGAAAAGCAGAAACTTTTTTTTATAGGAACATGAAAACTCTTCAGAACATTCAAGTCAGTTACTGAATTTTATTATACCTGGAAAATATTTGCAGTTATTTCTATGAAGTAAGGAAATGAAGAATAAAAAAGTCTCACAATCAATTGATGTATTTTTAAGGCTTCTTGTCTTTACTCCAAATCATTTGATCTTGCAGTTATTGTTTGAATGCAGAAAGTATACGAATAAATTAAAAATTTTGCTTTAAAAATAAAGCAACAATACCATACTACATTTGTTTTTACATTTCCTCTGATCTTTTCAGTAGTTCAAATTAAGTAGAAATAACCCAAGTGATATTATGATTCAACTTCTATAACTACTGAGAAGAAATTATTTTTCAGGGAGAATTTCTGCCTTTATAAAATAAGACCTCAAGATATTTAGTGCCTCTGTAGAGTTAGAATTTCTATTGTTGGACTTCACTTGGAAGATCACAAGAGTTATGTTATCTGCTTCTGAATGAAGACAAAGTTAAATCTGCTAGTGGTTCAAATCCAGTGTTTTAATATGGTATTATTCTGTTAGTATGGAACTCTATATGGTGTAACTTTTGACTGTTTAGCATATGGAAAATGAGAATATTAAATTCTTATAGGCATGTGTGTTTAAAAAAAATCACCTCAAGCTCATGGAAAATCAAGTTTTTCTATACTGTAAGCAAAGCCACTCATACTAACCACCTGGACTTAACATAGGCTTCACAAATTGGGATAACATGCTTCAAAAGGCACTTCTCACTTTGAACAAAGATCACAAACTCTGAGGTGCCCACATTTTCTGTCCTCCACTATGTGGCTACAGATTTCCACTATTCCTCAGGTTCAGTAATTCACCAGAATGACTCAGAGGAGTCAGGAAAGTACATTCTTGTGATTGTATTTTTATTATAAAGGACACAGATCAGGATCAGTCAGATGGAGAGGCACTTAGGGTGATATCTGGTTGGGTCCCAAATGTGAAGATTCTGTAATTGCTGGAACACTTATCCTTTTAGTAAATCTCTATGGTACTAAGTAGGATGCTCATCTGAACTTTAGTGTCTAGTATTTTTATTGGAATTTTACTAAATAGGCATGATTGATTGAATCATTGGCCACTTTGTTGAACTCCCCAGACCCTCTCCCTTCCCTGAGGCTGGGTAAATAGCATGTGATTACAAATCCCAAACCTCTAATAACATAACTAGTCTTTCTTGTACTGGTAGCCCCCCATCCTGAAACTATCTAGGGGCCTACCACTAGTTGTCATTTCATGAGCATAAATCTGAGAGTCTCACAATAAATAACAGACATTCCAGTCATTTGGGAAATTCTAGAAATTTAGGGACTCTTAAATACAAGGGGACAAAGAACAGACAGGTTCTTTATATACAGTGTTTGGTATTGTATACATAGTATGCAATATAGTAAATTAAGAACAATGCATAGCATGTTGTTCATGGTAACAAGATACATAATACTGTTGGAGTGAAACAAATGTGGCTTGTTTAATTCTTACCCATACTGTCCCTACCTGTGACTATTCTTCTGCCAATCTGCTGTGAAGCTGTTTCCCATTTCTGTAACAATCTCAAAGTGCGACCTTCTAAGATGCCATTCCTGTTCAGTGTACTTCAGTGTATGCAGATGATATCATTTAGCAGCTTAACTTTTTCTATGGATATCTGGGTTTCCAACAACTCAGAAAGATTGGACAAAAAGTTGGTATGCAGAGAACTATAATGAGTTAGGGGTGAAGGGAAATTTAGTTATTGGAGGATTTCTATCCACAGGGAGCACCAATAATGCATGTAATGCATGTGCTTTTTTTTTTTTTTATTTGAGATTCTTGTTGAATGAGGTTTTGCTCTTTGTCTGGCACTTAGGTACAGTGATATTAGTAAGAAAGGTCATCTCTGGGGGACAATGCCTTTTTTTTTTTTTTAAGATTTATTTATTTGTTCATATGGAACTGGGGTACAGGCCAGAGGCTCAGGGGGCGGCGAGAGGCTTCACCAGAGACAGAGTGGGGAGCAGAACAGGCAGATCGACGAAGTACACTGCTGAGGGGAGCAGCGGGCGGGTCAGGAGAGGTCTGCCACGCCATGTGGTCACCTCCGGGGCAGGCAGGAATCGAAATCATGAGGAAGTGGCTTTAGCTTCTTAGTGCTGTGCTTTAACCGGCTACGCCACCAGGGAGGGCCGACAATGCCTTTTAATAAGAAGATAGAGACAACAGGTAAGTAGACACGTGGCGAAAAATGCTTCCAATTGCAATGGGTGATGCGAAGGAGAGAAAGAATGTGGGGTAAGGAGATGGCTTAAGTTTGGGTGGCCAGGAAGGCTTCTATGCTGATGTGTTATATTGAGCTTATTAATATGGTGTCAGACACACAGTGACCTGGGAGGTAGAGGTCCCAGGTAGAGGAAACAATAGATACTAGGACTCCAAGACCAAACTGTATTTAATACATTTGAGGTATTAAAAAGTCTACACAAAAGGATAGTTGTTATCAGAAAGTGTTGCAGAGAAAAATATGAAATGAGGTCATAGAAGGAGGTTAAAATCAGGGCCATGGTAAGAGGTAGATTTCATTCTGAGTTTGTTATGAAGTATAAAGACTACAGAAATATAAGAAAATATAATCCAACAGTGAACACTAGTAGCAAGTATTAGCGATGGACGGCATATTAACCTATTTCTTTTCAGTGTTTACTATATAATAGAAATACATATAAAGTAAGATCAAGAGTAAAGCTATAGATACAATTTTGTACTTGCTAAATTTTTCACCTAAAAATATACCATTTCTTGATAGCAACACATATCCTATAACGTGATGTTAATGGCTCAAGATATTTCTTTGTATTCATGAGTTATATTTATTTATCGAATCTACTGTTTTTGAACATTAATGTTTTATATTTTTTTGCTTCAGTGTTCTATTTAAAACATTGAACACACTTCTGATGATTCCTTCTGTTTAAATTCCTCAAATACAATTACAAGATCAAATAGCATAAACATTTTTAGGAATTTTGAGGCATTTATCTTCCTTCTAGAAATATACAAATTCATCCTACCAGTCAGTGATTTTAAAAAGTACTGCCACTTTAATGAGTAAAAATTGTAGCTAATAGTTTTTCACTATCATGTTTAATGAGATCACTATATTTTTATTACTAGTGGCCTTTATAGCTTTTTTTATTTGTAAATTGAGTTGGTACATTTTTCATAACACTTTACTTGATTTACTAAGCGAAGTTTTTCTTTCTCTTCTGAACTTTCAGAGCATTTTATCTTTGCTTTATAGAGTTATTTTTCCTTCTGACCGTGCATAGTCCCCTTAAAGAGGTAAGACTGGAATTTGTCTCTCTTCCTGGATCCTAGCACTATGAAGCACATAAATTAAGAGCTTAATATATATTTATTATATCAATAATTGATCCCTACATTTACTTTACAAGTCTAGTGCAACTGATCTTATTATTTTCACTCATGCTCTTAAGGATAGCTTTAAAAATAAAGTGTCAGTTTTGAGGCAATCCTATTTTGATTGCTTCAACTTACTAAAATTCAATTTATTACACCATAAATTATTATTATTATCATTTTAAGTTTCTTATTTCCTGTTATCATGATGCATTTAATTGATACTCTTCCAATTACAGACTCTCATCAGAGGAAATAGGACTTGAGCTGTTACTTTAGTTAGACAGTTCAAACTTTACTGTGCATCAGAATTACCAGGAGGGCTTGTTAAAACAGATTAATGGTCTCTATCCTCAGAGTTTTTGATTCTGTAGGCCTAAGGTGGGGTCCAAGAATTTGCATTTCTAACACATTCCCAGGTGATGCTGATGCTGCTGGTCTTTAGACCACATTTTGAGAAGCACTGGTCTAAATGATATTCTGCACACTTAGTATCCCCTTGGAAAGAAGCAGCAGCTGCTTCTTTGCATAATTTTCCTTATGAAGTATGTCCTAGCAAAGGATGTAGAAATGGACTTTGAGAAGAAGAGAATTTTGCCTATAGCTTTGGTAAGTGGGCTGCCTTAATGTCTTGCATTTCTCTCTTGCTGGGAAATCCTCCTGTTGAGAGGGCCACCACAGTTAGCATTTTAGAACTTGTTCTACTTTAAAGAACCAAGTGAGTTCAGAAGAGAGAAGAGAGAACAATGAGAAAGGACACCTGTGATGGACGTGGGAAGGGGGTGCAGGTGTGATCAAATGAATTCCATCAAATCACCAACTCTCCCATCCTCCTCACCCCTCAGCCCCCCCAAACATAGACGGTGGCATGTTGGCTTCACCTAATGCTGTCTCAGAAGGGAAATGTCATGAAAGTACAAACCGCTACTTAGTGCAGCACAAATCCCGTGGGGGCGTCAACTTCAACACAATTTTTAAAAAATGTGTGCCAGCTTCAAGTTGGCAATTTCGAGTTCACTTCACTATAGTCAATGACGCACCTTCACACAGTAAGCGCACTAGAGACAAAGAAGTGCCTTGTAACTGCCAGAGAGAGAAAAGAGTCCTCTGAGATGAAATGTTAACATAAGAAGTGGAAATGGTTTGTCATAGTTGCAAGCTGGCTCTTTGGGGTTCACTTTCCTATAGCGAGTGAACTGTAGTGTGGTACCCTAGCAAAAGAGTCTCAATAAAATTAGAACGATCGTTTAAAAAGGGCAGAGGGAGAGAGAGGCATAGAGAGAGAAGGAGAGAGAGTTCTTTCTTTTGTGTGTATGTGATAAGAAGCTTAACAAAAGTGGAAAAATGCTTTATATGGATGTGAGTTTTCATGGCAGTCTCAAGCCGACACTCGGTTGCCTTTATTATAGGCTAAGCTACTTTTGCAAGCAAAGGATAATGGAGAGACAGAGAATGCTGGAAACAACAGTCAGATGGGGAGGAGGGAAGAGGCCTTTTGACAGGGGATCTTCTATAACTAAAGCAGCAATATACATTTTCATTGTGTTTTTCACACACTACATTCCTTATAAGAAAGCAGAAGAATACATTATTTCTCTTTGTGTTGAATCCTTGGAATTCGCTTGAAATGCATTTTAATAGAAATACTGATTTTTACTTATAAAATAATGTTTCTTATTTCATGTTTAGGGCCAGAAACAGCCCACTTTATATCAGCATAAATTTCTGTTTCTATTGAAACAGAAGTCATTAAAAGCTATTTTCCCCCATATATTATAGTACAGAATAAAAACACTTATCAGTAAACAAAGCAATCAATCAGGTTCCTTGCTGTTCTTCTTTCTAAGATGTATATATGCATCAAGTTACTCCAGAATTGATGGGAAAAATTACAGGGTTACAATAAATAACTTGCCACTTATTACCACTGTTATCTTAAATTTTACTAAAATATTCAAGTTTTCTTTTTTTTAAATTTTTCTACTTCATAAAGGCTCTATAGAATCAGAGAAAGTAAAATTTGGAACAGGCATTACATATTAAGATGCATGCACTGGAACATATAACCAACATGATTGTCTAGTCACTTCCTGAATATGGGTTTCTGTTCAGAAATCCAGTTCCATATTTGACTGTTGAATTGAACCCCAAATCTGCCTCTTTGTAATCCCTTGTTCTTTCATTAGGTTTGCATTAAATCAATCATGTCCTTCCTCTCTGATATGCAGTAGTTCTAATATTTATAGACAGTTATCACAACTTTAATTCTCTCAACAATTCCTAAAAACTTCATCACTGGTTGTGGTATTTCAGGTAGTCCAAACATTAGAAAGATCCATAAATTATATTGAACCAGTTTTAGATCAATTTCCTGTTTGAGTGTGTACTCTACAGTATTGATGCCTATTAAACAAGCTAAGTATAAATTTCCCAAATATTCTCAAGTTTAATTTTTCCTCTTTAATTTTCATTATTGCAGTTTTTAAATATTTGTGCCGATGGTTCACTGGATTTAAAAAACTGCACAATTTTTGTTACTGTTCAGTCGTTCAATCTGTTCTTAAATCTGTGTTGTTTCCAACCTGTGGAGATCATTTTGAACTTAGTCTGTCAGTTAGCATGTTATATATGGTTCCAAGCTTTGTGTAACTAACAAATTTCATGCTGTATATATTCACATGTACTGTGTGATGTTGTGTGGGTATGTGTATAGTTCTTCACATATTTGAAGAACTTTTTGAGAGCACATTCTCTGAAATCAAACAAATTTGATTGAAAATTTGTATCTATCACTTACTAGTTTGTGACCTTTGGTGAATGAATTAACCTTCCCAAATCTTTTTTTTTTCTTTAGTAAAATGTTCCTACTTCAATGAATTGTTGAGAATTGAATGTAATAATGTAAATAGAGTGCTTAGCATTATTTCTGGCTCATAGTAGGCAATTGAAGGCAAATATTTTAAGTTTAAAAATTCTATTTCCTGATTTGTAAAATATAAATAATTGCAGTGTTTTTCTAATTGGGTAGTCGGGGAGAAATATGCTATTTCATTTATACATCTGGGTCTTAGAATAATTCCTGTATATAGATGTTACTATAGATTAAATATTATCTATATCAGTATTATTAATAATGATTAGTGTAATCTTATTTAACTCACAGGAAGTATTCAAGATATGCTATTTATTTGCCATCTTATTACAGAATCACCCAGCTTTATTATATTGATGCTTATTAATATGCCAAAATGGGATTCGTACATTCTCAATATTTTACTACAAAATATTTAATTCCTCTAGTTCAGGATATAATTCAGTCTTTTATGTTCATTAACACAAAGCTAAATGAGAGATGCTTGGGTCTCAATGGAGATTCTAATCTCGTTGGTATCTTTGAGAATAATCACCAATTTCCAAAGTCACAAAGTGTAATTTTTTTCAAAGATTATGGCTTTTAAATAACAGTGAGCAGCTAATTTCCTTTTAGTAGAAGACCATTATATATATTGTATTCTAATAACTTTTTTTATACTATCCAATATCTTCTTTGTTAATTGAACAGCCATTACAAAATACTATCTGTGAAACAATGTGTATAATATTTTAAAGGATACAATTCCACCCCCAGGAAGGTCTTGCAAGCAAAGGATGGGAATTTAGGAACAATTAGCAACAGTAATACAATCTACAAAATACTCACTGTCAGCTTAGTCATGTGATCTAGCTTATTTGCATTAGAGAAAAACTGCACTTGTTGCAGATGGGAATGACTTCAGGTAGAGAAGGCTGTTCGACCAGGTTGTGGAGAAAAGGATAGTGAACATTTAGCTGGAGAAGAAAGTGTGAGTGTGGGCAAGGAAATAATGAGGTTTTAAGTCTACTTGAGCCATTTTTTTGAAGTGTTACAAATATAAAGAATTTTAAAAGAATTTATATACTAATAAGGCTACTTCATTTTTAATATATCCTTATTTGTACTTTTTGTTTTTATAACCAGAAATTATTTAATTTCTCTATGCTATTTTTATTTATGCTTATATGTTACTTAACAGAATGTACTAAGAAGACTGAATTATAAATGTGACATATTACCTATTGCCTTACATAGCAATGTTAAAAGAAACAATTTCAGTTTTTAAGCTATATTAGCATTGTGCAAAATATAGCTTCAGAGTAACAATTTGGTTCTATGAAAATTTGGGTACATGTATTCTATTTTGTATTTTCTTTTTCCTGTTATTTTTTTCCTTTATATTTTGGACATTTAGTCATACTTGCTATTATCATGCTATCTATTATATATATATATATATATATATATATATATATACCTTTAAAGCTTAATCTTCATGGAGATGCTCATCATTGAACTGAGATTCAATGAGTAAATGAGTGAATGAATAAATGATTGAATAGTGATCATCACTGCCTCTCTTAGAGTGAAAGTCACCTTTATCTCATGGTATGTTGTCATGGTTTCAGGGGAATGAAGATTTTTTACTGTTAACAAACTCAGTTTCCTTACTGCAAAGGTTAAACATTCATTTCCTGCCAAACTATTAAGCCGGCAATTATGTTTTCTAAGCGCTCTGCATCATGTTATGTTCCTGCCGTCCTATGGTGTCCAACCTGAATTAACATGACTGGAACAGATGCTAAATGACTATACCCAAGTCACTTATGTCCTGTTTTACACTTCACATCATGAACTGTGCTAGACCAAGAGAACATTTGCACTCTAGCTCCAAGTCACACCATATGTCTTCAAATTTATTGGATATAGACTTATGATCAATTTACTACCCATTTGATCTCACCAATGCTTCCTTAAACTTTAAATGGAAGGGTACATACATAGCAATAAAAGTTTTAGTTATAAGCATATATATTTTTCTATTTAACATTTTAATGGACTTAATTCTTTTATTAGTGCAGCTTAGGGAATTAAGTAGTAATTTTTACTGATGAAAGTATAAGACTGGAGAAAAATTTTCAGTTGGTTTTATGCAATGAGCTGAGGTGTTTTTGAGGTATTTTTATTTAGAAGGTTTATAAAATTGAGAAAGGCTTAATAAAAGGTATTACTTTGAAAGAACACCTTGCCAGACTACTGCAATAATAGGTAGAACTATATGAAAGTTAAGAAGGGATCATAATTTCGAGCTGCTCTCTGAATGGTGATGGTTTGAGTGGTAGTCTTCCATGGTTGTGTCCTTCTACACACTTGTAGTCGATAACTCTTGTCATTAGGTCAATTTACATTGGTTTTCTAAAGGCATTTCTATTTCCCTTATTTTTAATTTTTTTTTATTTATGCATACAAGAGCTGGGGGGTAGGTGAGAGGCACAGGGAGGTGAGAGCATTCAGCAGAGATAGAGTGGGGAGCAGGACAGCATCTCTACTGAAATACACTGCTGTGGGAGCAGTAGATGAGACAGGAGACATCTCCTGTATCATGTAGGTTAGTTCCCTGCCTGAGAATCGAACTTGTGCTACAGTGGCTGCCAGTAGCTTCATAATACTGAGACCACCCCTTTTACCACCAGAATGGCCTTCTGTTTCCGTTCTTATACTAGACATTTTTTGGGAAACGTAAAGCATCTCTAATGACACAGGTCAAGCAGAATTACCTCTTATTTATGCTTATGCAAACCGAGACTTCTACTTGAAACAGTGCAGCAATTCCAGGACACTGGACATTGAGCTCACAGTATACACAGTTAGGTCTCATTTTACAGTAACTGTGCAATCTGTTTTTTTCTATAAAAATAGAAGCAAGTATAGTGCTTTTCATCAAGACTGTTTTGAAGGAAATATTCTGTCATATTCTTGGGAAAGAAAACAGAAGGATAAATCTTTTATCTTTTGCAGGGTATTAAAGAGGTGGCATTCATTTCATTATGAAAAAAAGGATTAGGCACACAACACAATCATACAATTTGCAATTGCTTATTCAGCTTTGACCCAGCACTGCTTTAGGCTCTGGGAACAATGTGCATAGGTATCTGTTTCTGTTGCTAACAATTTCCCCTTGATGGTCTTCCTTTATCCTGCAGAGGTTGCTAGTAAGACTGCTCAAATCAGAGAGGTTTAAATAAGAGACTCCAGTTTAAATAAACAAGGGAGAGGTGTAGAGGTGTGATTTGAAAGTACTTCATCAAATCAGCCTCAGGTGAGAGGAGAAGAAAAGGAAAGCCAGCAGAATAGCCTCATTTAAAAAAAAAAGGACCTATTCCTTATCTTGCTTCTAAGGGGAGTGGTAATGAAATGAACAGGAGACAAACAATATAAATATTCAGTCATTTTTCCCATTTGGAGTTTAGTACAGGTTGTTCCAGATGAGTGAGGACATTGACTGGAGTCTACTAACTCCTAGACACAGCATCTTCTAACATTCAGATGGCTACATTTTATTTTATTTTCCAGTTAAGCCAAAACTTACTTTCCCCATATCATTATCATATTAGTAACCAAATATTAAAATTGTATCCTTAAAAAAAAGGAAAAAAATGATAATATATTATTTGGTAAAACTTACTTTCTTCTGGGTATTTAGCCCCATAGAACATGTATATTGACTATTTTATTTAAAAATAATCTGGGAAACATGAGAACAAACATCTATAAGAATTTGCCTTGTTTTCTTCTGTATTCTACCAGAATTTTCTTCTTTATTTAATTGCCTAATTTTTAATTTTACCTTCTTGCTGTAGGCTTTATATTGACTTTCAGTTTTCAGTGTTTATACACATTAGGTATTTGTAGACAATTCTCATGTTCCCCTTAGTTAGCCAACTGCATGTACATTATTTATTCTTTTAATATTTTCTCTGGAGTAAATACCTCTGGTTCCTTAATTATTCCTGTTTATTTCTTCTGCATTTCCTGCAGCATGTCTCTCTTCTTCTCATAATGAGATCCCCAAACTGAATGCATATTCCTGTTTCAGTCTCTCCTGAGTCACAAAGAGGGGACACTTTCTCTGTTTCACAGCACTTTTTCACAGCACACTTTTTCCCTTGCATATGCTATCCAGAATAGCAATGACCTTCTTTACTGAACAAGTTTCAGTATGAACCTGCTAATAATTATGTTCTAATAATATTTAAAATATTCAGAAATATGAATTCATTTCTGTCTTATGAACACATGTGTTTGGTAGATTTGGGAAATTGTGATCTCTTTGAGTCTGAAGCCTTCCAATAAGTGTGTAATTCCGTTTTTGTGATGATCCAGCTCATCATAATGAGGTGCAGTAGAAAGTCCACTTTTAAACTTCTGTTGCCTCATAATTGATGAAATGTCAGGAAAGGAAGAGAACTGGCAAAATGAATTCTTTCAGTAAAGGGATAGGGATTTCATATCTATGGAAAAAATAGTCTCTGTTCCTTTGCTTGATCTTCTAAAGTGGTTTATTATAAGTTATTTATTTATTATAAGTTATTTCAGTGATCTCCTTCCTCAGTCATTTACAGTATTGCCTCCACTAATACCCATCAAATGACATTTTAGAATGTTACTCTTAAACTCTTGTATGCCTTCCTATTAATTACATGTTGAAGTCCAGACTCTTTAGCAGCACCTTTAAGGGTCTCTTGATAGTTGAGCATTTTTCTTTTACAAATCTTGATTTTGTGTTTGTGTGTCATTTGTACAGCTCATGACTTACCTATTTTTGCACATAAAATTCTGTTCACAGTACAACTTTCTTTTTTGTATAGCTCGGTCATCCTTATAAAACCCTTCTAGAACTCCTGTATTCCTTGTTTTTAGTAATATTTATTTGACCACAATACTCACTGTCATGTATTATTAGACACATTTTCATTTATCTACATGTTACTACCCCTCCAAAATTGTAAGTTTTTTGATCAGAATGATCATACTTCTATTTTCTTTATGTTGTCTTGCGGTGTGTAAAATCTCAGAAACAATTCACAAATGATGGTTTTCTGTACTATCTGTAGTACTTAAAGGTAATGAAAATACTGTCTATTAGTAAATAGCAAAGTTTCAATTGTGTCTCCCACAAATTCAAATACTGGTTTCCTAATCCTCAGTAGCTACAACGTGACCTTATTTGGAATCATTACAGATGCAGTTAGTTAAGAGGAGGCCATACTGGAGTAGGTTGGAGCACCAGTCCAAAAGGCTGAGTATTTTTTTTTTTTTTTTTTATAAAGGAGGAAATATGGGCACAGAAGCGCTGCTAGAAGGGAGGTCTGAAACTGTTATTCCCTACCTCTGACACCTTGATCTTGACCTCTGGTCTCCAGAATTGTGAAATAATAAACTACTGATATTTAAAATTCTCAGTCTCTAACAGACTGTTATAGCATTCCTAGCAAACCACAAGAAACTAATAATACTTTATGCAAATGATGCTTAATGATCAGGGCTACCTTATATGGTGTTTTTTCTTTATCTTTCTTTAAAACAAATTGATTTATGTTAACTGAGGCACAATTATGTTAAATAAATAAAGTGCCATTTTTTTTATTGTTTGCCATTCTTGCTTGTGTTTTGACAATACAGGATTTCCCTCCTCAGTGTAGTCACTGTGGCACTCCTACACTAAGCTCCCTCTCTTTGGTTACCAAGTGTTGTGAATCCTATCCTGAAAGACAAGACACTCATTATGACTACAATAGACAATTTCCTAAGTATATCTTCTGCTTTCATGGCCTTGACATGTATAACTTTTTTCCTCTGAGATTTGCCACTCATGTCGACATAGATTTGTTGTGCGTGAGAAGTGACAAAATCAATGAAAAAGATGTATGATGCTTTTGCTTACAAAATGAATTTATTTTTTATTGTTTATTGTGGTAACTTAAGTCCCCAAACTATTTTTATGAAGATAGAAGTTATTTCTGTGATCCATTTTATTATGGTTGCAGCTTGGAGATAGCTCTTGAAAATACCACATGGTACATTTTCAAAAATTTTCCTCTCATAAAAATAAATTTATGTGACCACATACCCTATCATTTTAGAATGATAATCCTCCTGTTCTAATGATCCTGAACATCAGTGGTTTGAATAGCATTTCAATTTGAAAAAATATTATCATTGTTCTTTCATTTTCTTTTCCCTTAAAAATATATTTTATATCTATCCAGAGTACTAAAGATGTCTTCCTCCCAGCTCATTTTACTTATTTTGAATAAGAAATGTTATTCAAAACTCCATCTTTTGGTTTTGAAGTTATCTGTGTAAACAAAAACATTGCCATAATTCTAAGTATATGCACTAACCAGACACATAAAATCAGATTTGGAAGCTGGGTGGTCACATTACCATATATTTGTTTTGGAAATATAAGTGCCCTGTGGAGAGAGAGAGTCCTAGGGCAGTAGCATTGTCTAGGACAGAAATGATCAGGACTCAGATTAAGGTGGTAGCTATTTGGATGGTGAGGAAGGGGTAAAGGTGGTCAAACTGATAGAAACTGGTTATCATCTCACTTGGAGGGTAAAAAAGAAAGAGAAGTGACTGATAACTCTGATTTCATTTCTAGTCATAAGTAAAGCATCATTAGGGATCTCTTGGAATTCTGTTAGGCTTTGGTGCTCTTTGTGTTGTTATTTACCAGTCCCAGGAAAAACAAAAAGTTTTTTTTTTCTTTTTATCAAGAAGTGAGTTTAAACATGATGAGAATAAGGTACTCAGTATAAAAGGATTTCTTGTATTTTTAGAGAACAGTTCATCCAAGCATAGCTAAAAATAAAAGTACAGAAAAAGAAAATTTTTAGTAACAGAAATAAAAATTATAAAAATTAAATTAGATGGTTTATAATACAATATCAAGATTGTGTATTATAGACAAACTATACTTCGAACACACTGCTATTCCAATAAGTTGACTGCCCACTGAAAAACTTATCTTTTAATATTTTAACAGTTCTTAAATTTTATCTCCATTACTGAATTTCACAATTAATATCTGGTTTTAGTACCTATGTAATATAACTGACAGGAGATTGTGGCACTGAAGAACTCAGAATAGTTGTTTATAATTTGACTTTAGAAAAAGTATTGCTTTTTATATAGATGTGATTTTGAACACATAATTTTAGATGACCCTTTTATGAAGAATGACTAAAAGGCTTTGAATGTAGATCTTCTGCAGATCATCCCAATCTGAATTAAGAAGATGCAAAGTTCAAAAAAAAAGTGTTTAATGGAAAAAGTAACAAATGGACTCTATAAATTAGTTGTTTTAAAAATCAGTTAATGAAAGTAATAAATATTACAGAAAGAAAAAAATGAATATTTCTTATATTCTATACCAGGAATACTATGCAACTTACTAAATACAACAAACACATAAATTAGATAGCATTATCCTTACCTTAAGGGTAGAGAACAGAGCTTTGGAGGGGTTAAACTCTTTGTTCAGCTAATAAGGAATAGAAATACCTGTGAAATTAGCTTGTTTTCTTTCTAATTCTTATGCAATTTTTTTTTCACTCTAGCATGCATGATACCTTTCTAAAAATACACAGTAATTTAAGACTGCATGAAATGTTTAAAGGCCCCTACCATAGTCGCTTGTCCTTTTGCACATAATAGAAATTATCCTACTGAAGTCTAAAAATGAGTTTTAACTTTTAGCCTTTGCTTCATTGTAGCTGATTTATTTGTAAAACAATACTTTTCTTAAACTTGAACTTGAGAAATAGGAAACTACCCAAGATTTAGTCAGTATTTAATTTTTTCCCTTTGCCAAAAGTTGAAGGAATGATAGGCCAATACTTATAATAGTATTTGTGTATTGCATATATATATACCTATAAGTAAAGCAGATAATATAAAAGTCTATAGGAATTATGTATTATTGATACACACACACACACACACACACACCAAGTTTTTATCTGGTATATGTTGTGGGTTCGCTACTAACCTGTTACTGACTTTTCATGACTTTTCAACTTTGTTTATGGTAAATTTTGGTCGAGGATAGAAAGATACTTTAAATTCTAAGGTATAATATAATCCTTTATTTCCTTTTAGCAGTTTCTAAATCTGGTGTTCTTTTATGTGTCAGTTACTGAATTCCTTTATTACTCTTTTTGAATAGTGTAACGTAGAAGACTTTTTCATATGGATTTGAAATATGGCTACTTATTGAATATGCAACTGAAAATGCCTATTACTGCTTAGTGCTTCGAATATAACAATAAAAATGATTTTCCTTTTTCTTCACATAGTAACACGTGTAGACAAGAAAGTGTTTATGGGTTTGGGGAAAATGGGTGTGCAAGGAAGTTCCCTGCTTTGCTCTGGAGAGAATAAACTAAAAGTCCAAATAAACTCTGGACTCAGAAGATCCTAAAGAATGGCTAAAAATAGAATAATCAAATGCAAAATATCAAAACAAAAATAACTGAATTTATTAAAAAAAAAGAATTTAACACCCCCATCAATTAAAAAGAATAAAGGGAGTCATTATGTAATGATAAAAGGAAGAAAAAACAAAAAAAAAAGTTCACTGTTCAGAAACTAATGTACATTTAACAGTCTAGCTCAAAATGTATAGAGAAAACACAAATAAAATGATAGTATTGAATTCATTTCAGTTGCATCAATACTGTCATAAAATAGAAATTTGTACTCTGACAAAACATTTGGAACATTTACTGAAATTTACCAGAACTAATTTTCAAAGCGTTTAAATGACTAATATCAATTTATTCTCTCCTATGTCATGTTAGCATCATTCTCTATAGCCAGCTTTGGCACCAACATAAATGTCCATTGACAGATGACTGGATAAAAAGTGGGTATATATACCCAATGGAATATTGCTCATCTTTTAATAAAGATTAAATGGGTCAATTTGGGGAGATTAAGCTTAATAAAATTAATCTGCAAATGAAAGTTCCTGGATGGTCTCACTCATTTGCAAAATATAAGTAACGAAAGAGAACAAACAAACTGGCAAAACAATAATTCTTAGATTCTATAAATAATTTACTGGTTATCAGAGGGATGATGGTATGAGGGGAGAAAGTGGTAAGAGTTGTGGCACTGGAACTTTGGTGAAGGGTGAGTGAAGCATATTCACATATACATGTGTGAAGTTGTAATCTGCAAATCATATGTATACTAGTAGCAGTTCTATAAATTCAAAAAATGTGTAAACAAAAAATTTAATATTAGATATCATATTTGGCAATTATGGAATTAAATTAAAATTTAACAATGAAAATGTTGCAGTTTCTTTATGCCAAGACTTTATAAGAAACTCTATATCATTAAGGAATTAGTCAAAGAAGCCCTAATGTAATTGGCAAAATATTTACAATTAAAGAAACTAAAGATAATCAAAATGTGTAACCCATTCTGGGGTATGCTGTTAAAATAGCACTTTTATATAAATTGGCAGTTTCAAGTGTTTTTATTAAAGATAGAAAAGCGAATGAAAATGACACCTACACTCACTTTAAAAAGCAAGATGAATTACACTAAAGTAAAAATGCAACTTTATTAATTAAGGGAGGACATAGTAAAAGCTTAGGGGAAATCCTATAGTGTCAAAATGCTAGTAAGGATGTAGAAGGATAGTATTTCAATAATAATAATTACATAAACTTAAATACAAAAAGGTAAAAGCAACATTTCTAAAATAATAAAGAAGATAAAAAGAAATGTACTACTCAAAATTTTAGGAAATTAAAAAATACAGAGAAATGTATAATACAGATAGTCCACATGACAAAAAAAAAAAAAAAGGATTGCAGGTGGGAAGTAATTCAGGTCCTCAAATACTTAATGAATAATATTCTCCATAGCAAATCCACCCTCAAATAAATGTTTCCAGTAATGATCCCAGTGAAATGTAAGAGATTTTTATTTCACATTTGAATTTTATGTTTTAACAGAATGAGAAGTTCATGTTTCATTAAACAAATGGAGATAAAACAGCCAGATTAGATGCCTTGTTCCACCAGGTACTAGCTCCACGACCTGGGGAAATTTATGCTTTGTAAGCCTCATCTGAAAATTCAAGACTATAGTGATACCGTGAAAATCACACACATTGTATAACAGTTCCAATACAGACCTTAGCAACCTGCAGATGTAATTTCTTATTATCACTGTTGTTATTGTTACAATAGAAAATAGGTATATATGATAGGGTTATAAGTAAAAAAATCACATTTGTCGCCTCCAACATAATTTCAAAAATTCTCTCAGACTTTATGATTATCCTTCAAATAGAAATTGAGAGCCTGAGCAATGTAAAGGAAGAGGGAAGATGCAGTACATATGTGTAGTTTGTACATGCATGTGTCTGTATAAGCCTTGCACGCTTAAAGAAGATGTATGCCATTTATAGAGTGAGATAGATATTGATGAACTCAATCAAATTTACATAAAGCTTTACACTTTATGTGCATTAAATGTCTTTCAGCTCAATCAAAGCAATGTGAAATATTGGAATTGTTAGTTTTGTAATTGAAGATGGAGCATAAAGATGACATAGCCAGTAAAAAGCAAGCCTGTAAAACTGACATAATTTTCAGTAACTAGTAGCTCAGAACCAAACAATAGCAGGTAGGTGAACCTCTTTTCTTTTTAATTAAGGTAACATTGGTTTACAACACTGTGTAAGATTAAGGAATATAAACTCCTACCTCTTCAAACACATATTACCTTTTCACATTTTAATATTTGCCTTTTGGTTTGCCTTATAATTTTTTGCTTTAATACAGAATATAATATACCAGGTTGAAAAAAAAAAGACTATTGAACTATCAGAAAAAAAAAATCACTGATGTAAAATTGATTTACAGCTTTATCTAAGTTACAGCTGTACAGCATTATAAATCAACATACGTATTTTATGTAACATCTATACATTCTGTTCACTATTTAAATTTTCATTTTGATTCTTTACTGTGCAGTTGATCCCTTTTATCTGATTTACTCATATCATCCATATGCCCTTCTGGAAACCATTGTGAAAAGGACAGCTTTAAATAGTTCTTTAGGGCCTCCCTAGTGATACAAGTTGAAGCAGTCTGCAGCCATGGCAACATGAGTTTGATCCCTGGCCTGGGAGCTGAACCACAGGGAGCAGCAGACCTCTCCTGTCTCACCTTCTGCATCTCCCCAACAGTGTATTTCAGTCCATCCTCCTGTTCTGCTCTCCACTCTGTCTCTGGTGAACCCTCTCACCACCTCTTGTACCTCTGGTCTGTGCACCAGCTCTTGGATGCATAATGAAATAAATCTCTTAAAAAATAAATAGTTCTTTAGTAACATAATCTTAAGATATTAGGAAGGAGACAAGTTCTATATCCCTATGAAGAGGTCTCCATCTTTTAGCAGGCCTATTCCTTTTAACTGTGTACTTTACAAATGCTTCCCAGCTTTTCTCCCCAGTAGGGGGACAACATGACTGAGCTTTGGAGTTGAGTACTTACCTTCTCTGATACCAGTTAGGCTCTGATATCCCAGAAGATAAGGCCCTGGTTAACTATATTCTCCTGAGGGCAAACCTTATTAAGGGAACAGAGTGTTCTAATGTAAATTAAAATGATTCCTTTCTCTTACCCTACCAGAAGCATGACAGAATTTCTGTATGATATCTGTGTGGGAAATTAAAGTTCATGGAAGTAAATTTCACAAATAATGTGGGAGTCTTCCCATGAATGGGTCCCCTTGGAGAGTTGTCTATGCAAAACCTCTAGCAGAAAGGTTTCTGCAGAGGTGGTGCTGGTTTCCATAGAGCTTTTCCTGGTCTGGAAAGCTATAGCTCTTGTTGTGTACCTGCCCTTATTTCTATTCCCGGGGGCAGTGGTTTTCCCTGTGTTCTCCCCTCTTTTGCAAATTCAAACAGAGTTGATGATTTTTCAGTTTGTTACTTGTTAGGATGCAAAACTGGAAACTGGCCCTTGATAATCTTTCCAAAAGGTCATTGCCAGTTTTGTTTTTTGGTCCTAAATTGCATCTTGAATCAGTTCACACATTTTCATTCTCTGCTATCAGGCAGTTGGATAAAACCACTATCCACCACTTGTAAACTAATACTGTGGCTTCCTAATGGGTGCCTCCACTTCTGTTGGTCTCACTTAAGTTAGTTTTTGCACTGCAATAAGAAAAACCTAACATGAGGAGATCATCTCATTCACTGCGTAAAACCCTTTGAAGGCTCTCTTAGCAATAACAATCCTTAACATGCATGGCCTAATATACCTGCTCAAGCAAACTCCTGTCAGATACTCCAAACTCATTCATTGTTACTTCTCTCCTTGTTCCAATCACAAATAATGCTTTCTAGATAGTTTCCAGTTCTGAACCTGTTTATACACTGTTCCTTTATATCCCAAATGTTATTCATTTTCCTAGTCTCAGTTTTAATTTTTCTTTCCTTGTAAAAGCCTTCTTGGACATAACAAACTAAATTATTTCCTGTTACTTAACTTTTCATCATAATACTTTATCCTTTCTATTTGTAGTACTTATTATAACTTTAAATTAATATATAAATGTATAAATTTAAGATTTTTTTCTGTTCTTTTCTTTGGATAGATCAATGGTGAATTTAGAGGTCATCACTTAATTTGTGTTTTAAACAATTAAAACAATGGGATTTTAACTTCAGCTCTAATATGTAAGGCACTTGGAGATCACTGCTTACAAAAAGAAAAAAAATTGAACAAAATAAAAACATATATTTTTAATTTACTGGATATATTTTCAGAACAAATCACTACCTTAAAATCAGGAGAGAGTCAAATCTAAGTTGATATGTGTTTATTTTAAGAAGATGTTGGAGTCATAACTATAACGAACACTTAAGTAGTACAAATAATTGATGACTTGTTGAAAGATGAGTGTAAACTAACAGTAGCTGTGGAAATGGTCAAAGCTGAAGTCTTCTAGAAGAGCACAATTTCTTGGGAGTTTAGCTGTAAAATTCCACTAGATTCTGAAGATAAATACCTGAGAAAAATTCTAATACTCATTGTAGGGCACAAGAATTATAGTCATTGTGGAATGTAACTTGAGGGTTCTACGTAACAAAATTTATTCTCAAGGTAAAACACTACAAAAACATTATTCCCATTAGATAAGGGTAGTTATCCAGTCTCTTCTTATTTTCCCATTTCACCTATATAGGAAAAAAAAAAGTAGCTGTACTTCTGGAGAATCACTTGTGAAGGTCACAGTAAGGCAGACCCATTAAAACAGAGATTTAATCATAAAATTATAGAATGTTTCACTTCCACCATACCTAATCATTTCTCCAAAAGGAATCTAGTATAATAACAGTAGGTTATAGTTGAAAGAACTAGAAGAATGGAAGAGTAATCATTGTGAGGTACATCCCAAGGGTCCTCCAAAACAAAGTCCAAGGAAAAATACTTTAACACAGTATTTTTACTTGTAGCATAGGTGGGGGAAAGGCAACTTCCACACTTCATTCACTTTGTCAACTTACCTATTTGAATAAAGGGACAAACAAACAAACAGAACTGTAAAGAAATAGATTGGGAACAATATAGTCAGGGAAAGAAACACCAAGGAAACATTTGTCACAGTCTCAAACCCAAGTCTGGGTTTGGTCAAAATGCTATTGAATACTCTTCCTTTCCTCATACCTTGCCATCATGCTAACTGTTCCAGTATAACAATAGTTTATGATAGCTGAAGAGCTGTAGCACACTTTCTCTAATGAACAATAACGTAGAGAAGCCCAAATTGAAGAAGGAAGACAAACACAGGAGAATTTTAAAGCCTCTTATACATATGATTATAGTAATCATTAAGCAGATCAGGCTAGAAAGTTAAAGATTACTATGATCACCCTGTTAAAGTCTCTAATGGGGAAAATAGAAACATATAAGAAAAGAGGAGCAATGAAAGCAGAGGTAGAAATGCTAAGGAAAAAAGGAGATACTAGAAATGAATAACTGAAACAAAAGTTAAGAATGCCTTTGATGAATTCATCAGTAGATTGCACATAGCCAAAGAATTAGACTTCTTAAAGATTAAGTTAGTAAAAACTTCTTAGACTGAAATGCAAAGAGGAAGAGGAGGATGAGAAAAAAACAGAACATCCATGAACTATGGGACAGTTTCATACAGTGTAACATATGTGAAATTGGAATACTGTAAGCAGAAAGCAAGAACAAAGTATCAGGAATATTTGAAGGAATAATAGCCAAGAATTTTCCAAAATGAATGGCAGACAACATATTAAAGATCCAGGAAATTCATCAAAGGGACTCAGACAAACAGAAAATCCTCCTATATAGATATATTCAAATTGCAGGAAACCAAAAATAGAGAATCTGGGGAGAATTTAGAGAGGAGAGGAAAGTAGAGGAACAAGAAACTAATTACTGGAGATTTCTTATCAGAGACTAATTTAACAAAGACAGTGAATTGAAATATTTAAAGCATTGAAAGAAAATCATCCTAATCTACAATTTTTTTAAAGATTATTTATTCATACAGAATTGGGGTACAGGCCAGAGATGTGGAGGGTGAGAGGATTCACCAGGGACAGAGTGGGAAGCAGAACAGGCAGATTGAAGAAGTACACTGCTGAGGGGAGCAGCGGGTAGGTCAGGAGAGGTCTGCTGCGCCATGTGGAGCTCTTCTGGGGCAGGCTGGGATCGAACTCATGCGGAAGTGGCCTAAGCTTCTCAGTGCAGTGCTCTAACCCACTGCGCCACCAGGGAGGGCCCCTAATCCACAATTTTATACTCAGCAAAATTAACTTTCAAAAGTAAAGTCAAACTTTCTTACAAACTAAAACTGAGGAAATTTCCTATCCTACAGGAAATACTGAAAGTAGAAAAATGAAGCTCAGATTTACATAAAGTTGTCAGAGAAGTACTAAAGGGAGTAAAAATCTGGGTGTGTTTCTTCAAAAAAAAAGGTAGGAATAAACCCAAACATACCCTATTACTATCTGACTACAGATAGTACTATCTGTACTATCTTACTGACAGATTTAGACTGTCAGAAAAGAGAGACTACAGAATGGTGAGCAAAAGGAGTGGAAGGGACCCAGTAGGCTAAGGAGAAGGATTATGGATGCTTGGGTGGTAGATATGGTATAGTTATATGCCATTGAAGAGATTGGAACTCATATTCCTAAATCATATACAGTGATATATGACAATGTTACCTTAACATTTTGTATGTCTTGTTAAAAATATTTAATTTTTCATGTTAACAGTACAAAAATATTTTTCTTTGCTATGAAAGCACAGCAAAAAATATATATTATTATGTTTTGATTTCTTTGCTTTAGTTTAATAGCCAGTTGCTCATGAGTTGCTATGGGGTAATGATAATTCTCTTTCATTTCTGGTCAGAATGGAAAAGAGTGCAGGTATTCTGGAACACAGTTTGGCAGTTTCTTAAAATAATTCAGACTGTGCTCCTAGGTTTACCCAACTTATTTGAAAATTGCTGCCTACATGAATACTGAATAGCAATGCATATGCCTACTTTATTCAAGATCACCAAAACCAGGAATCACTATGATGCCCTCTAATAAGCGAATGGATATGCATACTGCAGTATATGTACCACTTGACACAGTATTTAGTTATACAAAGAAATGAGTCACCTAGTCACATGAAGATTAAAATAATATGGATTTTAAAAGGATATCATTAAGTAAAATAAATCAGTTGTAAAAGATGATATTCTGTATGGCTCCAATCAACACCTTGTGCAAAAACAAGTTATAGAGGTGATTGAAAGAGCAGTACTTGCTGCGGTGCATGAGGAATAGGGTTTTAACATGTGAAACGTGGTATTTACTTTTTTTACATTGTTTTTTATTGATTTGCAACATTGTATATGATTTTGGAATTTAGGTTCACATCTCTTCAACTCATGTTTACAACCAATGCACCCACAATCTTCCTTAATGTCCACTGTGCTCCCTCTTACCTTGATTCCCTACACCATACCATTCCCCTTTGGTAGCCCCAGTTCTGCAGTCTTATTTTTAAGGTTTATTTTTTAGGCTTAGTTTCGTCTCTTCCTTTGTTTGTTTCTTTATATGTCACAAATGAGTGAAATCATCCAGTATTTGTCTTGTCTTGACTTCTTTTCTAAGCACAACCCCTTCCAGTTCTTGCAAATGGCAAGATTTCATCATTTTTCCTTTAGTAATTGAGTACTATTACATTGTGTATGTATAGCAGATTTTCTTGATCCTGATCCACTCAGTTAACATCAGGCATATATAGGTTGTTACCATAACTTTATAAATAGTGCTGCAATGAGCATAGGTGTGCACATATCCCTTTGAATTAGTATTTTTGTATTCTTCAGAGCCATAGTAAGGAGTAGACTACATGAATCCTATGGAGTTCCTTTTTTAAAATTTTAAGAATTCTATGTGGTGTTTACCATAGGGACTAGAACAACCTACATTCCCCCAAGAGGAAGAAGTTTCCTTTTTTGTCACATGCTTGCGAATGCTTCTTTTTTCTGGCCTTTTTGATAGGAGTCATTTTTGTGGGCGTGAGGTGGCATTGTGGTTTCATTTTTAGCTTATAAGTGATGATGAATACTTTTTAATGAAGCAAAGTGAATTTTTTAGGATGGTGAAACTGTTTTGTTTGATACTTTTATAGTAGTTACATGACAGTGAACTTTTGTCAAATTGCATAGAACATTTGCCATACATAAGTGAAACTTGATTATTCAGATTAAAAAAAAAATTAATGAGACCAAGATATCCCAAAATGTAATGCAAAAAAGTAACACAATAATTCAAATATTCTGCAAATGTTAAACATCCCACTGATGTATATGTAGGGGAGATCTGCTTACTTAAGTAACTTTGAAAGTATATGGAGAATGTAAGACTAAAGGCAATAGTAACACTAAATAAGCATTGTTCTCTGTTAGACAAAGATGTTTCCAATGGAGGGATAAATGCAATCCTGAAACTTCTGTAAATATTTACTTAGTTGAATAATTAAGGAGACTAGAATGACCCATGTGGTAATGGCTTAGAGTTGGAGATATCAGTATAAACTCAAGTTTAGTTTACTGTAGGCATAGATAGTTACCTATAGAAATATTTACAAATATTTATATATATATGGTTACCACACACACATACTTATTTCCTTGTTCTGTTGACTGAGAGACAGAGATGCAATGATACCTCAGTATCAATGCTGCAGATACTGGTTTCTAATACTACTTTCTAATATAAGGTTTGTAGCATTTTGGAGGAATAGCTAATTAGGAATAGTAATGGTTATAATACAATTGAGCCTTAGTGATAATGTAGTGAAAGAAAGTAAGGTAATTCTTAAACACAATAATAAAAGATGGAAGAATCTAGCTGAAAGAACATCCAAAAATCATCTAGTTTCAGTAACAAAATAAAGGGATAATGGATTATATAAACCACAGTATAAAATAAGTGCTTGAACAAACTGATGTCATAGTTATCTGTTATAAACAATTTTTGAATAAATAAATAAATGGATGATAAAGTTCTGTCTCCTATGTAAAAGAATTCCAAGTTATTTATGTAGTTACTCTGTCCTCAAGGAAGTGGAGCATAACTCCATTTTTTTTAAATGTAGACTGTACATAGTAACTTCATTTCAAAGCATAGAATATGAAAAGAGAAAAGAATAATTTTACAGTAGAGAAATCTGACAGAAATTACCTCAGCCAGGTAATAAAGATTAATATCAACAGCAATAAATCATGCTGCTACTCTTGATATGATGTTATAAAAATGGCATTTTACTTTTGTGGTCTTTCTTAAATATAAAATTCCAATAAAACCATGAGGAAAAAGATCAGACAAATCCTAACTTTGAGGTGTGTTACAAGATACCTGACAAGTGCTTTTCAATATGTCAAGGTCATCACAAAATGGGAAAGTCTGACAAATTTTCCCAGGTAAGAGCAACCCAAGAAGCCATAATTTCTAAATGTAATATTTAAAGGTTACTAGGTAGGGAAATATGAATAAATTATAGATTTTGTTTATAATCATGGTACATTAATTCAAACATAATAGACATGCCAATGTATAAGTTAGTAAAAAGGGGAAAAGTGTGGGTTTTATGGTAATTTTGTGTTCTGCCTTTTAAATTTTTCTGCAAATCTCAAACTTTTAAAATAAAAGGGAAGACCAGAGATTTGGACTGAATAAATATTTGTTGGGTTAATGATTCATAGATTTGGGTTAGTCTGTAATCCAGTTGAAGATCAATAAAATGTTGCTACAGATTAAGCAACAATTTTGGTGGGGTATTAGTTAGAGAAGCTACTGAATTAGGTAAGATGTCAAAAGAATCTACATTTGTTAATTCAGTTCCTTCAGTTCATATGTGAAGTAATTGAAACCCAAAGCTAACATTGGTCAAACATAGTGTGCTTGCAGATTTTGACCTAGGTTGAATTACTTCAACACTTAGTGGCTGAGTGATTTTGAGCAATTATTTTATAAGTGTTGGTCACTATTAAGCACTGGTAACTTATTTAGGACTTAGGACTTAGTTCTTGAGGACTTATTTAGGACTTAGTTCTGGGTACTTCTCTTAATCCTTTATTGATTCATTGTATATACAGCATGTGCACACACATACATATACACATAGTGAAAATTTATATACCAGTTTGATTATTTTCCATCTTTTATATAGAGGTTAAGTAATTTGTCCATTGGACAAATGTCAGAGCATTTTCAAGAGTCATACAAACAGCACTTATCTGAGGAAGGAAGGGCTTGTATAATATATAACTTTTTGAGTTATTGGGGACTTTAAATGATGTAATGGATATAAAGCATTTGATACAATGACAGCTAATAAATATTGTTTTTTGAACTTCCTCCCATGCAAAGATTGCACGATTATTTTGGCTAGACCTGAAGCCCTTGCTTTTTCTTCTGAACTTTATTATCATGTAATTTTAAGAAATGCAGTATGTCCATTTGATACTTCTATATTGCAGTATCTTTATAGTAGTAGGGCTACTTAACAGCTTGATCATTGTCTTTTCTGTGTTGAGAACACTTAAGTTCTATTAGCAACTTTAAAGTATATATTGTAGTACTGGCATCAGTAGCAACAATGCTATGTGAAAGATTCCCAGAATTTATTCATCTTCCCACTGGAAACTTTACTCCTTACCATACATCTCCCCACTTTGTCAACTCTCGATCCCCAGAGACCTATTGTATTCTGCTTTTCTGAGTTTGACCTTTTTGGAGTCTACATATAATTGAGATCATGTGGTATTTGTATTTCTCTGTCTGTTATTTCATTTAACATAAGGTCCTCCAGGTCAGTTACTTTACACCTGTTAGAATGACTGTTTGAGAAGTTATGGAGAAAAAGGTGCCCTTGTGCACTGTTGGTGGGATTTTAATTGATTCGCTTACTATGGTAAGCAGTACAGAGTGTCTTCAAAAAATTAAAGCTACAATCTTGTCATATAAATGATCCAACGATTCCACAACTGTGTCTGTATCTACAGGAAATGATAACAGGATATTTGAGATATACCTGCACTCCCATCTTCACTGACACTTTATTCATAATAGTCAATATATGGAACCAGACTGCCAAACAAAGAGTAGACTATCATCAATGAACTTTACTCAATCTTTGACTTTTATGAAAACACATTACAAAGCAAAACCTAAACTCTTCTTATAACATCCTTAAAATTTCCAAATTCTAAAGTTGAAACAGTGACATTTTATTGCTAGACTATATATTTATCACTGAGTCTTAGTGAACATATCAAACTGAAACCATTATTATATGTGGTTTTAGCTTATTTTTAATGATATTAATTTTAAAAACTATTTGGGTAATTACAGTGTATTGAACATCTGCATTTATTAGAATGCCATCATTATCCCTCTTGCTTTGCTTTTTTGAATTGAGAGAATCAGGTGCAAAGTGACTAAAGAATGTGCCCAAGTTCCCACTGCTAACTTGCTAAAGTATAAGAACTTAAACCATCAGATCTTTAATCATAGATCTAATTCTTAAAATATTTCATAATAAGATGAAGTTTCCTCAGTGTTCAGCCAAATTATAAATTACACTTCAGGTTTAAGACTTGATGAAGATATAAATTTTAGCGTGAAATGCAAATTCTTGATTTAAAACTTCCATGTTCTCTAAAATTATTTCAAAGAAGGCTTATAACAATCCTTCATTTCTTTTATATTATTTGGGATTCATTGCTCTGGAGAGATAAAGTTGTTCCATATTAGTAGTTTTGGTATGGTTTTATACTGTGTTCAAATATTAAATCACCTCCATAAAATAGTTTATCAAACTACTTCAGCATTTCTTTGTATTATCACAGAAAACAAACAAAAAAAGGCACTTAAACCAGTCTATTTAATGGTGGATTTAGCCTTTCTATGTTCAACAATACTGTTTGCTTCTTTTTAAATGATTTACTTATCAATATATTATGAAGCAGGAGCCTTTTTCATTGTCTCCAGTTGCAATAGCATTGAATACTCATGTTTACTTTCTAAAGCATTTTATTTAGAGTAGAAATACAAAGCATTTAGTGTAGGCTTTGTTAAATTTGCCACTTCTCTGATATATGAAAAGTACTTGAGTTGAGGACAGCATTTCAATGGTACTGAAAAACCTTAGAGGCTCTTCAAGCAAATAAAGACTTTTTGTCATTCTCATCTGTATTAGCCTAGCAAATTGAATCAGAATACTTTGACAGTGTTAAATTTCCAGACTTCTCCCCAAGACTACATTTGCTTTCCAAACTAGGGCAATTTGCATTTGTGGGTCAAATTTATTTTTTGTGTGTACATAAGTAATATATATTTGCATTTATGAATATGTAATTGTGAGGATAAGTGCCTTTACTATATAGTTTATTTGATGTGAATCTTTATGCTATTATGAAAACTAAAATGTCAATGAGTAGTGTTGAAGGAGGAAACAAAAGTACATTATATTACAACACCCAAATAAATTAGTTACACATATATAAAATATACAGTTTACATTGTTTTTTGTCACTTTCTTGAAAATGTTTAATCATTGTATATTTTATAAATTTTTATTTGATTTAAATTTTTTCCTCACATATAAAACCTCATTCATTGTGCCCCTTTCAGTTAAAAATGCCATAATAATAGTCCAGGCTTATCATTTTTCTCCTTCTACTTTCCATTATTGCTAGCAGCATGACAGCTCTCCTATCACCCAGGGTTACAACCTTGAGTCCATCTTTGATTATCTCTCTTTCTACCTTGTGTCTAGGACCTTTCTATGTCCTGCCATTTCTTTCTTTTATAATGTTTGAAAAGCCAGTTTCTTTTTTGGTTTCTACCACCAAGACCCCAATCCACTTTCTTTTATTTTCGCTCCAACTATTGCAATCTTCCACATTCTTGCCTTCATCTCTTTCTTCTTCCACCTCAACTACTAGGTTGCTGTAAAGTCCATGTATCTATTGGCATGTCTAAACCAGAGGAAAGAAAATGCCTTAACTTCAAAACTTGAAAAGCAGAAGCCACTGTTCGTTAAAGATTCAAACAATCACCAACAATTCAAAAGTGCATTCCACACCACACCGCTCCCACCTTCAAAGTGAACCTGCTCCCCTAAGCCAGTATAGTATAATATTGTAAACCAGTGGTACCTCAATAAAAACAAACAAAAAAACTAAATGCATCTGGAAAGTTTTAGTATCTTGAAATATTACAGATACACACACAGTTCAGTGCTCAAACAATTGTGGGAAGTGCTGCAAGCAATATCTTAAATGAGTCAAATTTGCATCAGCTTATTCAAAGTTATGAGATTTCTCTAGAAAGGTGAATCTTTTTAAAGCATTTTAAAAGACAATGTTTCTGAAAATTTCCTGACCATAATATCACTCTTAAACAGAAATTATTTTTAATATAGTATGAAGAATGCATTCTGTGGAAAGCCTTTCTATGCCATCACTTGCATCCATTTACTCAGAGCTCTCCCTTCAAAAGGAGAGAAAAGACTTGGATTGCATTAACATAAAACAGCTAGAGTTTCCAGCAAATAGCAACTACCATATAAGAAGCCAAAACAGTGCTTTCTCTACAAGCAACAGCATGGTTAGTGACTTATTTCTCCTGGTGAGAGGATTTTTACAGATGATTTATTCCAAGAGTGGCTAATTTGGAAGCATTTCACTGCTGTCTTCACAAAAAATCTCTCTCAATTATGTTAAATCAGGAAGGGATATTCCCTATTTTCAGGTTTTACTGTCAAACTTCTTTACATCTTCCTGCAGTTTAGGTGGAGAATGAAAGCTATAAGCAACAGAAAAAGACTCCACATACCAAAAACTTAATGTCATTATCCTTTAATGTGAAAATCATGTCAGTCTGGGACAGTATTAATATGCTTTCTATAGTTCACTGTTTGCTGTATAAGCTTAATGAATTTGCTACTGATCAATCAGTGTATCACAAACTCTTTATGGAGCTTATTGTGGGAAGTGTAGCTCTCAGCCACATTATCTGAAAAAGTGTCTATATAAGCAGTCAGCCTGAAGTGCTGATTCTGTTATTTGATTTGGGATTAAACAGTCTGTTGCAAGCCATCTGCTTTCCTATGCATGCGTCCTTGAAAGGTTAGATTTCTACTGATACTGCCCCATAACTTTAACTGGTATTTGAAAGATCAGAATTAGCTTAGACATATGCCACTGAAATTGTTGGCCTTATCCTACAGGTCTGTCCAGACATTGACACCAGAGTCCAAATTGAAAAAAAAAAAAAAAAAAAGTTTACTTTTCTCACATTGTTGCTGATTCAGAATCCTGCTGCATTTGGCCAAGTGCCATGAGACTCAAGAGTACTTGCATGACAAAGTTTTACAACAGTTCATGCTCCTGAGTATATGAAAGAGTGCACTGACTGTTCAAGCCGTGTCTCCTGGTGACTCCCAAAGAATGCTCTCCTCTGGCCTATGCCTGATTACTCTGCAGAAACTCCTGTGGTTTGTGCTATCTCAGCAACTTCTGTCTGGAAAAATCCTACTAAAAATGAGCAGAGATAGTATGAAAAAGTCATTGCCATCATATTTGAAATAGAAAATGATTGTAGTTCAGTTCCAGCTAACCACAAAATAAAAACCTGTATTCATAAATAATCTGACTATTCCAGAAGTGGATTTTATTGCATGTTTAGGTATAGAAACAATTTTATTTTTCTTCAAAGTATGTCATTGTGTATTGACGTGGATACTTTTGGAAGTTCCCAAAAGTGTATCCTATCAATGTTACTTTGCTCTGGGACCTGATCACCATTCTGACTGAATCCAAGAGGTGACCAATAAGCCAAAAAGTGTAAGAAGAAGACTATATGTGTGATAAATTAACTTGCTATGTTGTTTGTGTATGTATGTATATTTGTGCATCTTTACTACTTTATTTCTCTAAATTCATGCTGTACATGCTGGATCAGAAGGAACTGAATTAAAGGAAATATAGATTAATAAGAGTAAGTGGATGGATGAAAGTATGAACCAATGAATGTTTGGTTCTGTGACTGTGCGAGGCACTATTTTAAAACAGTAGCCAACTTTAGAACTCTGGCCCAGATAAGGGAAAATGTGAATGAGTAGACAGGGACTCAGTACACATCTTCCTGTCTTTCCACTATCGCCAACCCCTGGGCTTTAAAAAACTGCAACTTAACAGTTGTGTAGTTGTATTTCATTGTGGGTTTAATCTGTATTTCTCTTGATTATTATTGAAGATACCCAACTTTTGCTTGTTGGCTATTTGAGTTACATCTTCAATATACTTCCTGTTCATATATCAGTACTTAGCTAGTTTTCCCATTAGGATATTTATCTGTATCTTGTTGCATTCTAGGGCTTTTCTATATGACCTATTATGTACAGGGCAATAATGTCTCCTGGTCTGTGACTTTGGAAAGCAGCTGTGCTCAGCACTACCAACAACGTGCCTCGTATGACTTTGGTTTCAAGGTAGTAACAGTATGACTTTTCACACACAAGTATTTACTAAATATTCTAATTGAAATGTAAATTAAAATATAATCAACCCAACCAAAAAAACCAGAAGAGCTATAGATACTTCTCTAAAGGTGACATATAGAAGGCCAACACACATAAGAAAATAATGTTCATTTATTACTAATCCATACAGAAATGCAAATCAAAAATTCAGTGAGCTACCACCTCACACCTGTGTGCTTGGCTTCTGTCACAAAGATTGGAAATAAGTGTTGGCGAATGCATGGAGAAAAAGGAACTCTCATACCGTAGTGGTGGCCTTGCTTTATGGAAAAGAATCAGAAGATTTCAAAATATTAAAAATAAGTATACCATGGGGTCCAGCTATTCAATGCTTAGGTTTCTACCTTAAGGATGTAAAAACACTCATTCAAAAGACTATGTATATTTCTCAATTCCTTTTGCCTGCAGTATGTTCCTATCTTACCTCCTTATCTGAATATATTAAACCTGAGCTCGTAGTAATTATTGGGTCTCATTAGCCATTTTTGGGTCCAATGATTGGGTCTAGTGACAATTATTTTACTTCTCTGACCTTCAACACAGTTGCAATAATAGTGCACATTCTTATGATTTATTTCAATATTTCTGTCTAAATATTTTAATTTTTGTGAGCTCAACTATTAGTTACATTTTGTTTTTATTTATTCAGTACTTGTCTGTTTTTTAAATATATATAATAGTTTATTTTTGCATCATTTTTTGCATTTTTTACTCCCTGTGGGCTTCCCAAGACCAGTTCCCCTTGTGCCATCACCATGTTCCAGTCCATTTCCCTCCCACCACTGTTTTTGATCTCATTCCCCATTCCACCTCCATAAGATGTCTCTGGTCTATAGATGTTCATCATCATTATTATTTTCTTTCCTGGTCCGTTATTTTTCTTTTCTCTCTGGCTTATTTCACTAAGCATGATCTTCTCTAGCTCCATCCATGTTGCTGCAAAAGACATGTGTTTCTTTTTTTTTTTTTGGTTGATGAGTAATATATTCCACTGTGTATATGTACCACATCTTTTTACTCCAGTCATCCACTTTTGGGCATTTGGGCTGTTTCCATGTCCTTCCAATTGTAAATAAGGCAGCAATACACATGGGGGTGCAGGTATATTTTTGAATCAGTGTTTTTGTATCTTTTGGGTAGATACCTAGGAGTGGGATTGCTGGGTCATATGGAAGCTCCATGTTAAGCAGTTTGAGGAACCTCCAAACAGTTTTCCATAGTGGTTGTACTAGTTTGCATTCCCACCAGCAGTGCAGGAGAGTTCCTTTTCTCCACAACCCCGCCAACATTTGTCGTTGCTAGTTGTTTGAAGATGTGCCATTCTCACTAGGGTGAGGTGGTATCTCATTGTGGTTTTAATTTGCATCTCCCTTATTACAAGTGTTGTTGAACATTTTTTCATATGCTTGTTGGCCATCTGCATTTCCTCTTTGGAGAAGTGTCTTTATAGCTCTCCTGCCCGTTTTTTGATGGGGTTGTCTATTTTTGTTGAGTTTTATCAGTTCTCTTTATATCTTTGTGATCAATCCTTGATCACTAGTTTTGCGTGAGAAAACTTTTTCCCAATCATTGGGATGTCTGTTTGTTTTTCGTAATGTCTCTTTTGCTGTACAGAAGCTCTTTTTTTTTTATTTAGATATATTTATTCGTACAGAACTGGGGTACAGGTCAGAGATGCAGAGGATGAGAGGACCCACCAGAGACAGAGTAGGGTGCAGAACAGGCAGATCCAGGAGAGGTCTGCCACGCCATGTGGTCACCTCCGGGGCAGGTGGGGATCGAACACACGCGGAAGTGGCTTAAGCCTCTTTGTACTGTGCTCTAACCCACTGTGCCACCAGGGAGGGCCTGTACAGAAGCTCTTTTGACTTGTTGTAGTCCCATCTATTTATCCTTGTCTTCACTATTGTTGCATTGGGTGCTCTATCTTTAAAGATGTCACTCAAGTGTATGTCATGTAGTGTTTGGCTCATCTTTGCTTCCAGGTATTTTATAGTTTCTGTTCTTATGTCTAGGCCTTTAATCCACTTCGAGTTGATTTTTGTGTGTGGTGTGAGCTAATAATCTAGTTTCATTTCTTTGCATGTAGCTTCCCAGTTTTCCCAACAACATTTGGTGAACAAACTTTCTTTATTCCATAATATCTTCTTTGCTTCTTTGTTAAAGATTAGATGTCCATAAACCTGTGGGTTTATATCTGGGTTTTCTATTTGAATCCACGGTCTGTATGTCTGTTCACAAGAACAGTACCATGCAGTTTTGATTAATATGGCTTTGTAGTATAGCTTAAAGTTTGGGATTGTAATGCCTCCATTCTCTTTCTTCTTAATCATGAGAGTTTTGGCTATTTGAGGTCTTTTGTTGTCCCATATGAATCTCATCAATATTTTTTCTATTTCTTTGAAGAATGTCATTGAGACTTTTATTGGGATGACATTTAAATTGTATATTGCTAAAAATAAAATAAAATAAAATGTATATTGCTGTTGGTAGGATGGCCATTTTGATGATGTTAATTCTCCCAACCCATGAGCAGGGGATGTCTTTCCATTTCATGGTGTCTTGTATTTCCTTTAACAGTGTTTTATAATTTTCGTTGTATAGGTCTTTTACCTCTTTTGTTAGGTTGACTCCCAGGTATTTGATTATTACTTTTTTTAATTGAAAATGGGATTTTTTTCTTTATTTCTGCTTCTTCTGATTGGTTGTTTGTATAGAGGAAGGCCTCTGAGTTTTGTGTGTTGGTTTTATATCCTGCTACCTTGCTAAACTGGGTGATGGTTTTGATTAGTTTCTCTGTGGAATTTTTCGGGTTTTCCATGTAAATGAACATATTGTCTGCAAATAAGGACAGTTTTACTTCTTCTTTCCCTATTTGGATTCCTTGTATGTCTTTTTCCTGTCTTATTGCTCTGGCTAGAACTTCCAGTGTTATGTTGAAGAGCAGTGGTAATAGTGGACACCCTTGTCTTGTTCCTGATCTCAAAGGAGAGGCTTTCAGCTTTTCTCTGTTGAGGATAATATTGGCTATGGTTCATCATATATGGCTTTTACCATGTTGAATATGTTCCTTCATTTCTGAGGAATTCGAGGTCCTTAAACATAAATGTGTGTTGAATATTCAATGCTAGAATTTCAAACAATTTTATAAATTTTTTACTAAAAGTCATAAATTTCAGCTTTATATAACTTAAAATAAAATTATGAAAGAAAAGTTTGGTATTTGCCTTTTACTTGTAATACTTCAATACTTAGTATATTTTAGATGAAAATGATTTTTTAAAACATAAATGATGTTAATGCTTTATACTTTGGAAAATAATTTTAATGCTTTATACTTAATGTTAAAGCTCTATACTTTGAAATATTCAAATTCTGTATCTTTGAATTTAAATATAAATTTTAAACTTTGAAAATCATTGTTGTAATTAAAACATGATTATAAATATCTAATGAAAACACATAATTGGTGAATGTATAGAAATGAAGCAAGAACAAATGTTATGATATAAATGGATAACATTTAGAATCCCAATATGTCATTATTTTATTGGTCATGTGAATATTGTTGTTCCATCAGAAAATAACTTAATGTTATAATTTTTTATCTTTTGTATTTTACTGACTGTAAGTCATGCATTTGTTTTGTTTTACATAGTTTTAAATATGCTTCTCATTTTTGAGGTATTGTTGTGGATGTAGGAGGAAAGAATATATTTAGCTAACAACTTTGATCACTACATTTATAACTTCTCAATATTTGAATGTGTGATATATTGAAATACATATACATTTTTACTTCTATCTCAGACTTACAGATGTTAGGGGTGGACCTGTACTTCCTTTGGAAGAAAAGTAGATGAAAAATTAGGATATAGTTGTGCTTTATTTTTAACAACTTTTTTAGACATAGTGCAACATGCTATACAATTCACTGATTTAAGTGTATGATTCAACTTTTAGCATATTTATCAGGTTGTACAATGTTTAATCCAATTTTGGAACACTTATATTCTTTAAAAAAAATCGTGTACATGTTAGCAGTTACTCCCCAGTCCCTCCTTTCAATGCTTTTCCTGCTGAATGTGAAAATTTCATGTAAATGAAAACATGTAGTATGTAAATGTTTGTGATGGTTATATTTCTTATAACATAATTTTTTAAAGATTTATTTATTCATACAAAAACTGGTAGAGGTGTGGGGGTGAGAGGATTCAACAGAGACAGAGTGGGAAGCAGAACATGCAAACTAACTGAAATACACTACTGAGGGGAGCAGTGGGAAGGGCTGTAGAAATCTGCCATACCATGTGAGTCAGTTATGTGGCTGGGGATCCAACTTGTGCTGCAGTGGTTGCAGATAGCTTCATAGTGCTGCGCTTTAACCCATTGTGCCATCGGGGAGGATCCCAGCATAATATTTTGAACTTTCATTCATACTGTAACATTTATCAATTTTATTTTTTTATTACTGCATAATATTCTTTCTATTGCTATAGCCTTATGTATTCATTAGTTGGGACATTTGGGTTGTCCACATTTGACTGTATTACTGTTATGAACATAAATGTGTAAACTTCTAATATTTTATTAATTGGGACACCACACATACAAACACATAGGAATGCAGTTGCTGGATGATACAGTAACTTTGTTTAACATTTTGAGGAACTGGCAAACTTCTCCAAAGTTACTTTTATCACTTTATATATTCCATCAAGAGTATATGAGGTTCCAATTTCTCCCTATCTTTACCCAACACTTGCTGAGATTCATCTTTTTATTATTATTATTATTAATAATATATTAATATTGACTCTAAAATGTGTGAATATATTATATTGACTCTAAAATGTGTGAAGTGGTTAGTTGTGGTTTTGATTTTCATTTCTCTGACGACTGGTGATGCTCAGTATCTTCATGTGCCTGTTGGCTTTTTGCTCACATGTGGTCTTACAACTTGTATTTAGTTTTATGACTTTATGAGTTGAGGCAGTTACTATTTCTTAGCTATAAACACAAAAGATGGATGCCTAATTAGCTATCTCAGATGCTGTGTCATCTTCAAAGTTCTCTTTTAGCTTTAGAAATACATGAAATTAATATATATCAGCTAAATTGCAACTGATATATATTATATGTCATTCAATTTCAGGGAAAATAATGCCCAAGAATATCATATAAATTTGGTTTAAGATTAATTTATGTGTGGGTAGTGATAGTGCCTCAAGAAGTGAGATTTTTGTTTTTCTTTGAAAGGTGAGACTGATTTAAAACTTTCATCTTTATAGGGAAGAAAAGAAGATTTGTTCTCAATGATGGCACTTCTGAGCAGACCCTCTCTCATGCTTAGAGATCAAATTTTGAATTTCAGTGCAATTTGAGTGGGGCCCAAGCATAGGCTCTTGCATCTATTTTTTTTTGTGATTTTGCAGAAAACTGTAATAAACATTCACATGCAGATTTTTGTTTGAACTTTTGATTTGCCTTTGTAAAAAAAAAAAATCACCAAACTGTCTTCTAAAGCACCATGTTGTATCCTTACTACAAGTGAGTTGAAGTTCCTGTTTGTACTGTGTCTTTGAGAAGATACAGAATAGTGACTATATTGTAGTACCTATATAGCGGTGGATTTAGTATATATTTTTCAGATGATAATGATAGAAAAAGAAACACTTTTATCTTTCATTAATTTCCTTTCTGTTTGGATAAAATATATGTTCAAATCTTTGTTGAAGTATCAATTTTTTTGAAATAATGCATATACCATAATATTCATACACATAAAATTAATAATTTTTTTAGCTATCCCCAGTTTTTGAGCATTGCATCATGCAGAAAAGACATCCCAAAGGCTTTAGATCCATCTCTACCTCCTTTTCCCTGAACCTTTGTTTTCCTGTGTACCTCCCAGCACAAGGCAATCACTAACCTACTTTCTACTACTTACATTTGTCTCCTCTGGATAGTTCATGTAAATGAAATAATAAAATATGTGGTCTTTTCTAACTGTCTTTCATTTAGCATAATGCTTTCAAGATTGTAGTAAATATCAGTAGTTCATTCTATTTATTGCCAAATAATATTCCATTACCTTGATTTACATTTCCCAGAAGGCTAATGATGTTGAACATCTTTTCATGTGCTTATTGACTATTTTATATCTTTGGATAAATGTCTATTCAGATTTTATGTCCATTTTAAAATTAAATATTTTTTTTGAGTTGTAAGTGTTCTTTCTTTATTGCATAGCTAAGTACTTTATCAGATATATAACTTGAAAGTATACTTTCCTAATATATCGATTGTCTTGGTCTATCCTCTGTATGTTTTTGATCATGCGCAGTAAAACAAAAGTGTTTTAAATTTTGATAAATTACAGTTTATCTCTTTGTTTATGATTGTTTTTTGTTTTGGGAAAAAGCATATTTTATTCATGATAAATTCAGCCTAAATTTTTTTCTAAAGATTTTGTAGTTTTAGCTCTTATATTTATGTCCATGATCTATTGAGTTATTTTTGTACATAAGGGAAGGTATGGATTCAGTTCATTCTTTTGCATTGGGTCAAACTAATTTAGTGCCTCTAATGTCATTATTGAGGCATGTACACAATTAGCCTGGGATGAGAGTGCCTTTAGTAGGGTTCTCTCCGACTATATCTTATCCTAATAAGTTGAAATGTTGCTTTGTTAATATTACACCCAGCAGCTAAATTTCACTAATTGCTGCTGATTTCTTTATTGTTTTATGTTTGTTCTAATGTGTACATTCCTTCATCATCTGATCCAAATCTCATTTTTTCAGAATTAGTTTTGAGGTCTGTTTTGACTTCAGTAGGCCTCATTTTAGCCGTCTCCTTACTTAGTTCCCTGAGATAAATTAACTTGCCTATGCTCTTAGGAAGTTACTGGTTTCCTCCTAATTGCTTATGTTCAAATGTCTGTTATTTTTAAGAGGTTAGAATTATCCCACATTCTTTTTAAAATAAGGTCAGTTCCTTTGAGAAAAGCATTGACACTCTCTGTCTTCATCGTCTACCTCTTATAGGCAAAATCTGAGAACCACTACTCAGGGGCAGGAAGAGTGGTTGACTTCTCTTGGTATGGCATCCCTTTTGTATAACCAATATGTTGGTGGGAGAGTGACCTCTAGTTTTCTTGGTTTACCTATCTTTGTGTGAAATTACTCACTTTCTGATAAGATGAATGACAATCTCAGGTCCCAGTGTTTTCTTTTCTCTACTTTCTTCAAGTGTAGCCTCAGTGGAAGAAGGGCACTCCCAGCCTCTTAACTATACTCATCTCGATTTTCACCTCCTTAGATGAGACTAGATGGACAGAAAATGCCTGTGGCCCATATCTTCTGGGAAGATGCTGCAGTCTTTGGCAGTTCTGTGGGGAGAAGATTATGCATTCATGGGTGGACACTCCACAGTGGAATTTCTGCCATGTTAAGCTGCAGATGAAGGGAGGAAAGTGAATCATGACTCAGATACCACAGACTCTTGCTGTTCTTACCACATTTTAGTAATTTTTTTGAATAAATATTTCTTCATTTGTTACCATCATGATGATTTCCAGCGACTTAAACAATTTTTCCTTTAAATAATTTTCACAAGTTATGCTTAATTGGGGGTGAATCTACATATCTCCTCACACTCTTATTCTAGAGGTGGGTTTGTTTTTCTGTTCAAGAATTTTGCCCAGTATTTTAGTTAGGTGTTCATTTTTGAGGTTTGGGAATTATTTGTATATCCTGATTAAAAATACTTTATCATATAACATGTGATTTGAAAATATTTTTTCTCAGTTTGTGACTGTTCATTTACTTTACAGAGTATGGATATCTAATTTTAATAATGTCCATTTTATCAGTTATTTTCATGGATCATATCTGTCTTAAAAAATGGAAAGCTCATAACCTAATCTAAGGTCATGTGGTATCATGTTTCTTCAAGAAGTTTTGTAGTGTTATATTTAGATAAATTTTTAATGAGATGCGGGGCATACATCAAGATTTATGTATTTTATTTTGCACATGTATACTCCTTTTTTTTTTTTAACCCCCATATTGAAAAGGTAGGCCCTCTATTTTAGGCCCTCTATTTTATTACCATTATCCTCTTTCAAGTATTAGTTAATTGACATAGTGTGGGCCTGCTTATTTATGGGCTCTCTTCTGTTTTATTGATATATGCTTTTAGTCCTTTCTTTATATCGAAATCTTTTAAATTATTGGTGGTTTTGTAGTATGTCTTGAAAATAAGGACAGATCTTGCATATAATTAGTTAGACTTATAGCTAAGCACTTATTTTTTTTTTTGGTGGAGCTATGTATGGTTTTCATTTCACATTATAAATGTTCATTGTAGATATATAGGACTCTAATTAACTTCTGTATAGTTATATACTAAAACTTTACCAAATATATTTATTGGATCTAGGATCTTTTGGAGAGTAATTTTTCCTTGGATTATCTGTGGAATTTCAGTGTGTGATTTGTGACACTGATATACATGAAGTTTAAGGAGATGTTATAAAATAAAACAAAAATTAATTTTTAAATTGGAAACCAGATTAATGGTTAGCAAAGTAAAGAAAGATGGAGGGTTGGTAAATCAGGTAAAAGAGATGAATGACAGAAATATAATTTAGGGTGATATAGTTTATACATATGCTTTGTAATAATGTACACCTGAAATGTTTTCACATTATAATACAATGGTAATTTCATTAAAAATATTATTGTTTTGTAGTAGAGTTAACTTATTTATTGCAGTTATAAAGAAAGGTGTTTTATATAACAGTGATCAAATATAACTGACCCATTGAAGATTCTTGTCTAGAACTCATTAGGGACATATGTCAATAATTTGGATAGTTTGGGGTTTCATCCACATAGAGTTGCTAACTGAAATCATGAGCATGAGTACGATCAATCTAGAGTGTATGAAATGGTAAGATAAGAGACCAAAAAGAAAAAGTTTTGAGAGAAGCAACAATTTGCTCTCTTTTTGTCCCTTTATAAGATCTGTGATTGATCATTTGCTTAATTGCTTAAAGTTTGAAGATGGATAGGAAGGGGATTACTTTCTACTGTCTATTATATCAGCCCCTAATAATTAGAAGTTATGCAGAAAAGAGACTATGCAGTTTGAGACTGCTTTCATTAGAAGGGTTTGCTTGTAAGATTAGCTTGGCTGGCATCTGGGAACTTGGATTTGGGAGGGTTTTCCCATTTCCTGATAAGAATGACTCACTATTCCTAAACTGTACAGACAACTTCGTTTATTCTGAATACATGCTCTTCTTCTTGGGTTTGAACTTCTGGAACATGCTAGGCAGAAAGTGCCTAAATAACAAAAGCCCAGGCCACTGAGTCTCTAATGAACCTCTCTGGTACATGACATATCATGCATGTTGTCAGAAATTAAATTAAGGAGGAATTAATTGATTCAGTGTGATTTCACTGAGACAGTGCATTTGGAAGCCTGCTCCTGGTTTTCTCTGCATTTTGCCTTGTGAACCTTTCCCATTGTTCATTTTGCTATTTAATCCCATGGTATAATAAGTCATAGTTATGAGTATGACTATTTACTAGGTAACAGTGAATCTTTTTAGCGTGTCATAGACTTACTTCTTAGGGGCCCCTGACCAAGAATCTTTTGAAATTAATGTAATATACATATATGGTAATTTATAATAAATATAATTATTTTTAGAATTACCATCTTATATTTGAGATTTATAGTTTTGTTATAATGTACCTGCCTGTGTTATTTTCTTAATTTATCTTTTAGTTGATATAGTTTTCAATTGGCATGCTTGTGATATTTTTAACTGCTATTTATTTTTCTGTTATTTCTTTAAATGTTGTCTCTTGTGCTGTCTCCATGTTACTTATTTTCTGTCTCATATTTTAGTTTCTTTGTCACTGTGAGTTGTACACTGAAGATTTTCTTACTTCTTTCTCCTGATTTGCCAGTCACTTATTCATTCATATCTCATCTACTATTTGTCCACATCAGATTTTCTATTAAAGCTATGTTTTTATTTAGCTTTTTATTTGATTTTTTTCCTCTAGTTTTTAGTTTTATTGATTTCCTTTCTGTTCCTTGTATGTCGATGCTATTCCTGCCCTATCCACTTGAGGGTTACTATATATTTTTTAAAATTTGTATGTGTGCACACGTGTATGGAAGTACTGAGGTGTGAGAGGATTCACCAGAGACAGAGTCGGGTATAGGACAGTTAGATCCACTGAAGTGCATTGCAAAGGGGAGCAACAGATGAGACAGGTCTGCTGCATCATACATGTTTTAGCTACCTGGCCAGGATTGAGCTCAAGCTGCAGTAGTGATAGTGCTGACACTTAACACCTAGGCCACCAGAGAGACCCCACTATAATTATTTTAAAGTTCAGTTGCATCTCTTGTCATCTCTTCAGATATAAATTCTTTGGAAATTAAGTTCCTGTGTTTAGCTCTGCTTTCTGTGAGTATATCTTCTTTGGGAATTGTTATTTAGAGATATTGGACCTTTTGTGGGTAGTGTTTTCCTTGTTGTTTCTCAGACTATCAACTTTGTTGGCTTATTTTGGTTTTAAATGGTTTCTGCTGAGTAGATACTATGAATTCAGAATTAATACTTTCAAAATGCAGTCGTGGGTTTCTATTTATGAGATTTTTTTTATTCTCTCCATAGTCAAGGTAGGCTGTTTAGGCCAGCACTAGCTGGTCCTGCTTCCCGGATATGCAATGGGCCAGCTGTGGTCTCTCTGAAATTGTAGTGGAAATCTAAAATATAGTGGTGCCCACTATGCTGACACAGCATAGCTACTTAGATTATCTTGTTACTGCTATGAATTCGCCCTCCTATTCTGACACCTGAAAATGTATTTTTTTCTTCCTTTGTTTATAAGTTATCCAATATTTCAATTAATTTCTACTTAGAGGTGTAATCCACACTCAAGCAGCAATTTGAATGCAGAAATTCAGAATATATATATGTGTATAACACAATCCATGTAGGGAACTATCTGTTATCATTAAAATATAGTATTTGTTCATGCAAACTTAATACCCAGTATGAACCTTTATAAAGCACAAACCAAGGTTAATTGGTTTAGACTGTCATAATGTGAGTGTGGCTCATTCAAGATAAAGTTGGTTCCAAGCTCTCCTTTTCTAAGCCCTAAATAATACTACACTATTGGCAATATTGGGTTGTCATTGGAAATTGTTTTTTATCTATAGTTATTTACTTTAGTTGCAGCAGTCTGAGGCTTTGCTTCTGGAGATGTTTATAGCTTTGAACTACTTCTCCACCTTTTGTTCATCTCCCCTATAGGTGAATGCACAAGAAGCACATTTGTTCTATGAATTTTCTCCTAGTGCCATCATTTTTCATGGCCTTGTGCCACTTGGCACATAACACAGGAACTAGTGAATGACCCACTGTTTTAACTGTCAGTCACCATGAACTACTTTATGAAACAGGCTTAACAGCTCATAAACTGAAAGCAATCCTGTTTACTGCCATCTCTAGATTCATAGATTGTTTGCAGCCTGTTACTGTTCTAGCAATACTTAGGGGCCAGGCACCTAAAGTACTTTATGTATTTCTTGATGTCTCTTAAGAAGGCCGGTCTTGTGAGCATCCTTGTATTTTTTCATCTACTATAATAGGATTAGACCTTGGGGCCACTATATCAGAACTACTGACAGCTTTCTACAACATGCCATGCATGAATATGTCCACCACATCTAGAAAGTTGTGGAAAAGGAGAAATAGTACTACAGAAGCAGTATATGAAGACGAATAAATTGATTCTCTATTCTTTTTTTTTTTTTTAAAGATTCTATCACTGTAGGTTAATTGACACTTTCTTTTCTTTGTCTTATTGGCCTGTCAGCACATTTTTCTTGATCTTGAATTGCTTTATACTCGCTGAAGTCGTAGATGTATATTCTGAAAATAAACTTGAATCCATTAAAGTGGCTAACATATAGTGATGTCCCTGTTTTGTAAATTGAGTTCAGGTATAGGCAATCTATCTGTTTGGCAGCAAGAGAGGTATCTTCTGGTCTGAATTTTACTGTTTGAGACGTTAGAGTTGTCTACTAAGGTGGATGGGGTCAGAGCAGTATCAGATTCACACATTACTGTCTTTACTGAATTTATATGAATGACCTCCTTTGGAGATTGAAGAGTCCAACACAAGTATACATAAGGCTCCCTTCAACTGGAGAATACTATTTTCACCTTTTTGTATTATAAAAGATATTATTGTCTTTTGACAAATACTGAAATTTTTAAAAGCTTGAAAAATTGTGAAAGAATATTGTCAGTCACAGTGAAGTTGAAAGAGTGTAGTTTCAAAATTAGCCAGATGAAAATTTATTATTTTTTCTTGATGTGTGAGGTAATTTGATTAGGTTACTAATAAAACTAACCCTATGCAAATTGCGAATATTAGTATTTTTTATTACAGTACCTCTGTGAGGAAGTATTATTGTCCCTTTCTTAAGGAAACAATGAAGGAAATGACTCCTGGGGCAACAATCTATTCTAGACATGAAAATCAGTCAAGTTCTATTCTAAAGTTACCTAATTACTACTATATATGTAAGACAAAAACTAGTTAAATATATGATTTGCAGTAGTTACACATAATGTAAATGTTAAATATATTTTATTTTTAACTAAGTTTAGTCAAGAATCTCAATCTTTTGAAAATCAAAGAATATTTGAAGATAATGTATTTTTTTTATATTCTTATAACAATGGAGAGGGTCTTATAAGCAAAGTTCCTTATTAATAAAAAAGCACAATCTATTTCTCATATAAATTGGTAACCATTCCATGAGTTTATACCATAACAGCTGGACATTTTAAGGGATTAATGGGACTTAAAACTCAGTATTCAATTGATTTCAATTCCTGTAATTATCCTGTCGACTTTATCTCTAATGAATTCTGTGCCCCAAACATCTTAAGTAAAGTAGCTAACATATGGCAGAGTTAGTAAGCAGATCATTGAGGGCACAGATCCAGTTCTGTGTATTATCTTCCTTCCTCTTTCCTTCCTTCCCTCCCTCCCTCCCTCCCTCCCTCCCTCCTTCTTCCTCTCCCTCCCTCCTTCTTCCCCTCCCTCCCTGCATTTTACCCTTTCTCTCCCTCCCTCTCTCCCTCCCTCCCTTTTTTAAAATTAAATTTATGAGTTACCTAGGAAATCACTTTTGCTTATCCCTGTAAGAATAACCACTCAATAAGAGAGGTTTACTACATATCATTGCTGAAATCATGAAACAGTTCCTTATAAATTAACATTAAGACATTTATTTGTTATTTGAATAATTTCTACAGGTGGCTGAGGTTCATAAAACGGGTTACTTTTTTTTCACATAACTTATAAAATAGTATCAAACACTTATTATTTAACATGTGTTTTTGATAGTCCAGGATTTTTTCTATCAAAATGAATTCTTATGTTGGTTAAGACGAGTATAAATAGCTAGGGCTAATAGGAGGTTTTGTTAACTCTTCTGACCTATTTTATAGCCATATCCATTTGTATTTTATTAAATGAAATGTGTGAACTTTTGAGCACAATTGTGTGAGTATACACATACTCACATACACATTTACTTAAATCTGCTTAGATAAATCTGCTCCTGGAACAGCACTAATACTATTTTAAGAAGCTTTAGGAATCAGTTTCTCTAAAGCATTTTCTTTGTATCTAAAAAAGCTGTTCTTAAATATTTACCATTTCTATTTGACTGGTTACAAAGAATTATTTCTTCTCAAGATTAAATGCAGACTTTTAGTAAAATACATGAGAAGTAGAATTAATGATCCTCCCTCCCCCAAAGTGAACTGCTGTAGGTTCTCTTCCTTACAGTGTCATGGTGCACAGCTCACCACATTTTAGACTTTGCTGATTAGAGGCTGCCTTATAATTACTCTCTATTCTTACTCTTTCTGTTGTGCTGATGTATATTGTTTGTATGCATACATTTAATTTTCCCATATATGTATCTGTCTTTTTGAATGCTCAAATGCTGATGTTAGTGGGTGGTAGGATTTTGGCTTTTTAGGTCATCTGGGTCCAGGAATCTTCACTCAAATTTATTTTGCTTTCCAATTGATTTTATTTTCCAATTAAATTTAACATTACACCTGAGTAGTGCTGTCATTTCCATTGTAAATATCACCCTGTAACTAACTTTCGCATGGTGCTGTGCTGTGAAAATTCCTTAGGAGTTGCATATGCATTATCTCATTTAATTTTCAAAGCAACCTGAGCATTTTAAGGATTTCATTTGGCTGTATGTATTCTATTGACTAGTCTGGAATATGTATTCTCGTGCCATCTGTAAATGGGATGAAAAAAAATTTGTTAAAACAACTAGATCATTCCTTTTTTGAATTGTCTTTGTGGGAAAGTGAAATACACATTTGTGGATAAAACCAAGAAGGATGAAGAATATTATGGGCCTCTGCAGAGGCACAGGGGTTAAAGACACAGTGCTTTTGAGCTATTTACAAGTTACTGCAGCACAAGTTTGAGCCCAGACCTGGGAGGTGACCCACATAGCACAGCAGACCTGTTGTTTCACCCGCTGCTATGCTCAGCAGTGTATTTCAGTTACTGTGCCTGTTCTACTCTTCATTCTGCTCTGGTGAATCCCTTCTCCACTCCCCCCACCCCCCCACACACACCTCTGGCTTCTTGTATGCATAATGCATACAAGAATGCATCCCGCTTCTTGTATGCATAAATAAATCTTTAAATAAAGTATACTATGTAAACTTTCTAAGCAAATATAGCAAACTTTTTGGATGCAAAATCAATATGTAAAATTTGTTTTCCTAAATGATTACATATTTATGATACCAGGGTAAGGAAGGTTTTCTAAAACAAGTCCCCCAGAGCAGAGACCATAATCTGTAATATGTAGCATTAGAGAGAGTTCTAATTTTAACTATATATATATTTGGATGATAATTATAAGATACCATAAAAATGAGATATTTAGAATCAGGGAAATGCTTTCAAAATCTTTAACTGACATGAGTTAATAGCTAAAATATACAATGATTGTCTGTAAGTCAGTGTGAAAATATACAAAACCCAAGAGAAAAATAGCAAAGAATGTAAAAACTCACTTTACTGAATTTCAAACAAAAAACCTTATCAAATACATGAAGAGCTGGTTCGTTGTACATGCCATAATAATTCTGGAATGTAAACTAAAATGATGAAATTGTGTATTAATCCAATCGTTGTGACAAGAATTAACAAGTTGAGTACTATGTTTACTGAGAAAAATGCACCACTTAGACAGTATAAAGGAATGAAGATAATTTGAAATGTGCTCTACACTATTTTTGGAAAGGGTTCTATTCCTTTAATCTTTAATATAAAGAAATGCAATTCCTTCAGCATCTACTCCAAAGAGGCACTCCCAGTGATTCAATAAGATGTGCAAATAAGTTATCACACTTTCGTGTAAACGAAAGATTATTATTTGTCCATAAATAGTATCTATTTGTCCATAATTCAAAGAAATAGATATCTAACATGGCATATATTGATCTAATGAAGTGAAAGTGTGGCAGATAATGTAGGACATAGAAACAAATTTTCACAAGTGGTCAGTCCAAATATATTAATTTTATAGTACTATCCATTTATCTCTGTCTTTTCATCTTTCTTTCCTTTCAGCATCCCTCCATTCCTACCTCCCTTTCTGATATGGTTTAGGTAAACAATATAATCTCTAATTTATTTAATTTTGATTTTAATTTTTAATTTTTTTCTTAACTTTTGTTTGGCAACCTTCTTGTGAGCAGTATATAGTTGGCTTGTACATTTTTAAGCCATCTGAGTGTGGTTAATTTTTTAAAAAAGATTTATTTATTTATACTTACAGAACTGGGGTACAAGTCAGAGGTGCAGGGGCCATGAGAGGATTCACCAGAGTGGGAGTGGGGTGCAGAACAGGCAGATGGATGAAGTACACTGCTGAGGGGAGCAGAGGGTGAGACAGGAAAGGTCTGCTGAGCCATGTGTATCATCTCCGGGGCAGGGGATGGAACTTGCACTGAAGCAGCTGCTGTTAGCTTGCAGTGCTGTGCCCTAACCCACTGCACCACTAGGAAGGGCCGGGAGTCTTTTTTTAATCCATCTCTTGGTTCTGATTGTAGTTATTGACAGCATCTTTAAGACTACATAGAATGATGAAGGGTAATCCCCTTTGAACGAGTAGGTTGTTGTCAGGAGAAACTGGAAAAAGCATTGCTGAATTGGTAAGAAGGTCAGGGTTACTTTCTGTAATGTAAACCTTCTATTTAAAAAAGTATTCAAGAAAAACGTTCACTAATACTGGACTACCATCACCTATAAATTACAGAAAAATTAATTTAGGTTTCAGTGAAACTGTCATCATGCATGTGATACCTTAAACACAGAATTTAATGTTTTGTGTTTGCCTTAGAACTTGCATGTTAGTCATGCAATCTACTTTCCAGGAAAACTTAAGTCCTCCAACTTATAAATAAAGACTCTTTAGGCAAATGAAGATAAGATACATGAATATCAGTAGTTGTTTAAAAATGATCATTGTCACTGAAATTTTATAAGGAATATCTACTACATGACTACATGCCTTCCTTCTCCAGTTATTTTTCTTCTTGGAGTAGTTTAGCACATCTTGGGGAGGGACGAAGACTACTTACTTTTTCCCAGTTTTATTGATTCACCAGTCCTTCTCAGAGCTATATAATTTTGGGATTGCAACTTCATACCTTCACATTTAACAAGTTCACTCAGCCTCCACAAAGCCCTAGTGTCAATACCCTATTATCTGCTCCTCCACCGATCCGCTCTATAACCATTATATTTTTCATGGTGTCTAAGAATATTTTCTGTTTGTGTTTTGACAATTTGTTTTCTTTGGTTATTTATATTTTACAAATAAGTGAGACCATCTTTCACTTTCTGACTTGATTCATTTGGCATAATCACCTTCAAAATACATTTAGTTTATCCCAAACAGCACTATTTCATCTCTTTAAATAGTTGGATAGTATTCCATTTAGGATATGTCCCACATGAATTTTTTTTTTATCCAGTCATCTATTGATGAGCTTTTTGGTTGTTCTCATGAATTGAGTTGGCTATTAAAAGCAATATGACTATGAACATAGCAAAACATAATTCTTTTTTAGTGTTTTCATATTCTATGTTTAAATAGTAGTGGTCTTGCTGGAACACACACAGGGTATTTTTTATTTTTTTGAGGAAATATGAATTCACATCAACCTTTTGGTTTTGATATAGGGCATTTCACATGGATGAGATATGTGATATCTCTCTGTAGTTTTGTTTTGTATTTTCTTTGTAATATGGAGACCTAACTTTTAAACACTTATTTTTTCTTGTTTTATGACCATTGAAGGAAATTTACCTTGAAAGTAGGGAAGACTACATTCATACCTTGATTATACTTGTATAAATCATATGTACCTATTTTGTGACATATTGCACTGTAGGTCATACATCATAATAATTTTAAAGATAGATTTCTTAAAATTAGTTAATTCCTGTTGCCTCATACCAAGAGCATAGCTTATTTTAATGAAAAACCTTTGGTGTATAAGAGTTTTTTTAATACTTCTGAAACAAATATATATATATATATATATATATATATATATGACTGTTCCATAAGTCCTGATGGATTTTAAGCTCATTTCTTTGTTCTAGGCAACAAAAGGAACTTCTTAGGCTTTCTGACCGCAGTGTTCTGATTTGTGCCAGGTTGCTACTGCCTTTACAAGACAAGAAAATGATCAGCACTTCTGACTCTGACTGCTTATTCAAAGACCAGAGCCTTGAAAAGGGCATTGAGATAGACTTAGAGCTAAATTTACATTATTTTTATGGCTTGGGAATCTGATTTTCAGTGCTTCAGTGTTTACAGCATTTTGATAAAGACAGGATTAACTATGGTAGGTTGGGTCTTTAGAAAGTATTCTTTCCTATCTAAATTGATAAACTAGTCATCTGTGTTTTCTGTAGTCTTGGTCACTGATAATATGAACATTTCCACTAGACCAAAAAAAAAAAAAAAAAAAAAAGCTGAATGCTTTTAGAGTAAATAAAGGACACAGTCAAAATTCTGACATTGCTTTTGCTGACCCAGACTACAGGAGATACAGAAAAGATTATTCCCTCCAGTCTTTATTTCCCCTCTCCCCCTTCTTTCTACTTTTACAAAAATTGGGTAAAGACCTTGAGGTTGTTTAACAGGTTCCATGTTTGTATATAAAACATACATATAATAATCCTCTTGTTATATAATATAGTTAATAATATACTGTGTATAATAATTAATGTGTAATAGAATTATCCTATTTTGGGCATTTACATGTTTTGTAGTTTTTATATCATAAATAATATTAACTTTATAATTTTATTGTATAAAATTATTTAAATTTATGTTATCTTCAATTAGAATTTAAAAGGTAGATTTACAAAAATATGAACAATTTAAAAGATTTTATATTTTATGTTTATTGTTATCTTACACTGCTTATTTGAATTGCCTTCTTGTTGACACTACAACCATTTTAAGTAGCTTTTTCCAGTTGTTTCTCTTGATATGAAATGCCCAGTTTTTTCCCTGAACTTGGATCTTAGAATACTAGTTTTCAGCCTTGTGTCCTGTAGCTAAAGAGAACAATCTAGTCACTAACATCCAGTTTCCATAATGAAGGTTTCTAGCTAAGGTTTCTAGCTGACAATGACCATTTACTAGTGCACAGTTTCAAATCAACTTTTAGGTATTTCACCTTTAAATATGATAGTCAGGAATAATTAGACAAAAACATACAGATAGGAAGAAGGGTTAGACAAGGAAGTCCAAATAGTATAAATGACAGGTGATTCAGAGGAATCAGAGAACCTTGGGTGAATAAAATCACTGAAGAAATGATTAAAAATTTCAGGAAGTTAAAGGACATGAGTGTCTGTGATCAACAAAAGCACATTAACGTACAAAAAATCTGACCTATTATAAAATATACCATCATGAGATATCAAAACATGGGGTAAATGGGGTAATAACAAAAGTTTGTTGAAAACATTAAAAAAAACACACACACAGAAAATCAATAGTCTAAATGTTTGTGGGTTTCTCTGTTGCTCTATCGTGAAACCAGAAGCTAAAAGGCAATGGAAATTGGCATTAAAATTTTGAAAGAAAAGAGCATCTGAACTGGAATTTTTATATATGATTAACCACACTACCATTTACCATCCTTTTTCAAGATCTGAAGAGTAGGTTACCCTAGGATGAAGAAATTGGGTTCATGAAATAATGGCTTTCATTCCAGATAAAGAAAAAGTTCCAGGATGATGATAAAAAATTGTGAGAGCTGTGCTCCAGGTACAGAGAGCCAGTCCAAAAACTATAGGAGGCTTGTTTCCATGATGAAACAGTGGAAGATGTTGGGGGAAAAAATTATGGAGAAGTGGAGCTTGAGGCTAATGTGGGAAAGATAATACCAAAATGTAAAACAAGAAGAATCTTACCTTCAAAGTAAACAAAAATGTGTAACTCCACGTCCCCCAAAATTAATCTTGATCTAGTTCCTAGTTCAGCTAGAATTAATGTTCACCTAGTCATAATAATCTAAGTAGTAAATATTGATCAAACTAAAGATATGATATGAAAGTATTGAAGGCATGTATGGATCCAGGTATATGTAAGAGATAAAAATAATTTTGCAATTATTTAATGTTGTATTGTTGTGAGTGAGTAGTATTTAACATGTGACTAATTTCTCACCATCATGCCAGTTAATCAAAACATAATTCCTGTAACTGAAAAAAATTAAAGAATTAGATATGAAAGATCACCATTTCAGAATAACTATCCTTATTTTTTAACTCTGAATCTCTCCAGAAATCAATAACTAATTTAAAATATCTACCTGAAAAATATTTGATCCTTAAAATTCTAAGTTTTATATGCGACAAATGTGATGAAATGTTTTCTTTCTAAATAGCACATGCAAAATCAAACAAAGGAAAAAAGCTCAATAAAATTCAATTATAAAATAGTAGTTTGTTCTACAAAATTACTGTGCATTAATACTAACTATAAGTTGTATCAATCCCATTGTACTTGGAACCTTACTGAGCAGTCATATGTTTTTGAATAATTAATTATTGCTTACAGTGGTGATGCATCATTAACATAACAGTGGTATATTCAGATAGTCAAACTATCCTTAGGCAAATAGGGTCTTTGGCAAATAAATACTATGTGAATGTAGACTCTGGTGCAAAATAGCATCATGAGCACTTTTATGGAAATATACAGGTTTTAAGAATTGGATAACAAGTCCTTTTGTTTCAGTTTGAAGTAATGGTTTGTTAATGATACATCCCATAATAAGATTTTTCTATCCATGGATTTATTGGCTAAAAGAGTTACTAATATGACAAATTTATTAGCCTGCAATAAGAAACGCCAACACTGAAGCACAGATGGTTCCCTCCAACAAGTGATAATTTGAAACATCAGATTTATCATGAAATAAATGAACCCATTTAGAACAATGGTATTCTGAAAAGAACATTAGGAACAGTAGCAATTAGCATCAATAGTAACTTTATATTTTAGTTTACATTAAGGAAACCTTTCATAAAAGAACTTTGAAAAAAAAGATGCTTCAAGTGCCATGTCAGGAATTTTGATTCTTTATTGAGCTGCAAACTGAAGCAGTTTTCTTGGTTTTATTATATTTGAATTTTCTCATATTTTGCAAAGATTTAAAAATGCGAGTGTGCATGATTATGTTTTGAAACAAAGCTAATTCCTCATTACCCAGCTAAGAAAATGTTGCAGGAAATTCTGGAAATAGCACCTGTGGAAAGTAGCAAAAATCACTGTGGGTAATATGTCCTGTGGTGGTTGGGGGTTGTGGTAAAAATCAACTTTATTCTTCATAAATAAATCTGGGGGGTGGGGGAGCTGGCAAGTATGAATAATGTGTTAGTGTCTTTAAAGATGTATCACCCATAGAGTAAGTATTATCTAGATGTGTGCAAATTGTGGAACACCACTAAAAACTAAAATACAAGGTTGAACTCATGCATATCAACCCTTGTGTAAGTGTTCAAAACTAGCTTCAGTGAATTTTGCTTAAACTAAGCGTCTTCATAATCCATTCTTTCTTTCTGTTGCCCATATTAATTGGCAGAAATATAATCTATGGAAGACTTTCCTCTCAAAAGAACTTGTAAAATTAGCTTAAAAGATGTCTAGTTTTAATGTCCATAAAAGAATGCCTACAATTCTTGTAGAAAGAGTTCTGTGTTTTTGTAAGTAAAATTTGACTCCAAAGTTCTCTTCTCTGAAGAAGAAATTCTAAAGAAAAGATAATTTGGATATCAACCAGCGAAAAATAGTCTAAAATAAGTAGACTGCAGAAATTTAAAGTGTGATCTCGCATATATGAGTGCTGATGGTTTGCATGAAGAACAGTGGTCAAAATCCTGTGATTTACATTTTTAGGTGTTTGTGTTTTAAATTGAATAATTGCTATCATTTAGTGACTATATCTAGTGAATCCATCTATCATCTGTACATCGATCTAGAAAGCATCACGACGTAATAAAATATAGAATTTGTGCTTACAAAAGATCCATATGTATGCTATGAAATTGAAGAAAGAAAAGTGAAAGTCAAAAAGAGGGCCCTGGTTATAGTCAGATAAAGAATGGGTTTTGGGGGTCAGGAGGGAATGGACAGACAGTGTATATTTCAGAAGAAATATATTTGGGATTTTTATATGATTGTACATTACATATTATTTTAAGTTGAAAATATTCTTAGATCTATTGCTTATAGTCCTTGCTAATTTCCTGAGCATTGCACATGGTGAGACACTTTCATAATACCATAGTGGTAGAAATATCAATATCCAAAGAAGATTCTTTGGTGGGTCTTTGGTGATAATGGTGCTCTACGTGTTGCTTTTATGACATCTGTTGTTTATAAGTTGTTTTGTTTTTAAATTTAAAATTTTTGTTTATATTGGGCCCTTCCTGGTGGCGCTGCGGGTTAAAGCACAGCACTGGAAAGCTAAAGGCACTTCCGCATGAGTTCGATCCCCGCCTGCTCCGGAGGTGACCACATGGCGTGGCAGACCTCTCCTGACCCGCCCGCTGCTCCCCTCAGCAGTGTACTTCGTCGATCTGCCTGCTCTGCTCCCCGCTCTGTCTCTGGTGAATCCTCTCACCCTCCGCATCTCTGGCCTGTACCCCAGTTCTGTATGAATAAATAAATAAATCTTTAAAAAAAATTTTTTTGTTTATATATTAAGATATATTTACAAAAGGTATTTGTCTTTTACTCACTGATTGTACATGGCCATTTTCTGTTGGGACTGTAATAAATTTTAAATATATTTAGCAATTTAATTTATATGTTCTCTCGTAACTCCATATCCCTCAAAAAATTGAGATAATTGATATTCATGAAACTGTGCAACAATAACAAAATACACATTTATTTCAATGGTCTGTTATCATTTATAAACATAGACTGTATTCTGCACCATAACACAACTCTCAGTCAGAATGAAGGGATTTGTCATAGACCATGTATTATATGAATACAGTGGAATTCATTTAGAAATCAATAAAAGTATCTGGAAAGTAGGCAAAATTTGAAAACTAAAGAACATATTTCTGCATAACTCAAAGGTCAAAGAAGAAATACAAACAGATACTAGAATTTTGAGGTGAATGAAAATGAGAATACATCAAAATTTATAAGATGGTGCAAAAGTAGAATTTAAGAAATTCATTGCACGGAAAGCTGTGTTGGAAAACAGGAAAGATCTCATGTTAATTACCTAAGATACAATTCAAATAAATAGAAAAAGAATACAAAATTAAATACTAAGTAAGGAAAGAAAAAATCAGAATATAAATCAAGTTGAAAACAGAAAAACATAGAAAATCAGTTTTAAAAAATTGGTACTTTAAGATCAATAAAATTGAAGAAAGTGGTGAAGAGAGAGGAGATATGCACCCACAGTCAGGAATGTAAGAATAAACTGATAGCATTACAGATATTAAAGATAATTAAAAAAATATGAACAATTTTCTGCCAATAAATTTGAGTTTTGATGAAATGGAAAAATGTCGTAAACTGCTAAATTGTATTAAAAAATAATTACATAATTAATCCTGCATCTTTAAGTGAACACATTTATTGTTAAATATATTCTCATGAAGAGGCCTGTAGTCGCAGTGGACTTCATTGGCGAGTTCCAACAAATATTTTTGAAAAATAATGTTAGTTCTCCAGAAAATAGAAGTTAGATTCTTACAGTCTTATCTAGAAAGTCAGAATTACCCTGATATCAGAGCTACACAAAATTATTACATTTAACTATGGACCCTCATTAACATAAATATAAAATATGCTAAACAAAATTTTAGTGAATTTAATCTAACCATATGTAAAAATATTAATCAATCTTTACTAAGTGGTGTTTATCCAGTAATACAAGTTTGAAATAACATTCAAAAACCCCATCCTTTGGCTAATCATGGTTCTAAAATATTCCTCTACATGCCAGGGTCTGTGTTTGACCTGTTTATTTTTTCTAAATTGTTTTATTTGTCAATGTTTGTGTGTGTAGTTTTGTCTGGTAGTCTATGTAGAATTTGTTAAGATCACCAGCTACAGTAGTTTTTACAACTCCTTAAAGTTGGTCGATAATATTGATATGAGGCTATATAGTTAGGTATGTATGTTCATAATGCTATATATTCTTTTTTGTCATTCCTTTCATTATAATACAATATTGTTTCTTTTTTATATTGTTTTGCCTTAAGTTCGATTTCATTACATATTAAGCTTACTACCTAAACAAAATATGGGTCATATTTGTCTTGTACATAGTTTTCCATTTTATTATGTTTTATTTTATCATTAGGTGTGCTTTTAAACTTGAGTGTTTTTTTAAAACCCTCATTCAGAACTTCTATATTGTTGAAACTTTAGTAACAGGCTTATATATTTTTCTTGTAAAGATTATATTATTATTCTGCAAAAACTTTTAGTCAACTCAATACATAACTAAGTAAAGAAGTCAGTTCAGAAATAGAAGGACCAGAATCTTTTTTTTTTTTAAAGATTTATTTATTTGTGCATACAGAACTGGGGTACAGGCCAGAGGCTCAGGGGCGGTGAGAGGCTTCACCAGAGACAGCGGGGAGCAGAACAGGCAGATCGACCAAGTACAGTGCTGATGGGAGCAGCGGGCGGGTCAGGAGAGGTCTGCCATGCCATGTGGTCACCTCCGGGGCAGGCGGGAATCGAACTCAAAGCTAAAGGCACTTCCGCTGAGTTCGATTCCCGCCTGCTCCAGAGGTGACCACATGGCGTGGCAGACCTCTCCTCATCCGCCCGCTGCTCCCATCAGCACTGTACTTCAGCACTATACTTGGTCGATCTGCCTGTTCTGCTCCCCAATCTGTCTCTGGTGAATCCTCTCACCCTCCGCATCTCTGGCCTGTACCCCAGTTCTGTACAAATAAATAAATAAATAAATCTTTAAATAAAAAAAAAGGATAGTTCATAGTTATGGTTTGGAGCTTCATAGAGTGAACTATTCAAAGAGTGTCCCAAGTTTCACATGGTTCCATACCATTGAGAATAAATACTTGTGTGTACCGCAAGTTGGGTGAAATTATGAATAAAAAGCTAGACTTCCTTGTACTACTTGCTTAACACTGCTCATGTAACTCTTTAAAATGAGGGGGTCTGTTAAAAAGTCCCTTGTGAGCTATATAGTACAGTCCTTCCAGCTGGTAGTTTTCCTGGCATATAACTGTGGTTCAGTGCCAGCTGCAGGGAGATAGGGCATGAAAAGCAAGACTGAATGAGATAAGCTAGTAATTATGCCTGTCTGATATGCTAGATGATTGAACTGTTTAAACGAGAAGGTTACTACTTGGAAGAAGACAGAAAATAATCTTGAATGTAATGTAAACTTAAATATTTGGTAGATTCTTTTTTCTTCTGATAGACTTTAATTGGATTTTTAACATGTGTGTATTAAAAGAAACAAATTTTTCATGATTTAGGCTGCCAGTGTGAGCTACAGTGGTTATGTTTGCATGTGAATTATATCTTTAGTTTCATTTTTTTGCTTTGTTTACACAGTATTTTTATGTATTTTGATGTTTTTAGTGTATGATGCATTATTTTGAAAATTCGTATTTGAATGCTACTTCTCTCTTGTGAATCAATAGTAATAAGTTAAATCAGAAAATACTGCTTCTCTTTAAAGCTTGGCCATTCCGGGGCAAGTTATGGGCACTTATCTTGATGTTTTACTTTCAGGTTGTCTAAGCAAATTGGAAAAAGTGCACTGAAGGCACTTTCACATGTGATATCTGTTAAATGTCATTTACAATTTATGTATTCTTACACAGAATTTTCCTTTTATCTATAGAGATGCAAAAATAAAATTTCTCCCCTGCTACTTTTTTTTTTTAATCTTATTTGGCAAATGGATATTGAAATATATATCTTGGTACTATATATATTAGCAAAATTATTTTATTCATCAATTTCATTGTATGTTTATATCTGTTAGGAGTTTCAGTCTTTACTCTTACATTTAGTTGGTAATTAGGAAGATTTGTTTATCTTTAGTTTTCAAAATAAAATGGCTCTTAACCTTCACTCCTGAATGTAAGTTGTGACTTGTGCAGTCATATCTTTTCATCTATTTGTGACTTATTTACATTAAATATGCATGTCATATATAATACATGCTTAGCTGATGCAAAAACTGCTATAGTGTTAGAAAGGAATCATTTAAAATATTTCACGAAACATCTAAAGCCATAAGGAATTAATAATCTTAAGGCTAAGCAACACAAATATACAACTGACAAAGTTTACTTTCAAATGCATTTAAAATATATGTGTGTCTGTATGTGTGTGTGTGTGTATATATATATATATATATATATATATATATATACACACACACATATATATTTCTCATCAGATTTTCATGACTCATTGTGAGAAAATAATGTTAGAGAAGAAAAAATTAAATGTATGTCCCTGTGCATTTTGTAAACTACTGTAGTTGAATGCATTGGTTTCACCACTTTAATTTGTTTATATACTTGCTAAGTCTTCCAATAACTATTTGATATGGGTCAGGCTAAATATGAAAAGATAAAGGATAAAAAGATTTTTAAAGATGAAGGAATTGCTCTAATATGAGGTTCAGCTAATAAACCAGGGAGAAACAGAGACAGCAAGAGAATTAAAAAGTTGAGGATATTTGATAAGCATGACCTCTCATATTTGTAAAACACTTAACAGATTTTACCCTCATTAGTAACTGCTGATATTGTAGATCACAGAGATGGCATTTTTGGTAGTGGAAGCTTGGTTAATGGGAATTAAATAATGAGTAAATGGGTAAAAACACCAAGGCAATGAGAAAGACATACAGAGTTTACAATGAAAGGAGCAATATAGAGCAAAGTTAACTGGAGGAGAAATGGAGACACTAAATTTTAATTAATTGAAGCATATTTAGTGATGGATGAGAAATGTATGAATAAGAAAATCATGAGAGATACAGATAACTTATAGGTTGTAGAGCTGCAAAAGAATTATGCGCTCTGATATAGAAAGGGTAAAACAGGAGAAAAAGAATAAATGTGGAGAAATAGTTTCAGGTTGAAGTATTGATGATATTTATTATCTAAGGTTCTGTAGTTATAGCAGTAAAGTTTTTCCTAAGAATTTGAGTGTGCAAAAAGATAAAAAGCTTAATAGATATTTTAAGATATAGAGTAAAAATTATATACGAGTTGCTCAGAAGAGGAGTTAAGCCTCCAACTGATAGTAGGGTAGATGCAGAGTTTACTGACTTTCTCAGCAGTACCTGGCAGAGGAAGGAGCAGGGACTGAGAGAGCAGATGTCACTTTTCCTAGAGTTAAAGAAAATGTGAACCCCAGATAATATAAAACTTAAATAAGTTATTAGAACTATTTAATTTTGAGTTTTTCATGTGTGAAGTTTTTTTGTATTTTTTAATTTTTTTGAGGTAACTGTTATGGTTCAGAGATATTGAATCGCACCTCTTGAAATGTGTGTTATCACACCACATCCAGTGTAGCCTGGTCATCCAGAGAAGGTGGTGACTTCCTGCAAAATTCTGTAGAAACCAACTATGCCAGATACACCAGGTAACTGATCATAGTCAAAGACTATGCTTGGATCTCAGACCCACATGAGGGAGAAACTGGGGGCTCATTATCATGAAAACTGATGTCTTTAACTATGCTTCTGATGCATTTAGTCTTCAAAACACTTGGACCACAGCTTCCTTACCCCTACCAATGAAGGGACTGGGCTTTCTTCACTTGGAAAGGTTGATGCCTTTCTGAACAATGCACTTTCTGTATACTACAACTTGCATTACTTTTGTATAGTCCTTTGAGGTAATTTGAGGAAGGGCTGGTACTGCTAGGTTAAGTTGGAGTCAGTTTCTGGCACATTATAATATCCTTGTATCATAGCTCCTGGTCAGGTCAGTAGAGGAATTTATCTTGCAATTAAAGATTCACAGTGAAGGATCTTAATCTCACCAGGAATCTGAGATCTGTCCCTGACAGAATTTCTGTTTTCTGCTATCCTGTGTTATTGGACAACCAAGCCTGAGCATCTGCCATGGTGACTGGTCCATGAGTTTGCCTTTGAAAATTCTGTGTTAGCCTGTGTGTGTTTGTGTCTGTTGGCCATTCTCTGACATCTGGGGACATCATCTTTAGAATGAAGATGGACAGATCTTGGTTATGGCTAATCCGAAACAGGAAGATACCGAAGTGTATAAAGGAGCTGGTTGAGTTTTGCAATATGCTAGAATAAAATGATTTGAAATCACCAGGTATAAGGGGTGAGACAAACACAAAGGACTATAGTAAAAAACAATAATTAATAATTAATTAATGATTTGAATTCATGCATGTAATTATCATGCATTATTTCAAGGTACAAACGACAAAGCTGTGAAAAATATTAAGACGTATGTTGTAAATAAAAGAAACACTATCAAAAAGATAAAGTTTTAAGAAGAATTTATCTTCTGCAAAGTTTTTATGCAAAGACATTTTTTATCTACTGTTTCTGGGCACTATTATTTAAAAAAAATCTAAAAAAAAGTGGCTAATGGATAATTTGATGAAGGGAATGTTCTGACAACTACCAAATAAGTAGTTTTCTAGAACTTAGGAAATCACAAGGTATTTGGTGGATATTCAAAAGGTAATTGTTGGTATAATCGCTAATGATGTAGTCTGTCATAAAGGATTAACTGAAGTTTTCTGTGTTCAGAATTCTAAAAACATCAAATATTGTAGTTTTTCAATTCAGGGCACAACATATCAAATTTAAGTGTACCTTGAAATTGGTGATACCTTAATTTTTTTTTTTTTTTAAGATTTATTTATTTATTCATACAGAACTGGGATACAGGCCAGAGGCTCAGGGGCGGTGAGAGGCTTCACCAGAGACAGAGTGGGGAGCAGAACAGGCAGATCGACGAAGTACACTGCTGAGGGAAGCAGCGGGCGGGTCAGGAGAGGTCTGGCTCGCCATGTGGTCTCCTCCGGGGCAGGCGGGAATCGAACTCATGCGGAAGCGGCTTCAGATTATCAGTGCTGTGCTTTAACCCGCTGCGCCACCAGGGAGGGCCAGTGATACCTTAATTTTTAACAGATATTAACTAAGTGTTCATAGTGCAAAATTAACTGTAGTAAAATACCCTCTTAAACATGTATTATTTCATATGGTTATGTTTTATATAACTTGTCACTTCTGTCTTAGATGATGCTGAATGGTCTCTAGGAATTAGAAAACAGAGAGTATCATATATGGATATTACAAATATAAATTAATAACACTCTAACATTTTACCCTCTCTCTAAGGCTTCAATAATAAGTGCATTTTGTCAAATTGCAATCTTCTCTCTGAAATTGTTTAAATAATAGAATGCCAATAAGAAAACTGGTTGTATAAAACACAAAATCAGCAAAACAAAATGGACAATGTGAATCTTTATTGCTTTCTGTAGCTATGAAAATTATAAGTGGATTTTTCTAAGCTGTCTGGATTGCAGATTATGCTGACAGCTTGTAAAGATTTTGTTCCAGATGGACTTAAATTAGAACTAAATATCTATTTCAGCATCTATGAATTATTATAGTCTGCAGTCTTAGAAAACCATTAGAAAATTTATTGCATTTTGGTTTTGCTCACCACTTACAGGTACCTGAATTGTGATAACTTGTAGTTGATAATTGTTAAAAGTTCAGAATTGCAATATTTTTACTCTTGGTGAGAAGTAGGAAAAAATGAAGGATTTTTCATGTCTCTCAGATATATTGGCCTATTCTCCAAATGACAGGTTCCTGACTGATCAACTGTACCACCTGCTACTAAAGCTCAGTAATATTAGTCTGTGGAATGGTTTCATTCTCATCTCACACCTCAGAGATCTTGCGCTCAACCCCAGGCATCCCTTGTGTGTTTAAATCAGCTTAACGGCTCATACAGTGTGCTGATTTCCTTGTAGGCCTCTGTTTTCTCAAAAAGTGATCACCTTTTGCCAATGCCCTCAGGATTAAACAGGGCAGTCTGGTTTTCCTTTTCTGCATTGGCTATACCTTTGTAGTCAATAAAAGACTAACTAGAAAAGAATCAGCTGATGAGAGAATCAATCTTCTGGAAGCCTCCCCACAGTTTTCTCATCATTTTTGTGCCGTCTGTCATCTCAGATTGTAAAATGGAAACCAAAACTCAGTATGTGGGAAGACTTTTACTGCTCCTTGTTAACAAAAACAGTAAGACCAGGGGTTTTGATCTTATGAGTGTATAGGTAAACAGTAAGCTGTAAGTGCACACTCTTGAAGTGGCTTTTCTCTGTTTCTAATGGAGGTTTGCAAAGAATTATCAAAGTGGTATCAAAAAGGTCTCCTAACATACTGTAGTGTGGATATCCATTCTGAGGAGGTCAGGTTAAATCTGAAGGTCTGATATATGACGATACTGGGGTATCTTATGATACAGCAAGCAGTACTGTGTGCTTCTTACTAATAGAGAAATATAATACAAATCCTTTCTGCATTTTTATAAATGCGGTTACATTGTAATAATTTATTTCTGTAGCACTGCATTTTTAAATCAAGTGACATTTTGTCTTATTTAACTTTACTTTAACAACTTTATCTCACATAATTGCTTTCTTATAGACTATACAAAAATGCATTTGAAATATATTCAGATTACTTTGGCAGATAAAGGTCACTTCTTCATATAACCCATTGTATATATTTTCACCAGCACCAGAGAGAATCTGAAAATAATTTTCTTTCTGCTTTTACTTTATGGTCTTAGATCTCATTTATAACTTGAAAGCACAATGAGCAGAGGGAATTTAAACTTGCTAACTGATCCTATTAAAATACAAAATAGAGTCTAAAATTTGCTTTTTTTTTGCTTGAGTTCAAGCTTTTAGTCAGTTACAATGCTATCAGAACGGTTTGGCTTCTCCCTCTGGTAATATGTAAAATACATTTAATAAAAATAAAAATGTATCTTTAAATATGTGAAATCCATTTAAAATTCTCTAGTATGAATTATAATATTGAATTATGAAGAAGTAGAATGATTTTATTACTTCTTTTCAATATCATTGAAATAGCCCACTGATTAAATTATTACTGCTTTCTGGAGTTGGGAGTATGGTTTAGTGAGAATAGATTCAAATTTTTCTACTAATTAGTTCTCATATTACTGGAAATTTGAGTGTGTCAATATATTATTTTATATTGTGAAGATTTTTAATTTTATTGATAAATGTATATAGTAGAAAGGGAATAACAGAACACTATTATTGCTTTCTATGCATTTATCTGGAATTTATTTCAATTTAAATCAGACATAAAATTTTCTCATAAATTGGAGAAACTGGAAGTGTAGAATATTCATCTCATTATTTTATTACTATTCATCATTCATATTTATTGAATATTCATTACCATTTTCATCATTAGATAATGCAAAATATCCAAGATTAAATAAAATTAGAACATAATTGTGCTTTTCATATTTTAAAGCTATTCCTTTCAATATTGGACAACACTTCATTTTCTCATAATGTTATCCATTAGGTTTCATCATTGTTTTATATATTTTATTTGGGTTATTTTTTGTTTTATATTTAGATAAGATACTGTTTCATTTTATAGCCCAAACTTGTCATTATTTTTAGTGTTGGTTTGTCACAGAATATTTAAATTCTCTTCCATCATAAAATAATATGTACTATGTTGACACATAGAAAATACTTCATTATCACCTAGTGATTCAACAAAAGGAAGAACTGCTCCTTCTTCATTTTTTCTCAAAGTCTAGAGATCCTGTATTTTTTAGGAACTAGAATGTACACACCACTGTGATGTGTACATCTAGGACCATCAAATAGTATAAGGAATTTACCAAAAATAATGAGGTTTTGGATTACTTAAGACAGTAATTAGGAGAGAAGAACTTTATAAATACTTTTCTTGTTTGTTATCTTTTGTCTATATCACACATCTTTACTGCAGGAAACATTCTTCCATGAGAGAATAAGTTGATTATATTTATCATGAATCCATGTTTGAGTTAAATGAGGGTAGTGAAAGAGAAAGTGAAAAGCTCAGTCAATAACTTTATTTTCAAGTATTTCTCTCTGTGTATATATGTACAGTCTAACTTATTCTGAGTCAGTGTTGGTTTTGAAATTTTATAAACAAAGTGATGGTAAGGCTGTCCAGATAAATATTATGTAACTGAGACATAGCTAGTGCATGAGTTGCTTTTCTCATTTGCAACTTGTAAATGTTAGACTGTTCACAGTGTTATAAATGTTGATTGAATAAGTTATAGAACTAAGCAAACAGGACTAGGAAAAATTACAAGTCAATTGGAAAATTATTTAATATGTAATAGGGAATATAAGTATTATGCTAAAATAACATCATTTTCAGTTGAGGTATATTTTACTTAAAAAATAAGAAAAAATATCAAATAACAAAGATCAGGAGAAACTTGTATATTTCACAATTAAGATAAAAACTCCAGAATTTTACTGTAATATTCCACAGTATTCTTGTTTGCTCTTCACTTGTGCTTTCATACTTCCCCACCTAGATATACTTTTTATAACTAAAGAAAATACAAAGGAGAAAGGGGAAAAAAATGGACTCTTTAAATGTAGTGAAAACTGTAGTTGTGACAGTCCCTCCAAAGTAATGAACTTTCACCATACCATATTACAAAAATTACATATACAAGATAGATCAACTTGAATGTAAGAGCTGGAAATGTAATAGGTGGAAGAAAAACATTAAAAAATATGTATTTGTTTTAGTGAGATCTTTGGAGACTCAACTCCAAAAGTAACGGGAACAAAAGCAAAAGTAGGCAAAGGTGTCTATATTAATTGCAAATGTTCTGCATAGTGGAAGACACTGTCATTTAAATAAAAAGACACCCTACTGAAAGGGAGACTGTTACATACTTGACAAGGGGCTAATATCAAAAATATAGAAAGAATGCTTAAAACTTAACAAGAAACAATCCAATCATAAAATGAGCAGAAGAGCTAAATAGACACTTTCAAATAGGACATATATTTTGGCCAATGGGAACATGAAACATTTTTTAGCATCATTTATCAGGGAAATGCAAATCAAATCCACAGTGAGATACCACTTGACTCCAATAAGAATGTTCAATATCAAAAACCAGAAAGTACCACTATTGGGAGGATGTGAAAACATAGGAATCCTCATATGCTATTGTCTGGAGTCCCCAGGGAAAACACTATGGATGTTTCTCATTAAAAATAAATCTACTATATAATCTAGTAATTCCTGTCCTAGCTATTTTCCAAAAAGTTAAAAACACTTATTTGAAAGGATATATGTACTCCTATATTCATTTGTTAATATATTTACAATAGATATGGGAACAGCTTACTTGCCTCCAGAACAGATGAGTACATTAAGAAGATTGGTATACAACCTTTGAAAGTTGACTGTACACTGAAACATTTGCAAGGGAAGGGAGAACAGGAGGGATGCAATCAAATGGGGAGGGAGCACAATGGACTGAGGTGACCTATGGATGCTTTTGTAGAGGCTGTGCTATGGTGAATACACCTAGAGGGAGAGAGCCTTTGCTTCCAAATTACTAACAATGAGGTAAACCAATGGTACTTCCATTAAAAATCAAACCAAAACTAAGCACTGTCCATACCCCCCAAAAAGATGTAGAATTTTGTCACAATGGAATATTATTTAGCTATGAAAAATGGAATGTTGCCATTCTTGGTATGCATAGAACTGAAGGGGGTAACATGCTAAGCAAAATAAGTCAAATGTAGAAAAAACAATACTGGATTATTTCACTCATGTGAAATATTAAAAACAAAGGAACAGACAAAACAAAACCAACTCTTGAAATCTGGTGCAGCACTGAAACTGAGGAAGGTGGGAGGTGAGGGTGAAAATAAAGAACAATGGATTTATGGTAGACGATTATTTCAGCCTGGATGGTGGATGTGATTTGATGACATATATCTGAAAATAGATCAGCTTTTACCATTACATAATATATAATGTTACAAATGTACATGACCCCAATAAAAAACAACAAAAAATCAAATCATGCTAATGAAAATAATAAATCATATGCAATAATAGACATCAATGATATCTAATCATGGATCACTTCCAATTACTGACTTCATTAATTTATATAATTAATTATAATAATGTATCACTGCATTAATAAAACAGTAAGAGAATATTTGCACATCACTGTTTTCAACCTAAGAATTTAAATATGTGAAGATCCATAGAACAAAATACAAAACAAAAATCTTTTACTGTTGAGTGAATTAAGGCAAAAAAAATAAATAAAATTGAATCTTTGGGTGATATTGGAATACAAAGTGCAGGAAAAGTTTGATATCCTTGTGGAGATGAGTCACACACTTTTAAGCTTTCAAGTAACCTGTTAGAAAAAAACACATTGTGAGTTTTATAATTCATAAGATCCATAATCTAGTTGCCTTGGCTACACAGATACTACTATCAAGGCAAAACTTCCTCGGGGTCTCCATTGAGTAGGCACTATTTAACTTAGGGAGTATTATTCAGATTAATATCTTACACAGGGTGGGTTGATTAAAACTATTTTATATTTATGAGGTAATTACATTGTGATGTTAGTTGTATCCCTAGTGTATATAACAGAAGATACTAGTATCCTTGTCATTTTGCCCAAAAACAAGTAAAGACATGCATTGAGGAGACATTTATTACTTAATCAGTCTTAACACTATACAAGTGGTATTTATGGAAAACAATTCCCAACTGTTATATTATTCTAAAGCTTTAATATGCAATAAAAACCATCAACATGCCTAAACAGAGAGATATGGTGTTTCTATATTGATTTAATTGTTTTCTATATTGATTTAACCTAACAATGAATTGATTAGATTATGCAATTTTGCAGTTGGTATTCTGGTTTACACATACTGTCTTCAGAATCTTCATGATGTGACTAGGATTATGATTCATAATCACCAGATTTATTCACTTTTGCTTATATCAAGATGGATTCCCTTCATGGGCTAACAGGAGCACATTACCTTTACTGGTTATGGTAATTGAGAGTTGTTTTGTTTTTATCATAAGTCAAAATTCCAAGGAGATCCATTGTTCTATTACCCAGGCCTGGATAATGTGATTTCTACTTGCCTAGTTTTGTGCTATGGGTAAGAGATGCTAGTTCATACACACCATGTAAAATAAGTATGAGTTGTCCAGACTGTGAGAACTCTGATGAAAAACAAATAAGAATAGTGAAACTTGTTTATACTTTATAACTATCTTTTTATGGTATAATTTGGTAACAACAAAAGCTCAGGTAAACATTATTAATCATTTTAGGGTCTATCTCTTACTTCTTCCAGCATATTATTTTAACTTGTGTCCTAAATTTTCAGATATTGTTGATTTTCACACCTTTCCTAGTTTTCTAGAAAGAAGCCATTTGAGGGAAAATATATTTATTGATCAGCAACTGCTCGTATTCCCAGTTCTACATTTTTTTATGTTCATTATATTAAATGTAGCAGATAGTGTAAGGTGAGCACATGACTCCACAATAATAGACTAAAGTTCCACTGTCTGGTAGTGCTGTGACTAAGTTTGTTCAAACAGGATATAGCAGAAGTGGTTTGTACAGCTTCTAAGACCTAATTAAACACACAGCTCATTACCTATGACAATTCCAGGCCTCACTTTTCTTTGATTATAACAGAGGGTTTATGAAGAGACGTAGCCTTGACCATTCAAATGATAGCACATTGTCATTCTTAATTTCATGGGGTCCATCAATAAAATAATCTGTGGAGAGAAGCCGAGTGGAGCACACATGTGAAAAAGGAGAGTTCTACCACAATTTTCATTATCCTATATCTGAAAATTAGCATTTATTTCAACTATAAATATAAAAGGTCTTTGTAGGCTTAGCAGTAGGTTTGACTTATTAATGATATAACAAGTACTTTCTTATACTATATATAGTATATTATACTATATTAATTATATTAATTATACTATATTATAGTCAAGTATGCATCAAAGTAGTATTTATGTTCATCCTTACTGGGGAATTTTGGTAATTTTTAGATTGAATCGCTTAGTCTTGATTATTAATGTACTCTATTTTGTAAGTTTAGTCTAAGGTTGGATGAATATATACTTTGTCACCAAAATTAAGATAAATTCTAAATTAGATAATAGACAGAACACTCAGGAAGTTCTGCTTGCTCAACTAAATAATTATCCTAGTATTTGCCAGTCTATGATAGCTGTGTTCTCTGATCATCTGCCAGAATAAATTCCTGAAGGACAGGAATCCAGTATATATCCTATTTTTGTTAATAAAGTTTTATTGGAACTTAGGCACGTTTATTTATGTATCATCTATAGCTACTTTCACACTGCAATACCAAAGTTTTATAGTTGCCACAAGGACTGTTAGCATACAAAACCTAAAATATTTGCTCTCTGTTCCTTTAAAGGACCAGTTTTCCAACCCTTTTCTTGAACATGAGAGGAATGAATAGGAGCTTGACTTTGTCTCACTTGCTCACTTGTACTCTATGCTGTGAAGGCAGAAGAATCGTCATATCAGAATTTGAAGAATAAACCAGGTAGGAGAACATGAACCACTCTTCAGACTGAGTGTATGGATTGCTTGGAACTCAATATTTAGTCAGAGGACAGATACACCTGTCATTTAAATATATTATCTAGTAATAATACCAGACAGAAAGGGAGCACACAACTGATAGGTTTCCTTAATAAGAAGAGAACAACCATAAATTAAAACTTCTGTTAATAAAAAAAATGATTATTTCAAATCAAGAGAGCAAAATTCTAACATGAACAATCTTCAGTATAATTGTATATTTCTTACTTCCACTAGCATTATTAATGGGGCTACAGTTTGACCTGACAATGAGAATAGCTTCCCTTGTGGCATTGTGGCAATTCTATTTCTGTACTTTGAGAAATAAAGGAGTAGACAAAGGATAAAAATCCTTGCTTGAGCTGCTGAAACAAAACATAGTGTGAAGAATTTCCAGTTACTCAGGAGCTCAAAGGATCCCAATTTCACAGCACCCGAGTATTGGATACTTGATGGACACTCACTGAAAAGACCTTAGTCCCTTGAATCAGTATTCATTTGGGAGACTAACACTGCATTTGGGGTCCTATAGACAAATGAATATAGTAATAAAATTTCTTTTGGGAAGGAAAAAGATACCTCATATGGAGCAATCATTAAAGACCACAACCTAGCAGCTAGTATGTCCCATTTGGGTGCATTGAGGAAGTAATAGGGAATTTGCCAGTCAGAGGCTCTGCTAAGCTATTGCAGGTACCAGGACTTTATTGCCATGGCCACATATCTCCTAGACTTACTGATACAGAATATGTTTTATCTTATATTGTTGTTATTTTTTAAAAAGATGTATTTATTTATGTATACAGAACTGGGGTGCAGGTCAGAGGTACAGGGGCGATGATAGGATTCACGAGTCAGAGTGGGGTATAGAACAGGCAAATCGAAGAAGTACTGCTGCTGAGGGGAGCAGCAGTTGGGGGTTAGGAGAGGTCTGCTGTGCCATGTGGGTCACCTCCGGGGCTAGAGATCAAACTTGCACTGAAGCGGCTGCCTCTAGCTCACAGTGCTGTGCCCTAATTCATTGCACCACTAGGAATGGCCCTATATTGTTTTTTTTTAATAAATATTTTTTTTAACGTGGTTGGGGAGAAAAGCAAATATAGACACTAATTTAAGAATAGGACAAGGGGGCCCTCCCTGGTGGCGCAGCGGGTTAAAGCACAGCACTGAGAATCTAAAGCTGCTTCTGCATGAGTTCAATTCCCGCCTGCCCCCGGAGGTGACCACATGGTGTGGCAGACCCGCCCGCTGCTCCCCTCAGCAGTGTACTTCGTAGATCTGCCTGTTCTGCTCCCCACTCTGTCTCTGGTGAAGCTTCTCACCGCCCCTGAGCCTCTGGCCTGTACCCCAGTTCTGTATGCACAAATAAATAAATCTTAAAAAAACAAACAAACAAACAAAAAACTTATAATAAAAAAAAAGACAATGGAAAATAGGACAAGGGTACAATGGATTACGCTATTGGCAGAATTTAGTGGAACATGAAAAAATGCTAGAAAACCTAAGTCTGAAAGCATTATTGACATTTTAATAGGTAGATATTATCCTGCTCCATTCTTCTTCTTCTTGACCAAATGATGATATCCCTTGATCTAACCCATAATAAATCTCTTTTAAAAGAAATTTTCCTTCTGTTGTTATCTTCTCAACTTTCCCTATTGCCACACCCCCAATTTTTATCTTCTCTTCCTTTTTCATTTTTTCTTTCATAAAAACAACTTCCTTTGGGCATTTTTATCTTCATAGACACATGACAAATGTTACTACATGCTATGCTATGGGAAACATCTAAAAGTATAACAAAAGACTTACTAGATACTTTCTAAACTCTACAGTAAGGAGAGTAAATTTTAAAAGTGAGTTGTACAATATTTAAGAAAGATCCTTGAAGTATTACCAGTGAGGTCCTGAATAATTTGTCCAAGGCATTCATGACTATATTTGAAAAGTCCAGGGGAATTCTCTATCAGGCATCTAAGTGTGTAGAGGGTACAGACTTTGATCTTCAAAATGTAATCAAGGAAAGAAGCAAGAGTGAACTAAAAGTGATGAAGAAATATGAAGGAAGGAAAGTAGAAGGTTTTGGAGGATGATGAAGGAAGATTTGGGAATTGGAAGTATCAGATGGGAACAAAATTGAAAAGAAAAATAGGAACCAGACTGTAAAAGAATTTGGACACTTATTTACAGTAATTTAGCAATTATCTGCCTATGAAGTGCTCTGTCCAGGGAACATACATTTGTAACAGTTATGTAAGATATGGCTTTTATTCTCAAGCAGTCATTAGCCTTGTGGTAGTGGTAGGCAAATAAACAGTACCAATTCCAACTGATAGGCATGTTCACAGAATATCCAAGTATGAGAAATCAGAGAACAGATCCTTTAAGGAAATGCTCCTGGTGGAAATGATGCCTGCAATATGTTCTAAAGACTGCGAAGAATCCAGACTGGCTTGGAAAGCTGAGAAGGGCCTTTATGCAGAGGGGCTGGAATGAAAACATGAAAGGGAAAGGTGAAACATATATTCACTAGCAATTTGTATTACATCAGCATATATCTTTAGGTGTAGAGGGTAGTATATCAGCTTAGAGACTCTAGGAAGCATCAGATATTTGAGACTTTGGACTCCATACTAAGGAAACCTATAGACAAGAGGGAGATGACAGGTGTTGAAGGTAACAGTTATGTGTTGATTATTGTGAGTTAGAGTGGATAACAATTTAAAAGCAAGACTGTGTGAATATAGGAAGTCTGGAGAAAGAGGGGAGAATTGACCAGATTGGTGTTTTTAACACTTGGAAACTCATCACAAATGTAGATTTTATATCTGTAACTGAAAGATTTATGTCACCATTAACAGGGGAGAAGAGTCAGAGCTTTTTTTAATTTTAGAATGTGCTGAGAAATTTGAATTTTGATTCAGATACATGAGTATGTGGATCTTATGAATATTTACATTATCATTATTATGCCCTTATGAATGTGTAAAAAATTGATCTGATATACAGAATCAAATCAAATTTAAAGTGACAGGACAATCTAGTACAAAAATTAAACAGGCAGAAATTCAATTTTTACTATCTGGCAGACTCTTGTGATAATCATAAGTCTTGAGTTCAGATTCAAAACACATTAGACAAATGTCTAAACTGACTGGTATATAGTAATGTGTTCTTTTCCTAAAAAAATATGTAATTATATATTTGGAGTTTACTTCTACACTTCTGGTAGCAAAGACCATTTCAAAGTAGCCATTGTTGTCAAAATACTCAGCATTATATTATAATTTTGCATATTAGACTTAATATGGAAAAAACTACAGAAATCAGAATGTTATCCACCCATTCTCTATGCAAATTTTAGGCTTATCTCATATGCAGTAATTTTCATCATTTCATTAGTAGAAGCCAGAACTCGTTCTCCTTCTCAGAAATATCTTGATTATGACAATGCAGACAACTGGTTTCGATTGGTCTGAAAAATTGTTGAGAAATTTGGAAGACAGACACCTATCTAACCGTTAGAACACAAACTTAGAGAGGACAGGTCTTTATATCTGTTCCCATTGCCAAGAACAGTGAATTTGCCATAAGGTTTTGTTGAACAAATTAATTTATTTTTGAATGCTCACTTATGATTGCTTTATTTCATGCCTTCAATATCGGCATAAGAAAACTTTCTGGGTAAATAAAGGTTTCAGATAGCTGAAGCTAATCCCTTAAAACTCTTTATTTTAGCTCTTTTTGATAAACATTTTTTTAAGATTGTATTATATGTGTTAGATAAGAGAATAGGTTTCAATTGATTTAACCATTTCATGATGACTCAGGTCCATTATAATAAACATTAATCACTATACTTTGCAGCAAAACAATGCAGACCTCAGAGACCATTGAATTAGACAGAATGGTTTGCATCTAGTATCTAATGGACACAAATTGCTGCATTTTTCTGGTTGATCTTCTGTTCTCAACTGCTTTTCTTCTGTCACCTGTCACTCTTAGTTGCCAGGGAAACCAGACAACCACATTTGTTAAAACAGTGATCTTAATTTTAGACATGTAACACCTGAATCTGCATTTGTTACATGGATTTTCCCAGATAATTGATTTCATAGACTATGGCTGGTTGTCACAGTCCCCCTTTCTTGCTAGCACCCCTGGAAATTTCCATAATGAGAACGAAAAAACATTTTTAATAGTTAAATTGTAATGATTAATAGCTAATTATAATGACACACATTAAATACTATTTGTATGTTGCATTATACATTTGGATTTTGTTATATCATATCATATCCTTTTCCCGCATAAAGATTAACGATCTATTCCTTTCCTGCACTGATATTGGACACTGTGTGTGTGTGTGTGTGTGTGTGTGTATGTGTTAGTATAAAAGTATCATTGCTTTGGAACTCAGTTTATTTATCCAGATTCCATAGTACTCTTTGTTCCCTTTGAATTTATATATGAGAAATTTTGGAGGGTAAATAACTTATTAACTTCCCAAAGTCAGTTCTTATATATAACACACACCAGAATAAAAAATAATCTTTCAGATCTGTTCAACTCAGTTATCCATATGCTTTAGACATCCCTTCCTAATATCTACTTTGGTTTTCCTGAAATTCTCAAACCCCATGATTTACAACTTAGTCTCTATTAAAATTTTCTGGGTCATGCATTAGAAGAATTAGCATTGTTAAAATAGCCATCTTAACCAAAGCAATATGCAGATTCAAAGCAGTCCCTGTAAGTTTTAATGACATTCTTATAGGAATAGAACAAACAGTACTGAAGTTAATTTGAAACATAAAAGACCCCAATAAGCCAAAAAGCAACCCTGACAAAAAAAATACATAAGGTGATGGAAATAACATATAGGAAGATGTGTATATATCACAATGGAATAAAACACAGTTATTAAAAAAAACTTGCCATTTATGACAATATGGGTAAAACTGGTGGGGATTATACACTTCCAGACTTTATTCCACAAAACTATGACAATAACAACAATATTATTCTGGAAAAAAAAACCAAAGACATAGATAAATGGAATAGAATTGAGAACAGAGAAGAAACCACACTTACATGAACAATTAATCTTCAACAAAGGAGCCAAGAATGTATACCAGAGCAAAGAAAGCCTCTTCAATAAATGTAGTGGGAAAGCTGAATAGCCACATGCAAAAGAATGAAATTAGACCACTATTTCACATCATACCACAATTTAATTCAAAATGAATTAAATACTTGGATATAAGATCTGAACCCATAAAATATATAGAAGACGACACAGGCAGAACACTTCCTGACACTGGCTTCAGTGATGTCCTTGTACACTCACCTGCAACAGCAAAGAAACAAAAATCAATATAAGCATATATAACCAAAACTAAAAATCTCCTGCATAGTGAAGAAAATTCTAAACAAAAAGGCATCCTACTACATGTTAGAGAATATTTGCACACCATATCTGACAAGAGGTTGCTATCTATGACCTATAAAGAACTAATACAATTTAATAAAAGAAAACAATCCAATAAAAAATGGGCAAAATTTATAATTAGGACTTCTCCAAAGACATACAAGCACATGAAAAAATCCTCAGCATCACTTATTATAAGGATATGCAAATCAAAACCACTACAAGCTACCACATCTATGACACTATGTGTTGACAAAGATATGGCAAAATAGGAATCCTTACACATTGTTGGTAGGAATGTAGACTAACTCAGCCTCTAAAGAAAACAATGTTGACGTTTTTCAAAAGATTAGAAATGGACTGCCGCATAATCTAGCAATTTCACTTCTATCTTATCTGTCCAGGAATGCAAAATATTAAATTGAAATGAATGTATGCATTTCTATGCTCATAGCAGCCCTGTTGACAAAATCCGATATGGGAACGAGCTAAGTAGTAAAAGACAGATACATGGATTAAGAAGATATGTGTTCACATATATGTTGAAAGGAATACTATGCAACTATTAAAAGATGAAATCTTGCCATTTGTGACAACATGGGTAAAACTGGTGGAGATTATACTTAGTGAAGTAAGTCAGAAGGAGAAAAGACAAAGACAAGATTATGCTACTTATATGTGGACTATAGAGAAACAAAACACATAGTTAAAACCAAGCCAATCAATCTGACTGTAGAGTTGAGGATAGCAAATGGGCAGAGAGAGGGAGAAAGCAGGGTCAGGAGGGGGCACAATGGACTATGGTGGTGAAATATGGGTACCTTAGTTGTGGTTGTGGTATGGTAACATATCTGCAATGAATGATAGTATACCTCTAAAACATATATAGCATTACTAACCAACTTTGTAACAACAATAATAATAATACTCATCACCACAAACTGCTATGTATTGTGGCCATTTGGTTTGTCTACAGTCTTATTTACTCTCATGAACTTATCTCCCACTATAATGTTGGCCTTTTGCTGTTCATCAGATTCATCAAGTAAGGCTTTTGTGTCTCCTATACTTTTTTCTATTCCAATGCTTATTTCCCTATAACTTGCTTCCTTCATACCTTCAGCTCAAAAGTTAGCTTTTCCTTGACCATCCTAGTGAAAAAAAAAAAAAAGCATGCATACTTTTATTTATCTTCATCAGAGTCTATTACATGACTTTGTTCATTTTATATACATTTATCTGTACATCCCTAATCCAAGAAGGGATGTAAGACTGCTGAGAAAGGAGCTTCATTTATTTTATTTGCCTATCTATGTGTATGTATGTATGTATATGCATGTATGCATATATATAGATATGTATGTTATGTGGTGGTAAGATGCTTAACATTTAAACAGTCCTTAATACATAAGTGTGGGATCAATGAATGGATGAATAATGGTCTTTAGGTCTCCCAATTATTTTCTAGGTTCTTTTTGAGAAATATTTGTCTCTAACCTACCCTTAGATTCTTGTTTCTACTTATTTACCCTTTAATGTTTACTTTAGTCAAACCTACACTAAATCAATTTGTTCTGTCCTGAGGATAATTCCATGCCTAACCTATATTACATAATCTTTGTGACATCTACTTTCTCTGATACTCAGGAGCCTTTTATTGCCTTAATTTGGGCCTGTGGTTTTGGTTGAAGCTGATTGTGGTTATCTACAGCCTCATTGCCAGTTAAGATAGAAATTACTGTATAGATTTTATTGTTTAAAATAGTAGAAGTTTTGAGTAAGGACATATTCAGGAAATCATGCTTGATGTATATTGGGATTTTAATAGTTTGTTTATATAACACTTGGTGAAATGGTATTGAAAAATATCTTAGAGGTAGATGTTGTAAGTTTATATATAAGTTAATATAAATAATGAAGTTGAAGATCTCATTTGGAAAGTTGAATTGTGGAGAGAGCAGAAATTTCTGAAGCAGAAGAATTAAAAGGGAAGTTGAAGTAGACATTCATTTTTATGTTGATGAATGACTAAAATTATATAAATGAACTAAATAAAATAAATGCAGTCAATACATTGTATTGTAATACCAGTTCTAATACATCATACTTATTATAGTAGTGATTCAATATATTGAAATCTCTTTACTGTTAAGGTTTTCAGAGATTGACTTATACCGAGATTAAGTGTGCCATACACTTGGATGCTATTATTTTCAAGGATAACATTAATGAAAAATAAACTTATAGAATATTTATTGCAATTCATGAATATTTCTCTTTGTGAGACATAATCTCAATAATGTTGCAAGGTGTTTCAGGTAAGATAAAAATACTTTAGTCAAAGTTAATCACTGTTTTGAAAATTAAATTGATTTACACATTAAATATTGTCTGTGTGTATAAAATAACAGTATAAAATGCTGGCATCCAAGAGGTATTGAAGGTATCATTAAATGACAGCCTTTTCTTATATCTTTGCCCTCTATTGTAATATTGAAGGAAAGAAATTCTATATGCAACAAACTCAGATTTACCAGCCATCCAAATAAACCAAAAATAAACCAATAAACAACGCCACTATTTTCACCTTTTGTTGTGTTTGACTTTTGTTTAATAATGAAATAATTCATAGAATGCCTACTTAACTAAAATACTCATTTTCATGGGATAGCTAAGTCTATTCATTACCTAGCCAAAATATTCTTTCCTAGTAATATGACATTGATTTTGTTTAAGGAAGTAATGAATGTAGAGTAGGAAAAAAAAAAACAAACAGAACCATATGTATTTACTTAGCCTGCTATTATGGATACATAGTAAAAATTGGGAACACCTAGGTGAGGCTGCTAAGACTCAGTCAACTGGTATTCTTTATTTGAACTCTTTGCCCTTTCCCTTAACCCTGCCAGAAAAGTGGAGAAGCTGGGGGTGTCTCCAGCAGCCATCTTAAGTATCAAATTATGGGAGGACTAAAGGAGCCTCAATTACTGGTTGTTGTATCAGAGTCTTTGTTCCTAAGCTGAATGACCTATTTGCAATTTCATTCATATGAATTGTCAAACCATGACTTTCTGAAGTTTCTATTATTTGTAGCTAAATCCAATTCCAATATTGTACAGATAGCCTTCAAGTAAAATTTGACAAGGTGTCTTTTTCCTGTAGTTTTCACAACCTTCCTTGCCTTTCCCCGTATGTTAACTTTGTTATTAAGCCAGTTTTCCTCATGAAAAAAAAAAGCCTAGAAATTCTAGACCTCACATCTATGCACTATATTGTCACGGCAAAGAAAATTTTTCTTATTTGTCATGTAAATCAAGTCTGGGCCTCTTTGGTGGTGTGGGGGTTAACGTTAGTGCTATCAAGCTATCACCAGCCATTGCAACATGAAGTCATTCCCCAGCCAGGGAACTGACCCACATGTTACAGCAGACATCTCTTGTTTTGCCTGCTGCTCCCCTCAGCATTGTATTTCAATACATCTGCCTGTTGTGTTCCCCATTTTTTCTTCTGATTAATCCTCTTACCACCCCCACACCTCTGGCCTATACCCCAACTCTTGTATGCATAAATAAAAATGAATCTTTTTGAAAAAATAAATCAAATCTGTGATTTTCTCTTATTTATCCTACCTCAACCAGTTATTGTGCAAAAGGTATGGATAATTTTATTTAGGCTAATGATTCCAGTTCAACCCCGTCCTCCAAAAATTAAAATGTAATGTTAAAATATCTGCAAAGTAGAGTTTTAGATATGTTTTCATTTGTATATTATTTTTCTTATTTTGTAAAAACAGTGCAAAATCACTTAGAAAAAAACTAAAATGCAAAAATAATATAGAAAAGAAGGTAGTCATTTATAGTTTTAATAGTAATGTGATTGGATCCATCTCTACTTTATATGTTTATGTATGTTATTATTTACACATGGATACAAAGATGACACCATGTGTTAAAGAGTACTAGAACTGAGTGTGAATATTATTTTAAAACTAATTGCTTAAGATTAACAAGGATGTAAAACAATGAAAAAACATATATATATTTAAAGTAAACCAGGGTTGTCATTTAAAGAAAAGAATTAAGTAGGCTTGTCAAAGTACTAGGTATTTATCAGATTTTAGCATGTAAACAGTGTGATATGTGAGTGTACAAAAAACTTTGTACACTCCAATAATTATTTATTCCAATAATTGCTAAGTATCTCTAGAAAGATGAAAACATTTTATTTTACTTCCACAAGCCTCTCTTTACTATGAAATTATAGCCAGCATGTAATATTTCCTTCCTATATCAAATTGATAGTTTTAATGTTCCAATTTTAGAGAACTAGTGAAAATTTTGTTCAGTTATATTATTTGATTTTTTTAATCTTTGTCAATTTACAGTTTCCTCATTGTGCTTATGCTTTTTCTTACAGATTTATATATTGTTCTTTAGTCTTTCAGATGAACATATTCATTGCAAATGTTGACCAGTTTATACTATTCATAAATTCTTTTTAGGGGTCAAAAATAGTCAAAATTAGGTCTTTTCACTGATAATGACTTGCAATGTTTTGTAGTTGTGTGTTTTTTTTATTTTGTTTTCTGACATTTATTTGGTGTTTGAGGAGAATCTAAATTTCTTTTCATTTCTAAATGGCTAATTATCCTATACTAATTAATTTACCTAGTTTTCGAATAAGTGATATTACCCATACTTGACTTTAAATTAATTTCTTGGGTCTTCTTGCAAAGATCTTTCCTATCTATTATCTGTCTGTGTGTTCTGGACACAATTCCCGAACTTCAATTTCTTTGAGTGTTCTCTTTTCTTTGTTTTAATGTTTCTTAACAGACGTTCTCTGGTATCAATATTATTTTTCAATTTTTTTTTTAGACATTCTAAGTTTTGGTAGTATCCTACATTCTATAAAGTTAAATTATAAAAGGGCTTTTCACTAGTGTTATCCATAAATCTATAAATTACTTCTGGGAAACAACATTTTTGTAGTTTCTGTTTTCACATTCAGAACAGTGGTTGGTTCTTTACACATTTAGAACTTATTTTATATTGCTGTTAGCTATAAATCTGCAGGAGACAGACCACACACCCAAAAGATGGTTGAAGAGCTTGTAATAAACAGAGTATTTTCCAAGGTCTGGAAGTAAAGATGAGTAAGGTTGGTGAAGTACCTTGATATTAGTAACAGTAGGAAGCCATTACCACTTCTTGGCTTGAAGGGATGAAATCTGTAACAGTAAAAGAAGATTCCCTGACAGAAACTGCCAGCTTCAGTATGGGGTTCAACCACCACCAGTTCTTCAGAGTGAGAACTGAAGAGAAATACCTCAAGTACTCTCTCCAACTATCAGCTTCAAACAACTAAAAATGATGACACACATTTAAAGTGAATGGGCATACTATGACGTATAAATGTATGATAGTGACTGATAGTGACTGATAGTTACTGATAGTGACGATCAGTGAAATAGTGAAGATCTGAGAAATAGTGAATGAAATAATGAATTTCACCACAAATTGAATCTTCTTAAAACTAATCTTTACATATTAATGGCATATACAAATTTATTAGTATTCAATTAAAATTATTTTTAAAAATTAAATAAATTGAAACTGAGAAGTAAAGGGAATTTCTGGAATTGTATTCATGTGCAGTAAATTAGTGAGCTAAAAATAAAAAGGTAAGATCCATCTTAGAATCTTTTTATTTTCAGTTTACAAATTTATTATAGTAATACAAAAATGAATAATTTGATTCAAATTCAATGCAGAAAAGAATAACTTCTACTTCAAACCAAACTGATGAATTTTAGAGTAAGGAATTATGTATAAAGCCATTGTTTAAAAGGTCAGAAGAAATTGAAAAATTGTCAAGGTAATGTTAAAAATTTATTAGAATAATGATGAATTTCTGCCTTACCAATGCTTATCAAATGAAAACAATATAATTTAAATTTTTTTTTCAAATTAGCGTGGGTTGAATGAGTCAAATGATCTAATCAGCATTTACATGAATTTCACTCTATAAATTCTTAATAAAATCTATAGGCATCTTGATTCTCTTAAGATTTATCTAGTATCCCAAATTGCTGCTTTTTTCTGACTTAAGATAAAATGACTTTCCTATTACCATGGACTTCATATAGTATTAATTATTATGATGATTTTATTTGAATACTAACCATAGAATGAATAGTATAAGTCATACAAACTGTAGTAGCTACCCTAATTTATCTTTCTGTTTTCTCATTTGAAGTAAAATTTTATGATTAGATAATAAAATGTTGCATACACTTAATATTTGCATTTTCATAGAAACTAGCCCTGAAACTAAGATCATATATATTTTCTTGGAAGCAGACTTATAATTTAATTCAATTCTTATAGATAGATATAGTATATCTCAATACACACTCATTGATTCTTCAACCATAATTGTATGAGGAGTGACTATGAGTCTGTTTGCTAAACTGGAGAAAAACGTTACATTATGTCAAAATGATTTCTCAGTTAAAGTAATACCCAGGATGACTAAAACCTACTTGACAATCCAGACAGTTTGTGTACATAGACAAGCTCAATTATAAAAACTAGTTTTGAACTAGTTTCAAATTGTCACAGCTCAAGTTATACCCCTAAACAGATTTTTACGCAGCACCAGTCTATAATGTATATAGCAGGAGACTGATTCAAAAATCTAGATGTGAATCCAAACCACTCAGTTTGCACTTTATTTTTTTCAACAACACAAAGGTATGCTCCAAATGGCTTTCTTATGAGTTTCATTTCTTTGCCAAAATGAAAAGAGCAAAATTATCCTATGGATAATAAGACCATTAAGCCATTAAAATAAAATTTGTATCTTGAAGGGAGTCACCTCCATTCATTGTTCATTTGCTCCATGGTTCAATGAATAATCTAAATAGTACTGTAAAATTAAATTTTTATTTAGTGCTGATGAAATATTTATTTATTAAAAATGTAGTCATCTGCAATCAAATTTTTACTTCAGTCTCTATATTTGGAATCCGCTGATAGTTACTGGAAGCTGTTGGGGATTGGAACACTCAGCACTATTGTATTGTGATCAATAATTAAATTTAGTGCTGACATGCATCTAGTTTATGCAGCAATCTCTGACAATCCCATCTTGCAAAATTAATCCTTTCCAATATATTTAATAGAGGACGTGAACAATAAAATAATTCAGATGAGTACCAATGCAGGATTATTTCTGGTCAATATTACTTTATTATAAATTGGGTCCACATACTCATTAGTAAATTAACTGTCAAATCTGAAAACAGCCTTTTTTGTGTTTAAAGGTAATTATTGGTACTGAAGACAAGAAGGCACTTAACCTTGCTATACAGTTGTCCTTACCACAGTGTTTTTTATTCCAGGCTATAACTAACCCATCAAAGCTGCAGAGAGAAAATAATTAGTGATATTAAATGGATGGAATTTTAACTATTACAAAGCCATAACTGTATAGATATAGATAATATAACTATATAGTCATAGTTTTTTATAGTTATTTGAAGTATGGGTTTATTTTGGACATATTTTGCTTTTATCATAAGAAAAATATACTGAAAGACAGAAACATTAATGTGGAAAGAATTCTGTTGAAGAAACATATGTTAGAATTGGCTGATTTTTTTCATGAAAATCTTACCAAAAATTGCTTCTGATTTTCCAGGAGATTTGATGACATGTACTTTCTTTAATATTGTCTTTTGAAAAATAAAGTATCTTTTAGGTGATATGATGTTTTCTGACACTTTTTTTTTACTATATTAATTAACAGTTTAGTCACTGCTTGAGCTCACTAAATTATTTGTATAGAAATAACTTACACAGAATCATTTTGTACTTGTGTTTTTTCTTGCCTTTATTATTTACTTATACATTTAGAAAACTCTTAGATGCCATCTGTTATATCAATGCAAGAAGTAGAATTACATTTTAAACATTATTCTTTTAAAAAAGACAAAAGGCAAAGCATTTTGAACTTAAAGAAGACTGAAATTATGTATCCTATTCTATTATACATGTTTCTATATCAGACAAGTAGGAGGTATTATTTTCATTTGTTTGTACCAAATACAAATTTGATGGAGAAGTGCTGAGTCTTATTGTATTGATCGCTGCTACACTTATCAAAGAATTGAAACAGAGTGAAGAGCCAGTGGCATATATTCATTCTATTGATGTATGCTATCAATAATCTGTGCCTCAAAAAATCCTCAAATCACATTTGTTAACTGTTTCATCTATTTATTAAGTTGTTGAGAATTAACAAAGAGCACCAATAGCCTATTTGTATCTTGAAATAAAACTGTTTTAATCACTGAACTGTGTTCAGAACTAGAGAGCCCATAAACAAAATGATAAATAATAAAAATTCAGCTTGTTAAATAATATACAGCTGACAGGAAAAACATGGCTGTAGTTTATTCAGCTTATCCAGTAGTTCCAAGAAATAAGGTTAAAAAAATAGATACCCCTAAAAAATAACTTGCAGTTACCAACATTATTTTCATGACTAGATGTTGTCTTAAAATATTGTTTTTTATTTTATGACTAAATGTAACGGCTACATAATTGAAGCCTTTGTGAAATATCATTGTGGTCTATGTAAAACATTGCCAAGTGATCAAGGACTGGGAAATGTTTTGCTTAATTTACCCTTGTATAATTTATAATGCACATTTTAGTTCCCTTACTTTCCCTAGTTCAGACTCTTGCCACTATTGTGGAACGGTTACTGAAAAGATTTAGAACAAGCTGCCCACCACACATCATGACATCAGTACAGACTGGGGCTTCTCAGAATGCTCTATGTTCTTTATCTTTTCTTTGGTTTTCTGTATTGACTGTTCACTAATATTTACACTAAACAAACCTCTCTAGTTCTATTTCGTGTTTCCACTAGCACTTTCTAAATTCATTTTGGTGTGTGTGAGAAAGAGAAAAAGTCATCTGCTAGTCAGGCTTAAAATGATTTTCACTTTTTTTTTTTTTTTGAGGTTTGTTTCATAACACCATTATCACTAGCATTGTAATATTTTTAATAGTTCCTTGTGGGTAATAACTTTGTGTGGTTCTCATTTTCAATGAAACAGTCTCTGCCCTCTAAGAATTTGCCACTTCAAAAAAAAAAAAAATCAGTGTACATAAAGACTTATACCATTGGAATTCATTGACAATTTGTGAGAGGAAAACCTATAATACAGATTTTTTAGCTATAAAAGATGCTCTTCTATTTAGTCAGGAGCTATTTCACTGCACTTGGTCATGGACAATTGTGTACAAGGCTGTGGCTTTGTCCAACTGAAGCTATAGTCTCATTTGGTTATATTTGAGAAGGGGAGGAGGTTTACCTTGTAGGCAATGTTGAACCTCTATTTCATGAGCCAGGTTTTCACTTCAGTTCAGTTATGGTAAGAATAAGCTTGTACATGAGAAAATTAGGAGGTCAAGCACTCTTGGGGCAGGTTTGTTAATGTCATGAGGCCAAACTAACATCAAGAAGAGGGCACAATGAGGGCCCTTCCTGGTGGCGCAGCAGGTTAAAATACAGCACTAAGAAGCTTAAGCCACTTCCACATGAGTTCGATCCCCACCTGTCCCAGAGGTGATCCCACATGGAGAGGCAGACCTCTCCTGACCTGCCCGCTGCTCCCCTCAGCAGTGTACTTCGTCTGTCTGCTCCCCACTCTATCTCTGGTGAATCTTCTCGCCCTCCACATCTCTGGCCTGTACCCCAGTTCTGTATGAATAAATAAATAAATCTTAAAAAAAAGGGCATAATGAAGTATTGTAAAATGTACTTCTTATTTGTAAAGTCTTACAATGAGAATATGGATACTGAGGTAGTTATCAAATGACCACCCATAGCTGGGTCATGTCATTTCCCCCAGCTTGAAATTCTCCCCTTAATCTCTATTTCATGTAGCCTAAAAGATAAAGTCCATATAAGTCAGTTCTCATATTTAACCTTTCTATCACTATTATTCCCTACATGGTCTTCCTCTCAGTCATTCTGCCCAGGCTGCACTGGCTGTGCTGCTCATCCAGAGTCACACCAGGATCACTCCCATCTCAGCGCTCTGCACAGACAGAATAAACCTTGCCCAAATCTCACAGGACCCTGTTCTATTTTTTTCTCCATAGCATATCTTGTATAAAATGTAAGGTATACACATTTTTTAAAAAGTTTTATTTATTTACACAAACAGAATTGGGGTGCAGGCCAGAGATGCAGGGGCGATGAGAGGATTCACCAGCGACAGAGCGGGGAGCAGAACAGGCAGATCAATGAAGTACACAGCTGAGGGGAGCAGCAGGCGGGTCAGGAGAGGTCTGCCGCGCCAAGTGGTTCACCTCCGAAGTGGGGTTCGACTCTGCTGAATTGGCTTTAGCTTCTTAGTGCTGTGCTTTAACCTGCTGCACCACCAGGGCCACGTATACATATATTTTTATATGCAATATAATTGATGTAATCGAATGTTTATATTAAATGTGCATTCCATGAGCTCTTGGCTCTCTCAGTGGTTAGTTGGTAGATACATAGCCTGGTCTCTGAGTGGGGGAGGGCTGATTTGTAACATACGCTATTTCCATGGTGAAAATATTCCCATTATGTCCATTTGAAGCTACCGAGTTCTAATGACCAGTTTTTAAAATTATTCAGTGTGAAAATTGGCTCTCACAATCTATATAGTCCAAGTTGGCTTCAGTATATTATTGGGTATTTGCCTGTTTTGTTTTTGGATATCCATAGTACATAAAACGGGGCTTACCACTTAATATTGAATAATGATTGAATGATTGAATGGCTCTATGAAGTGATCTAAAAGTTGTCAGTCCAAGGCATAAACCTCACAATGTAGTTCTCTACTTAAGATCTTTTCAAATATAAGAAGATGGTATTCTTAGCAGTTGTAGAGATATCAAGATTCAGGCACTGTTGACTTCTGCAGTCTTCTCTCAGCACCATTTCTGCACTACATTTTATGATATTACTAAAGAGAAAACTATGATCATTGCTTGTGCAACCCATGTAGTTTCATTCCTCTGCAATTTTGCAAGTGCCTCTCCCAAAGTCTGAAAGAGCTCTTTCATATAATGTGCCTGATAAATGACTAAAATTCTTACAAATTTTACAGATACTCCCTCTTTACTACATTTGTTCTCCTATACACTGATTTTTTTTTTGTTTTAGACTCAGTTTTAATTTTCATTTTTTTTTGTTTCAGTAATACATATGGTCATTTTGAAAGGAACAAAAAAAGACAAATGTAAAAAACAATTGAAGTTTACTTTAACTCCTGTTTATATATTTGTTGAAGATTTATTTATTTGTGCATACAGAACTGGGTACAGGCCAGAGGTACAAGGGCGGTGAGAGAATTCACCAGAGGCAGAGTGAGGAACAGAACAGGCAGATCAGTGAAACTCACTGCTGAGGGGAACAATGGGCAGGTCAGGAGAGATCTGCTGCACCATGTGGTCACCTCCTGAGGTGGGATCCAACTCATGCTGACATGGCTTTAGCTTCTTAGTGCTGTACTTTAACCTGCTGCACCACCCAAGAGTGCCATCCTGTTTATATTTTTATTCAAGGTTAATAACTTTAAAATAATTTGGTATCTGGATTATATACATCTCCAATATGCATATGCAATATGCAAGAAATCATATTCTATTGTAACTCTTTAAACGCATATATATGTATATTACCCGACTGTGAACATTTTGGAAAGAGGTTTTGTCTTTCCTGTTTCCCCAGCCCTGAACAAAACTCCTGGCACATGGAATGTCAAAATAAATGCTTGGTAATAAGACTAGTGCAGCCATCTTTGTTAAGACCTATGTCTCAGATAAAATTCTGACTATGATATGTGGGGACCTATTGTAGCATGACCTTCATTTTTACCAGACCATAAAAGATACAGATATAATAATGCATATTTTAAACTATCATCTGGGCTCTAGTTAGAGTATATCTTGCCCAGGAATAGGTTTTAAGTGTTGCTGATAAAATTGGTAAAGAAATTGGTTGTGAGGTATATAATACATTGAAAGTATGTGATCTTATACTTTATAAAATGTTTATGGAATGGGCCCTCCCTGGTGGCGAAGCAGGTTAAAGCACTGCACTAAGAAACTTAAGCCACTTCCGCATGAGTTCGATCCCCGCCTGCCCGGAGGAGATCCACATGGCGTGGCAGACCTCTCCTGACCCCGCCCGCTGCTCCCCTCGGCAGTGTACTTCGTTGATCTGCCTGTTCTGCTCCCCACTCTGTCCCTGGTAAATCCTCTCACCTTCCACATCTCTGGCCTGTACCCCAGTTCTGTATGAATAAATAAATAAATATTTAAAAAAATGTTTATGGAAGATTGGTAGAAAAAGATACCTCATTATACAGAAACTGCATCACAATTACTGGATGCATGATGTTTAAATAATTGCTGAAATAGGTATATTTGAAGATCTAATTTGCTGGACTTCAAGTCCATGAACAAGAAAGGTAGTTAAATTTGGTGCAGAATAGCTGGATTAGAAACAGAGTTGCAATGCTTAGTAGTCAAAGGAGTTAGACTAGTCCTTTATTTCTCTGAGCTACAAATTCATAGCTCTGGAAAGGCAATAATAAAGTTTTTAAACAATCACAAATTACAAATAGTTTCTATATACCAGACATTGCTTTAAATACTTTGTAAACATTAACTCATTTAATCTTGCCAAAATTTTGTGGATAATCCAGGTACCATAAGACACACTTTACATGAGAGGAAATTGAAACAGTGTAATTTACCCACAGATACGCTCAACATAAGCCATGCAACAGCTATGCACCACTAGTTAATTTATGGACCACCCTGAGATGGTATTTTTTAAGGCATTTTGGAAAATATAAAAAATCTTTATATGAAAAGTGTAATTATTACAAATTAATTTTTTAGTGTCTGTGTTTAGCTTTCTTAAGTTGCCTTTTTTTCCTGCTAATAAGCTGTAAGGCCAAACATGAAAATAACCCTACTACTGTGATTTAATATTTTGTGACAATACTGTTGTTATTACAAATAATAAAATGTTATGTGAAAAGCAGAATTTATCTTTGCCCAGAAGTAAAGGGCAGAGGGTAAGTAGGGGTCAGTGTGGAGAAAAGTCCAAGCTGATTCATAAACCTTTAATAATATTATACTCTCAAGCTCTTAGACCAAGCCTGGGTTTGGGAATTATTTGATAGTTATTAGAGCTGCTCACTCCAAATTCTATTTGTATGTACACTAAAATCAACAGTCACACTGCACATCTGGCCTGTGTCACACTTACGGTCTCTGCTTTTCTGACCGTCTTATGTTTTGAATTTAAAGGTCTTGTAGAGTTAGTGAAGAAGTTTCGCTGATATTTGTGACCTGGAAATAGTCTTTGTTTTAAGATTTATTGATGCAAAAAGAGTAGGGGTATAGGCCAGAGGTGGAGGAGGGTGAGAGGGTTCACCAGAGATAGAGTGGGGAGCAGAACAGGTGAATTTACTGAAATGCACTGCTGAGGGGAGAAGTAGGGAAGGTCTCCTGTGCCAGTAGGTTGGGTCCCTACTGTGGATCGAACTCATGATCCAGTGGCAGCTGATAGCATCATAGTGCTGAGACTTAACCCTTGAGCCACCACGGAGGCCCTGGAAACAGCCTTATTCAGTGGTTTAATATATTCTGATGAGAAGACTTTATTCAGTAGATATCAGGTAAGCCAATAGGCATGCGCCTATTCTGGTAAGAATATCCAAGTTAAATATAAAAGGATAAAAGTTATTTACTATTTTCAATTGTAAGGTTAAACTTTGAGAATAAAACAATCAAAAGTAGATTTGAGATTCTGGTTATATAATGACACCCAACATTTTTTATTATTCAGTTAAAAGTTAAATTTACTGTGGTTAAAACCTCCAGTAGAATACTGGCTATAACATAGGATAGCATTTGGAAAAAAATCCAATTGTCCATGAACCTGGCACTTCTCAACTAATATGCCAGTTGAAACTGTCATCACTATACCTCAAATCTGAAGAGCCACTGCAGAGTAGCAGAAATCTTCAAGCAGGTACATTGAGTTGCTCTGTCTTAGGAAACTACTTAGGTTATACTGTTGTATATTAATCACTGGAATCACAAAGGCTAAGACATGACTAGAATATACAAATGTACTTAAGGATAAGGGAAGTAGACCCCTTGAAGGTTAATAGAAACAAATTTAGAAAAGATGAAAGGAAGTATAAACACATTGGTTGGGAAGAAACTTAAAAACTTTGTTTTCCTGGTACTAAAAATTTTAAATAAATTCAAAATAGATTTAGGTTAACCTTTAAATGAGAAGCCTAAATTGGGTAATGCAGAAGATACATTCTTAAATTTTGTAGAAAGCAGAGATATCCTTCCAGATGATATTGCTCAGTTTCTCTAGGAAAAGTGCAACAAACTTTGGTTTAACTCAGTGAATACTGACTGGTATTCCTTTATTTTAGCAATTTGTAAAATTATTTTTATCCTTCTATTTTTGTGCATATGGCTTTTTATTATAGACCTTAGAATTATTCTGTATCATAATTTATTATAGATTTTTTTAAAAGATTTATTTATTTGTGCATACAGAACTGGGGTACAGGCCAGAGGCTCAGGGGCGGTGAGCGGCTTCACCAGAGACAGAGTGGGGAGCAGAACAGGCAGATCGACGAAGTACACTGCTGAGGGAAGCAGCGGGCGGGTCAGGAGAGGTCTGGCTCGCCATGTGGTCTCCTCCGGGGCAGGCGGCAGGCGGGAATCGAACTCATGCGGAAGTGGCTTCAGATTCTCAGTGCTGTGCTTTAACCCGCTGCGCCACCAGGGAGGGCCTGTACTCAGCAACTTTTAAATATACAATGTAGTAGTCTTAACTCTAAGACATTTTAATTTGCCATGTTCTTCTTACATGTTTGAATTTGAGTGAGTTACTTAACATTTTTGAGCCTCTGTTTTCTGATGCATGAAATAAATTATTATGAGAAAATCTATGTAAAGTGAATGTTCCAGTACCTAGGGCATAGTAAATGCTCAATAAGAATTGGCCAATAATTGCATTGATTATACTAAGCCCCCAAATCAAACAGGTAGATATCTGAATAAAGGGTGGAGAGTATTCATGAGTATTCTAAGTACCTGAGTATATTCAGAGAATGATCTTAGAATTAGCCTAAATTAAGAATATCATTAGTTGGACCCTCCTTGGTGGTGTAGCGGGTTAAAGCAGAGCACTAAGAAGCTAAAGCCACTTCCACATGGGTTCGATCCCCGCCTGCCCCGGAGGTGACCCACATGGAGCAGCAAACCTCTCCTGAACCACCAGCTGTTCCCCTCAGCAGTGTACCTCATCAGTCAGTCTGTTCTGCTCTCCGCTCTGTCTCTGAATCCTTTCACTGCCCGTGTACCTCTGGCCTGTACCCCAGTTCTGTATGAATAAATAAATGAAATTAAAAAAAAAGAATATCATTAGTAACTTTTCTCTCTTTCCATGTGCATTTCCGGACATTTTATTCAGCGTCTGTGGTGAAACAGGGCATCTGCAGAAGAATTAAGTTTTTTGAAGTATCCTGTGAACACAGGCTACAATTCATTTCAGACAGAAGTACGACTTTAGGAAACAGATTTGATGTGCTCATATTATGGTAAATAGTCATTTTCTGACCATGCATCATATTCCAGGTGCTTTTTGCACAGTTTCTGTTTGTGTTTTGTAGTTCTTACAATGACTTATTGTTGTGGACACAGTTATTATTCTCCCCTCCATACCCCCATTTCATGGATGAAGGAATAGAAACAGAAACAGAGTTGTTTAGTCATTTGTGCAGGTCTCACATTTAGTAAATGGTAGAACAAGATTTTGAATCTAAATCTAACTGATTCAATATATTATGTTCTTAACCCATGTTCTAAACTGCTATAAATAAAAAACATAATTTTGGAATTACCTTATTTCATGAGGACTATCTGTATAGCCAGCACTTAGAGACAGGTCAAAATAGATGATGTAGACATTTCTTTCCAGATTGGATATTTGGTTTCCATTTTATTGTAGTGCACACATGAAAATCTCTACATAGGAGCTAGTACATTATTGTAACCTGCCTCTTTCTCATGTCTATACTGCATAGATAATTATCTACCTTAGAAAGATGTTTAGCAACAATGTTATTGGTTAGCAATGTTTAGATTCATGACCCAAATTTGTTCATTAGGAACACATCTGGAACAGATTTACTGAGCTCACATGATTCGTAAAAAAGGGATCTTATGGGGCCTCCCTGGTGGAGGAAGGGGTTAAGTCTCAGTAATATCAGCAACTGCAGCATGAGTCAATCCCTTGCTAGGCAGCTAACCCACATGGCACAGCAGACCTCTCTTGCCTCAACCACTCCTCCCCTCACGAGTGTATGTCACTAGATCTGCCTATTCTGCTCCCTACTCTCTGGTAAATTCTCTCACCCCCTGTACCTCCTGTCTACACCCTAGTTCTAATATGCATAAATATATAAATCTTGAAAAGGGATCTTATTTATAATAATTTTGGCTTCATTTTAGCTACCGTAATTAAATATTTGTTTTCACACCAATTGTATGTAAACTTCTATGCAAGATACTGGCAGTTCTAGCACATAATTCCTGTTTTCAAAAACATTACAATATATCAGTGAAAGATATAGATCTTTCATGGTATAAAAATAATTTTAAATAGCAATTACCAGCATTTAATTGCAGTCATAAATGATATATAAATTGTTAAGATGGAAAAAAAAAACACATCTGTCTTGACTGAGGAAAACATGCAATTTATGAGAATTATCAGAAACCAACTGACATTTTTGCTGAATGACTATACCCTATATACTTATTATTGAGAGAACACCATTTCATTTCAGATTGTTCATTTTACTACTCAATATATTTGAAAAAAGCCACCAACCAGAAAGTCTTGTCAAGTTTATTTACTGTAAAATGGGTGATACATTGACCAAGAAGATTTTTGTTTTGTAGTGATATGATAGAAAAAAAAAAAAACTTCAGGAATTATTTCAAATTCTGTGTGATAGTTATAAAGTGATTGTGATCTTGATTTAACTTAGGCACTTGAAAAAAGAAATTATCAACAGATGAAAGGAGTGTTTTACTTAACTAGAGTCAATTCTTAGCAGATTCTGAGAAGGTGAAGTTCTAAATACTTATTTTCCAAAATTTTAAAATAAATTCTGTGCTAGGGTGATTTTTCTACAAACAAGTTAGTAGGTTTTACATTATTTCTACAATTTGGAATCCTATTTGTTATAGAAAAAAACTTTAAAATAATTTGTTCAATTAACCCAATTCTGATATATGTGGGGCAAAATAACAACCTAGATTATACATTTAATTCTGCATTCTTGAAGGTGGCACTTAAGCCTTATAGTAAGACCTTCATTTATTACCATTGTCTTCTCACTAATTCAAAGAAGTAACATAATTCGAAGATCATGATCTCTTGTGCATTGCTGCCAAATTACATCTCTTAGTTGGCAACCATTGTACTTATCGTTTCCAACATGAAAATGTGCTATTAATTAGATCACTGAATCAACTCCCCTGTTGAGAAAGAAAATGATCCCTAGAGAATACAAAGAAAACTAACCTGTCACTGGAGCACATTTAATATGGGAATCTATTTCTACGAGAGAATATTAACCAAATCACCCTGGCTGCACTTTCTCTGGAATCCCTTAAAAGCAGAAAGACTGAGATTGTTCATGAAATATCTAGGTGCACTCAGGCTTAAACGGACCAGGAGAAGCATTTGTATCTTTAAAATGTAAAAATATCTATCACTGTGTTTAATGCACTATATCATTATTCTTTCTTTGTATCTCAAGCTAGGCTGTGTGTTCCTAGAAGACAAAGGTTGAATCATATTTACCTCTATATTTCAACACCTGGCATAATGTCCACCCTGCCACAGGGATTTAATAAATGTTTGGAAAGAATAACCAGATTTCCCTATAACTTCACCAACCCTGTATTTTTATTTGTTTTTAAGATTTATTTATTTACACATATGGAACTGGGGTACAGGCCAGATGTGCAGAGGGTGAGATAATTCATCAGAGACAGAGTGGGGAACAGAATAGGGAGATCCAGTGAAATATACTGCTGAGGGGAGCAGCGGGCAGTTCAGGAAAGATCTGCCAGGCCATGTGGGTTACTTCCCTGGCCAGGGATCAAACTCATGCTGTAGTGGCTGCAGGTAGCTTCATAGTGCTGTGCTTTAACCCAATGCACCACCAGGAGGGGGCATATTTCTATTTTAACAAGCCTTTAATTAGGAGTGGTTTCTACATATGGGAAAACGCATTTGGTCGTGACCATCTTCTCATTTCACAGGTTCTCAGCATATTTAATTTTCCACTTCTATATGTAATGTATTTTAGCTTATTTTCTATAACATATGCTATCATACAAAAAAGTAAAGGATTTCATTCTCTAAGAATAATCCTTAATCTCAGCTTTTTCCAAAAGCTATGTTCTTTAATTTCATCTATAACTCTAAATATGAGAAATGACTAAATCATTGCAGGCAATGGCACAATACACCAAATACACTTCTCCTAATTTTTCGTATGGAATTTTCTGTTATTGTGGAAATGAAAATGAGAGTTCTTGAGGCCTGTAGTAAGAGTTAAAGTAGTCATAAAAATTTAAAAGTTTGAGCAATGGCTAAAATCCAAACCAATAAAAAAGTTACATGCACTGCATAATTTTTAACGGCTATCTAGTAACAAGAAGGCATTCAATTATGATAATTTTGTTATTTTGCTATCCAGTATTATTTGATTCTCTTGTTTTTATCAGTGAATAATATTATCAATTTAGCATGGTCTGGTTTCTCATTACAGAATTTTGAATTTTTGTCTACAAAATATCAATTGAATGTTGAGTTCGCTACCCCGTGGGAGTCTATTAACTCAATTTTTTGATTGTCACAGAATCATTGGTTTAGAGGACTTGAAATTAGCAACTAGGTTAGCAGAGTAATTTTAGGTAAGTCATGACTGTGTCCATTTTAAAGATGTGACATTGCAGCCAAAAATGAAAACAGCTGAAAAAAGAAGAGAAATTAAATCTCATGGGCAACTCTTTTTCTTCTTTTTGATGTCTGACAGCTGGTGTTCAGTGAAATTCATCTCTTCATTACCTACCTTTCCTTACCCTCTAGCCTCAAATACTATTTTTTTTTCTTTTCATCTATTCAAATACCTGTGATATTTGTTCCCAGGCTGTTTCTCTCTGCTGCCACTGAGTCCCTTAGGTCTTAAGTCTCATTTTAATTAGACCAGAAGACAGAGAGGATGAAATTAGAGTCTAACATATGGAACCAAGGTCCTAGATATTTAAATATCCTAATATTTTAATACAGATACAGTGACATTCAAATGAAGATTATTAATACTTGTGATAATTCAAATGTTAGCCATCAATTCCTTTGGAAATTTGAAAGAACTGAAAGTTCTCAGAAATTCTCTTGGAAGTTTTATGTATTTTTTTACATCGATTAAATCAAAAGGAGGAATATGTGGCCACTTCCAAATTATATTAAAAGCTATCTCTTCAGTTACAAAATCTTCATTGTTGATATATGCTGACAGTGGTGATACTGACATCATGGTAAAAAGAAACTACCCGAAGTGGTTATGTAAAACCTATAATGAGTAGCCACTGAGGTGCAGAGGAAGGTTAAAGTCTGTGGCAATATTAAGGAATTCATCATGGGTGTGGGAATGTCTCTGCATGTGCAAATACACATACACCCAGTGACTGCTGCTATATTCCATAGGCCTTCACTAGACTGTGTTTTGTCTAGATAATTACTGAAAGGATAATACATTTTCAATAGAATCCCCATGTTATGTACCCTGATTTTTAGATTAGCAGATACTGGGTTAGTAAGAATCCCAGAGATGTTTAGACTTTGAGCAATGAATTATAATTAGACAAAATTAAAAGGACAAACACATACACGTCCATCTGTAATAAGGGAAAAAAGCATTGACCATGACTCATGATCATAAATCCTCTTAACCTGTTAGCAAGTTCATACAGAATGTCAAATCACAATTACAGGATATATGAAATTGTAGCAAGGGGATTTCATTGTATCATTTTAAGTATTGGATACTTTCCTCTTGTGATTGTGATGTGTCAAAGACAATCACAAGTTGAAAAATGATGAAGATATCCTGACATACTTAGGATGATTTTTTTTTTTTTGAAGGATTCAGATTGTCGATCCCATGGCACAGCAGACCTCTTCTGTCTTTCCTGCTGCTACTCCTCAGCAGTGTATTTCAGTGGATCCACCTGTTCTGCACCCCTTCTTGTCTCTAGTGAATCATTTCAGTCCCTGCACTTCTGGCCTACACCCCATGCCTCCCCTTAACATGTTCAACTTTACTTCTAGTTCATTGCATACATGAACTATATATATTTTTAATGTTATTGTCTACTAATGATATAGGCTACATTTACTAACAACATTTTTTTTTAATTGGGTAGATGGAGGATGTTATGATTTTTGTCTTTTTTTACCTTAAATCACAGTATTTGGCATCTACACTATTATTTCCTTTTAAGCTTGCTTTGACTTTTTCTTGGTATGTGGTAAAGTTTTTTTTGGAAATAGTTAAGTGTTTAATCCTTTTAGATCTTGCTTTAAACATTGTAAGCGGCCCTCCCTGGTGGCGCAGCGGGTTAAAGCACAGCACTGAGAATCTGAAGCCACTTCCGCATGAGTTCAATTCCCGCCTGCCCCGGAGGAGACCACATGGCGAGCCAGACCTCTCCTGACCCGCCCGCTGCTTCCCTCAGCAGTGTACTTCGTCGATCTGCCTGTTCTGCTCCCCACTCTGTCTCTGGTGAAGCCTCTCACCCTCTGAACCTCTGGCCTGTACTCCAGTTCTGTATGAATAAATAAATAAATCTTTAAAAAAAAAAAAACATTGTAAGACTTATAGATGTTTGGTATCAGTGATGATAACTCTCTTAAAACATGTTATTGATGCAAGAAAGGCTTCCATAAGTCAGTAAGACTGAAATCTCAGGTGTCTTCATCATATTGGTTTAATGACAAAAAACCTCATATTTGCAGCTTTAATAACCATAATGGTGGGTGACTGATTCCTTATGTTTCCCATAATTTCCATGCACTTCATACTGTTTGTCTATTCCTTTTTATTTATTTTTTCCTGTTCAACTATAACAGAAGATTCTTTCTATTAGATAAAATCTATTTTTTTATCTTTGTCAATTACAATAAAGCCCTCGCTCAAGTGGTTTTTACTGGAGGTTGCTATCTTGACTCTGAACATCAGGTGCAAAAATAGTTGCTTTTTTCATGTCCATTTTTAAAATTTACTCTAGAACAGCTGCAAGTTATTTACTAGGAGGATTTACTAGGAGGATGTATGATCAGTATATGATGGGGATGTATGATCATTGTATAATGTATTTACAGCAAGTTTTGTCAAAATTGGGGCTTTGAGCTTATTTGTCTTATCTGCCACCCCTAAGGGAAGGGTGGAGCAAATAAACTGGTTGGCTATCACAATTTTGCAGTTATTGATAATATTCAAAAGTATCAATTGGTTGTCATTGATTTTGCCACAGCCACTCTGAGCATTGTAAACATTCTTCTGTACATTCATACTCTCACCAATTTCAAAACTAATCTCCTTTTTGATTAATTTTTTAATAAGAACTTTGTCAAAATCTGTTGCTGAGTGTTTGTGATATCTGATAAAAATTTCTGTAGACACTAAAATTAAAGTCTTTAATATTTGGCATTTTGACAGTCTATTGATAACATTAGCAAAATTTCACTCAAGTGACACTGTTTTTGTTACAAATCATACCACACACAAAATTACTAATTGTAGTATATTGTTACTCCCTTATTTTACATTATGTACATTTGCCTATGTAATTATTGTTCACGGTATACTCAAGTAGCAAACAGCTAACATCAAAATAAAATTATTTTTGTTTTTTTTTTTTAAATAAATTTTAGACTTAGAGAAAAGTTGAATATCAAGTATGGAAAATTCCTGCACACCCTCCTCCACTTCCCTATTGTGATCATCTTGCCCATCTATTGCACAATTAGCAAGACTAAGAATTTAATATTGGCTTATGATTAGCTAATCTACAGATTTTATTCAGATATATCTTTATCAAGTAACTTAGTTCTCTCCTTGTTTCATGAAGTTTGGGATATTTAAAGATTCTTTAATACATAGTTAAGAACTTTTAAATCATTGATAATACAAAGTCTCTGAAACTCTCTGTCCCTGAGAAATCTCTGTCATTTTTCTTTCCTCCAGACCAAGTTCTCCAGATCTAGGCATACCTATCACCTTGTAGTTTCTTTGTATTACTTTCCTGACATATATCCATATTTTCCCCCAATATCAGATTAGACTTTTTCACATTTTTCACCTTCATATTCTGATAGCACACATTTTAGATAATTTCAGAAGAGTATGTGAGGTTAATTATGTGAGTTTCATATCTGAAACTATTTTATAACCTCATATTTATATTTTAATTTTGCTGGGTATAAAATTTTAAGTTGGAAAATTCCCCCAGAACATTGGAGTTTTGTTTTCTTTCTCCACATATCTATTACTGAAAATGATAACTCTGGTGCCTGCCTAATTCTTATCAAGAGAACTGTTTTTCTTTCTGGAAATATTTCAAATATTTTTCACTACATCTGGTCAGTTCATAATGTATCTTGGTCTGGTTACTTTACATCAGTTATAGAGGATACTTTCCACTTAAAGGCTTATGCAGTTTGGGTCTGGGGAATTCGTCGTCTATCTGCTTCCCCCTATGCAGCAAGTTGTGGCCATTTTTTATCAGCTTGTAGACTTGTCTTCCATTTTGTTTTCATAAACCATGTGTTTATGACTTTAAAGGTTTGTATAGTATTTTATTAATTGGATATTGGAAGGTGAAGAGATTATTGTGTGCAACAAATGAACTATAAAAGCCTTAGGGCTGTGTTTCTGAAAGAACACCCTATGCATTAATGTGAATGGACTGAGGAGAATGGAAAATAAAATGGAAAACCCCACTAGGGTTACTTTGGTAATATAGGAAGCAAGTTATGAGGATTCACTCATGCAGTGGCAATGACAGATTTTAGAAATTTAGAATATAGATTATATAGGACTTAATGTTAGAATATATGAAAGAGTATATTAGTGTACACTTACTGCCATAACAAATTACTGCAAAGCGGCAGTTAAAAAATACTTATTTATTAAATCACATTTCCGAAAGCCAGAAATATAACAGGTTTTTTTCTTCTAGATTCAGAATGCTGAAGTCAAGATGTTTGCATGGTTAGAGGCTCTAGGAGAGATGCATTTCCAACATTCATTTAGGTTGTATGCACAATTCAATTCCATATAATTATAGAACTAAGGTCCCCACTTATTTTGTCCACTGTTGTCTAAGGATGGCCCTTAGTATCTACCAAGCGCTCCTGCTACTTCCTGCTCCTCCTCCTATATTTCAGAATCAGCAGTTGTGCTTTGGGTTCCTCCCACATTGTCTCATTCCTGTTATCTTCCCATTTCATTTTTAGTGTTTGTTTGATTATATTAGCCCTACCAATGTAAGATCAGTTCATAACTAATTTTTACTTTCATTTACAATATTCCTTCGCAGAAATTCCTAGATTAGTGCTTACTAAATAGCCAGGATACCTTTTAGTGAGGTGGGGAGGGCAGGATCTTTAAGCTTTTTGTACCCCTAAGTGTATGGGTAAAAGAGAAAAAATATAGAAGATGATTTACTTTTTCCTACTTTTGGTGGTGCTCCTTAATTAGGTTCCTCAGTAGCTGTGTGTGAAGGTTGCTTCCTTGTACACATATACAAATACATACAGGTATGTGCACACACACATAGGAGGAATCAGTCAAAAGCATAATTTTAATGTTAATCCTAGGTAGATTATTATGCATAAGCCATTCTCTACTTTTTTTTTTCTATTAAAGTAGGACAGGAAAAACTAGAATAGAAATCTACAATTATCAAGCAAACAAAGAGTTTTAAGCTAAGTAACCAACATAATACTTCTCTTCTGGGCCTTCTCCTGAGTTTCCTTAGCTTTAGTAGACTTAGAGTTAGACTTAGACATAGACTTAAAGCCCATGTACTAAGCAGGAAGCATTTTCAGAAAAAATTGGAGAGGAGGATGTGATTTTATTATTAATCCAGAGTCTTCCAGTATCGTGTAAGCCAATAGCCACCAGAGCCTACAAGTATTCTAGCTCTTAGAGTAAGATTTACTCTCTTTTGCATTCAAGAGATGTCTTCTGAATTCTGTCATCTTTCTTAATCTCTCTTTGCCCCACACCATACCCACACAACCATGTAAAGAATATCAAGCTCCCTTTCTGGATTGAAGGGAGGCCAGGTAGAATGGAAGATGAAGAGATGTACATCAAAACAAAATAAAATAGAAGAAGCCAATATTATATAAATAGACATTATTGATGTGATTTCTTTTCTACATAGACATATAGTTTCCTTTAAAACATAATAAAAGAACAAAGGTGTCTGTAATACTTTGGAATTCAAGAATGTGTGTGTATGTATTAGCACTGTGTTCATAGATACTTTTGTAAACCCAGTAAAACAATGCCATCTGGTTGGCTTTGAGAATGTTTGAATAAAATGCTTTTCTTAAGCCAGATATTGTATTGGCTAAATATATAAGTAAAGCTTATGACTTCTTGAACAATGGTACCTTTGCTTTTCAAAAAAAAATGGAGTTTCTCCAAGGAACCTGCCCCCGTGACATGACACAGTCCTCTCTGTGGACAGGAGATTGCTGTCTGATGGATGTTTTTAACAGGGCTAATTAAGTTCATTCACAAATCCTTTATTAAAGATTTCACAGAGAAATATCTCCAAACATGCAATAGGACACTATTATTGAAAAGTCTTTGTTTCTAATCACAATGCCAGGGTGATAATTAAAGACATTAGAAAATGCCCTCAAGCGGGTAGGGATTAAGAGCCCCCTCACTATCTACTAAAGCACTGCAAAGGGACATACTTGGAGAACAGTGCTGTATCAATGCTGATCCCACAAATGCTTTTGTAAAAGTCTAGAATCCAGATATTCATATTCTGCAACTGATAAATGTTTTGCTTTTTAAATCTTTTTTTGTTAAGACTTTCAGAATATAAAGGCATACAAATTATGTGGTGTCTTTGTTTTAATAATCCATCTGCTTTTAACTACCAACTAATTTCTCAGAATAAAAATTAATTCCTGAGTAGTTTCAGTCAACCCTATTATTATTACTTTTAAAAGTGCTATATATAGGCCATACTAAAATATGTGTCTTGGGAGTCCCTGTTGTTGAAAATTTAGTGTGCTAGATTAATTTTTCTCCTGTAAAGACTCAGTGGGAAAATAAAATATAACTTAACAGAAATGTTATTGTATTACATGCCTATTTGAAATTCTTCTGTTCCTCAATTTTCAAATAGAAGAATTTTGTTTTGATACCTAAGAATTTCAGGCCAGGCATTTCCTCACGTTCTCTGTGAAGTCAATTTAAAAGTACATTAGCAGTGCATGTGGATTTAGTCAGAGAATCAAGATGTAAAATTTTGAACATATTTCTCCAAAGGTAGACTCTTCAAATGATGACTGTGAAAGTAATTTATTCCAGCCAAACACACTTCCACATATTGTTAGCAGTACTATGTGCTTCAACTCATTTAACAGCTTTTTAATTCAGCAGCTATTCAGATTTAATAGAGCCATTTCTTCATCATTTTGCATTTAGTGATAAATGGTGCTGGAATTTATGATAAATTAAACTGCAAAGGACCATGTTAAAGTTATCTTAAGGGTTTCACATAAAAGGAATCAGCACCTATTTTGTGCAGAACAGCCACCTGAAAGTTCACATGGTGAAAAGAGCTTCTTACTGGGTATAAACTATGAAATATATTTGAAAGTTAAGTTTTAATTATACTTTTACCTCACGACTTACCATTGGCACTGGCTATCCAGCTGAGGGACTGGCAACTCAAATGCTTTAAACTAGGGGTTCTTTCTTGTTTTAATATTGATTTAACAAGTGGAAGAACATTCAGGTTGAAGCTTTGATGAAAAATCCTTACATAACAAGGCACCAGATACAGGGGGCAACTTTTTAAAAGTTTGGGGAAGAGAAGAGGCATCAAGGGGCTGTGGAAGAGATAAATTGGGCAGGGCCAAGTGGTGGGAGAGAGAAGAGGTGTAGTTGTACAGCCCTGCCAATTACTAACCCTATTATTCTTTATTCTTCCCACTAATGCACTGGCGGAACAGCTATCACAAAGGAAGACAAGGGGCTAGATTCACAGTACTCTTGCTTTCCCTCCTTCCCATAGTCACATTTTGAAAATGAAAAAAAAAAAAAAAAAGTGACTTCTTGACTAAGATATCAGAATGGTTTGCAACCATTAACTTTACCATTTCCCAGTCATTTATAAATGTATAAACCAGCTTAATTAGTTCTTTTCTCTGTTCATTTATACTCCCAGATACCCAACCCAGGCTGGTTAGTCAAACAAGGTGAATTCTATCAGGACAAAACTATGCAAATGAAAAACCCTGTCCTTAAGGTTCCTTAAGGTTAAAAACCTTCAGGTCAGTCTTAACAAATAATGAGAGACCAGGGAGAACATGGTCTCCACAAACATGTTTATTTGCACTGGAAGATATGTTTTGGCTCCCCAAATAATCATGAATAACATACCTGTGTTTATAAATCTGTAGGCAAATTTTTTTTATAGTGGGGGGAGCCAATACCTTCCTTATTTGCAATAAGCATATCCTGATCATTCACATTTGAGTTTTCTGAGATAGAATTTTCCTGTTACTTTGTGATTGTTTATTTACTATCATTTCATTCATCCACATGGAGCACCATTAGTTGCAAACCTGTAAGGGAATTGCAACCTGTATTTGACATACAAATTTAAAGATGTGGTTTTTGCTGCAAAGAAGCACCTAGCCTGATATATAACAATAAGTAGTTGTTGAAAAAAATTTTTTCTTACCAAACTAGACAAATCAATTTCAAACTACTTTCCACTGAACTACTCAAAAGAGTATTTGCTTGTTGATTGAAAGCATCAACATTTGTGTATGATCATATATGCACACTATTTGCATATATTTGTCTGCATATAACTTTAATTAAGTAATACTTCTGTGTCATGCAGTGTGCTAGGAATTTTATATGCCTCGTCCTGCTTAATAAAAGTAATATAATGATGCATTGAACATTTGAATGTCATGATCACAAAAGTAGAAATAAATCATTTCATATCTCTATTTTACATGTTCAGTATAAGCAGAGTTCACTCCAAGACCCCTACCAGCTATAATGTCTCTGTAAAATTATGATTCCTAAGTGCTTTAAGAGGGCAGGTTTAATACCTATTTTTGTTAATTCTCTAACATTCTCTATTCTATAGATACCTATTAAGATATAAGCTTTATTTTAAATCCATGAATTAAATTGGGGAACAAGAAATTTAATAGCTTTATAAAAATTATAAGTTATGTGTGTGAAAACAATTTTCCCGGATGAAAATGTTTCTGATTTCTTAATAATTTCCAAAAGGTGTTTCTTTAGCTACAGATTTTTAATAGATGAGTACTAGGCATTTAATAGTATGAATTTGTATTTCCAAATATAGTGCAATTTTACGCTATAATAAAAATGTTGAGTTTAGGAGCATCCATGTACGTATTTAATCTGAAAATAGAACACCGAGGATTTCTACTCATTAAATTCCCTATTGCACTTTCCAGAATCTCTTGTCCACCTTCTTGTTGTGTATGCTGCTTGTTATATTTTTCTGGGCTGTTTATTCCGCAAAGGGCAATTGCAAAAGAGTTGGAAGCACTTTTTAGTGCTAGGCCATTCTCTAGCTTAAGTTCATGCCCCTTGGTTCTCATATTTAACAGAAGCTCAGATAGCCTGCAGCATCTGTCCTTTTGGTTCCCTTCAGGACTGTGTACATTTCTTTGTCATATCGTCATTTCTCAAACCGCAGAGTTTCTTTAAATAGCAGCCCTGTCCCTGTAGACTTATGAGGAACTATAACGCTGTAATTTGCGGAATATTCCACATCAAAGTGCATTGTCTTAATTGACTTAAATATTTTAAATGTATTTTATTGTGTTTTGCTGTTATGAAGAAATAGAGTATGGCCATTAATCCACAAGGGAATAAAAAATGGGATATTAATAGTTTCTGTCCCCATTTAGTTATTTAGTTAGTATGATCATTGCATTGATTGGTTAATAATACAACCTTCCCCCAAATAATCAAAACAAAGCAAAATATCTGGTTGCCTCATGAAAGTTTCAAAAAAAAAAAAAAACAACTGAAAAATTCAGCCATTTATATACCAAAATTACCACTTAGATATATCTTTAAGTAGTATTTGCTGAGATATTCCAAATAAATAATAAAAACGAAAACATATCCTACATAGATAAACAAACAAACAAAAAGAATAGTTATGACTATCCTTTTTAGCACAATAGAGTTCACAGAAAACTTGAAATTCACATTCATTTTACTTTCTCTGTTCCAATATTTTAGAAAAATTGTCTTTAAGGATACAATTCTGAGAGCTTTATTACTATTACACACTTTTTTTTATCACAAAGGACAATGTGACTCTATACTAGATGTTTAGATTTTAAGAATCAGTAAAATGTTTTCAGCTTTATTTTTTACACATATGTCCAAAATAACCATAAAAGATTAAACAATGTTTTGCTCTTCATCTAGAGACTGTGATGCATAATAATCAGAACTGAAGGCTGTTAGCTGTTATGTGTTCAGTTTTTCTGTAGGCACATTTGTAAATGGAGAATTCTTTTGAGATCCATCTTGTTCAGTCTCAGTGGTTTTGTTCTTTCTTTCACGATGAATTGCAAAATGCCATTTAACTTCAAGGTCTCTCATCCTGCAACTGCAATGCTACACACCTTTTTATTGACTCTTTCCTTGCTTTTTTTGTTTTTTTTTGTTTTTTGTTTCACCAGCAAGATTCTCACTTTGCTGCTTTGCTGCACATTCTTTCAAGTTGGCCATCAGTATATAAAGTAGAGAAATCTTTCTAAGTCCTGGTACTTAAAGCAGTATTCCACTTATCACTTCTCATCATCCTCAGAGGGAAGCTCTATCTGAACTGTGTGAAGTAGCTGTTGATGGTGTCTTTTCTGTTGTTACTGGGAGCCTTTTTTAAATTCTATCATTGAATATTTTCTGAAGCTTAATATTGTCAGGTTGGGTCAGCAATGTCTATGTTGCTTTACTGCAATATCTACCACCATTTTGAGTTCTATATTTTGCCCTTTAAATTTGTGACAATGAAGTTGTTAGTAATATTTGTACAGTTGGTAAGAATGTAATTAAATAAATCCGAATATGTTTTGCTCTTTGCTCTGTATTCTGATTTACGTAAATTGATATTGGTTATTGACCACCATCATCCTGAAATATATTTATTGCATTTAACATTTTATGTGTGTATATACAAAAGGTGTTAAAGTCCTTAGTTTTCTCTAATTGTGATTTAATCACTATTGATCCAGTCATGTATTTTAACATATTTGTATAATACTATCAAATCTCTTAACCTCTTTCATACACCCTAACAGAGGCAAAATTGGTCTTGCATTGTCACCCCAACAGTCATAGAATAGAGTTGCATTATTCCCCCTTTAACTTAGCTTTGACTGAATCAATTAAATCATGAAATAGACAGAGTCGTTCTTGTCACAGTTTTCATTTCAAAACAAAATTTATTCAGAAGCTACCAGTTACAGAAACTGGAAATAGAAGCTCTATGGAGATAAAGAAAATGCATTGAAATTTCCTTTGAAGTTGCTTTCATATAAAATAAGATGTTGGTATTCAAGTAAGATACTGGTATTTGTATAAAATAAGGTACTGGAAATTTTATTGTTTCAATGGCTTATGAATTTTGGGCTCATTTCATATGCTAATGACAGTAGTCCTTGAATTATTGAATAAATATATCTGATTGACCATTGTATGTATTAATGATGAAAATGATAATTTCCTTCAAGAAATATACTCACCTAATATCTACAGGTCTTGGTATCAGATTCACTTATAACAGTTAACAGTGTTTTGTTGGAGCTTATATGATATAAAACAGAATCACTAAGTGTTAAAATGAGCATTGTTTTATCAATACTGTTTTCCTTAAAAATTAGATAGAGGAAAGTTAAGCAAAATTATATCAATTTAAATATGTCAATACTCTTTAAAATAGACAGTGGATACCAGAAGGAGACAGGAAGAGGGGAGGGAGGAAAGAGGACAGAGTCAATGTGATAAGTGGAATAGTAGAACTTTGGTTATTTTTGAGGTAAGATTTATTCACACATAGAGGGAAAGATGTACCTCTGGAATTCATTTAGTATTATAAATCAATAATTTTTATAACCATAAAATATCAATAAACAGTATAGTTTAAGCTAAATATGATTAACTATAAAACAGTTATGAAAATTTGAGAAGATATTTTATTTCAGGCCACTGTGATTAATTTGTCATAAAACTATCCTTTACTATAAAGGTGATGGGTAGTTTAAAAATTCAAAAAATATATTTTCTTGATCATGATAACCTAAAAATAGGTAACAGATTTTTCCTAAGACATCCTAAACGAGTTTCAATAGAATTAATTTAATTAGACATTCACAACTCATAGGTTTTAACCATGAATCCCAGCCACTTAAGAACAGTACATTATCATCATCATTTTGGTTTATTACAGAGTTTTTAATTATATTCCTATACCTTTTTATACTGCTTCCCAAATGACTTCTTTGGTCAGATGTACTTTAAACAACTTCACAATGAATAATAATTTACTTGCTGAGACACTTACATCAATTTCCTTTTCACTTTCAGCACAGATTCTTCTATATTGATCCATGTATTCTGAACACCAATTATGAACCATGAAAGGACATTTATTCACATATAAAACTACATTATTCACATATGTTAACTCTGTGGGTATAGTAATATTTTTTCCTTAAAAATATTATTTCTAATTATTAAAAAAGTGCTACAAATATGATCTTTTTAATGATTCAGAATTGAGACATTTACATCAGACAATAAAATTCAGTGAACTAGCAATTTTTCACCTTGAGTCCAATAACAGTCAGTGCAAAGCAGTTCCTTTTTCTATGTCCCAACTAAATTTTTCCTGGCTTACTATCAAAATGATGCTCAGGTACCACGTGCTATTATTTATTTGCCATTTTTATTAATTTGCTAAAGTAGAATGCTGTTTGCTATGTCTTCTGAGTATAGGTAAAGCACCAGTCTATTCAGTGATATAAAACAAGAGAAATCTGAACAGGAGAGTGTACAAGCTGAAGAGGAAAGTGTACATATAATGGTCTTCCCTTACTCCACTTTCCATCTTGAATCTCTCCATAGTAATGTGGAAATTAGACAAAAATATGATTAACAGTTTCTATTAAATTTTGGTTGCTAAAGTCACCACCCCCTATGAATAGCAAAAGCATTGAATGGATGCACAATCCTTTCTAAGCTGTGAATTTAGAGCCTGTTTATAAGAGGATGATGGGAAAAAGTGGGTCATCTTTCGCAAAATATATTACAGGGAAGAAATAGAAGGAAGACAGAAGACATAGGCTCCCAGCACACTTTTTTTTTTTTTTTTTAAATCATGGGCCTTTGGACTTTGAACATCAGAAGACCTTTAATTAAGCTCTGTTTCTCCTGATGGTGGGAGAACATCCTGCCAGGACAGGCCCATCACTTTCACAAGTAGTTTTAATGATTTTGCTTCCAGACAGACTCCTGAGAGGAAGGACTAAAAATTAACATAGAGCAGGATCGTGTCATAAGGAAAAGTTGTAAATTGTGGTTTGTAATGAGTTGTCTGTAAGTAAATACTCATACATCTATTAGGAACACTTTTAAATAATGAGATCAACTTGAGATTATGTGTTCTCGAATTGGCAATTTCAGTTCAGGAGAGAAAATGATTCACAATTATTGTCTCTTCTTCACTGAAAGTGAGTGACAGAAACAGAACTTGTCCATGAGGCAAATACCTTATTTGCAAGAGATCATGTAATTTTTTTAATTCCATTTGCCAAGCCATTTGCTTTGACATTTTTCATGATAGAAAAGGGATGATGTAGGTAAATAAGTATATATACTGAATATTTTTGAAGAGTTTATCTAACTGGAACAAATACATTTCATGTTTGGAAATGACACTTTTAAATATAGGTAAAAAAGATAACATTTATCTATTTTATTAAACCCCTGTTTAGTTTTCTTTAAATACTAGATTACAGTGTCAATGATTTACTTACATGGATATTGTTCCTGTTTTCCTCCTAACACAATTATATTAAATTTTAATGACATCAGTTGTAATATCTAACTGGTATCTGGAAGCTTGTGGAGAGCCCAAAGGTTTTATACAAATTTATATGTATAAAGCTTTCACTGATATACTTTGCCAGTAGATATTTTACCTTGAGTAGTCAGCTCTGCAAATCCCTTCCCACAAAAGATTAAAAACATCCTCCTATTACATCTAGAGATTTCTTTTTGTTATTCAAAGCCATGAATAAATTTAGGGAAAATGTATATGATTTTAATGCCTTAAACCAGAAAGCTTCCTTGATTCCTATTAAAAAATGGAATATTTAATGTTTTCCTTCTTCTGTGGTACTTTTTTGATATTGCAGCAAAGAACAAAAAAGAATTCTGGGAACATATAAAACAAAAAACTGTGTTTGAAGTATTATAATAAAACAACCTTCTCCCTTTAATGCTGAGTCCCTTTTTAATGAAGATCTTCTGGCAGCTCTTGAATGTATAACTAGTTTATATCATGGGATGAAGCTGTCTGTTCTGATGATTGACATGAGCCCACATTACAATGTGATTCTGAAAATTAGTCCATAGAGGTCCTTTTCAGGTACTTCTCAGACTGAGAGCTGCCCTCCAACTACAGTAGAGCCTTTTTAACCCCACTCATTGGTATTCTAATCTGGAAGTGCTGTCCTGCCTTTTAAATAACTCAGGCATTCAGGCTCGAACCCCCCTTGACACATTACTTAGCCAAAGGATTCAAATGAGATTCAAGAAACATGCAGTACAGCACAAAGGGATTGGAATATGCACAATTAATAATCACACAGTTAATTCATTTTTAATGCAAAGAGGATTTCTGAAATTTCACATTCAGATTTGTAACACAAAATAGTAGCTGTCTACCCTGATTACATTTCCAAAATTTCAAAATACAGGTATGATGTTTAAGTAATTGTTTTTATTTAAAATAGATTTCTCCTAAAGACACAGCTTTAAGTGATATTAAGATTAGGATACAATTTGGAAATAGGACTACTTTCAAGCTAGGTAATATGTAAGTAATAAATACATTAAATAGCTTTTATGAGAATGGGAAGAGGCTACACTTCTGGTTAGGAACGTTTGCAGTCGGGGTCTTGATTATCGAGTCCAAGTCAACCAACTGCCTTACACAATGCAATGTATTTTTTAATTCTCACATTGTGTCCTACCAAGAAGTATTCTTGAATATTCATTCTTAAAGATCTTATGTTCATATTTGAATGGCTTATCTATAGTTAACTTATTCAATAAAAATGCCAGCAGAACTACAACAATCCCAAGATCTTACACTACAGCGTAGATGGCAACTAACCAGTGAATCAACTTTATTTGCCAGACTTTTACTATAGATGGATAATAAGTACATTAATTTACTCACCATTTATTCTTGTATTGCCTTCTATATTGTAAGATTCTGGAGGTGAAAGTAGTGAATAAGAGTGACTAAGTTTCAGCTCTCATAAAATTTATATTCTAAAAAACAAATTAGGGACCATGATAAAACCAGAGGCAATATTAAGTGCTGTGCAGAAAAATAAAACATGGTAAAAGAATGAATTTATCGTGGTGGTGAGAAGAGGAGGAGATTATTAGATGGTGAAATTTGAGAGACCAGAATGAGTCATGAAGAAATATGAGAGGAGCATACTAGGCAGAACAAAGAGCAAGAACAAAGCTCTAAGGTCATGAGTTTACTATATTTGAAGAGGTTCAATATGGCTGGAGCAAAAGTTAAGTGATTAGAAGAAATCACTCTCATAATCAAATGGCTCATCATTTGAGGGTCTATATGCACTATTTGAGTAATTTAACTCATTACATAATCTATATTGATCCACTGTGCTTCTCCTTATGGAACTGAAATGGGGTCAAGCAAAAGACAATATATAGAAATTATAGTGAAGATATATAGAGATACGTAGGCAGTTAGTTTAAATGGTGACTTCAACCTTAAAATATTTGCTATTACCCAGCAATATCAGCTGCCTTGGATAATTATCAGGCAACTGGTAGCTTCAGTATTGTCATGTATTTTGAATTATTTATCTTTTACCATGATTTGTAATGGAAGCTTCATAGTGATTTTGAATTGTTCATTTGGGCAGATCATCATAGTGTATTTGTTCCAATAGTTTTCTAAATGATTCAGTGCCTCCTTACTATCTCCCACATTCTCAAAGCTCACCACACTCTAACTTGAATCTATAGGAATCGATCTTTTATGGGATCCAGGTAGTGTTTGAAACCTTAAAGATGGTTGCCATATTCCCGATAGATAGAAAATAATGGAATTGCCTTTTATATAGTTATGTGGAATAGTTTTGTGAAATTACTTTTTTGGTATATATGCAGTTTCAGACTCTGGTTTGGAAAGTAGTTCTAGGCTGAGATCAAATACAGTTCCCTATGATTGCATGACCTGATTATAAAAAATTAAGACAGATGTTTGGGTACTGTATGAAAGTTTGCTAGACTAATACTTTCTTTTTGTTCTATATTTTCCACTTTTCCACTCTTCTTTGTTATTTCTTTTCCTTGTTTATTAATTACTTGGATGGGCATAAGACCTTAACCTTGACCCCTCATACCAGTTTTCAAGCATAACTAGCACTCAATCTCCAAGCTATAGTGAAAGATAAACTAGTTTTATTTGGTATCTTACTTCTACTAGTGTCCTGCAAGGTGAAATCATTCATGCATAGATAATTGCTCTAGCGAATTTCCTTGATCTGTGTGTGTGTGACTGTAATTATAAATACCAATTGGGTAATTGCTGGGGGAGGTTTTTAAAAGCAAATGTTTCTAATGTGTGGTTGACACATGGTGTTCCCAATTGATTATATTATTTACAATATTAATGAACCTGATATTCTTTCTCCCATCAAGGGCAATATTAGGTTTACCTAAAGCTCAGTAATGTGACTGGTGCATGTTTTGCCTGGGAGAAGGTGTAGAAAGAAGGTTAGTTGACTCTCTAATATGTTATCCTCTGTAGTGCTATGCACAACACATATGCTGCTCTGGTGCACAGAGCTCAAATTAGGTCACAATCAGGAATGAAAAGAATATAAAGGTTGAGAAATATTTCATTATTGAACTCTCGGTATCATTCCCCTTTAATAAAGTTGAAACTTCGAAGATGACCAAACAAAAATTGTAGCAAAATATATACAAAACTCCCATGTTCATTAATTTTCAGTAAATAAATCCATTAAAGGCCCTCCCTGGTGGCGCAGCAGGTTAAAGCACTGCACTAAGATGCTTAAAAAGCCACTTCCTCATGAGTTCAATTCCCGCCTGTCCCAGAGGTGACCACATGGCACAGCAGACCTCTCCTGACCCACCCCCTGCTGCCCTCAGCAGTGTACTTTGGTGATCTGCCTGTTCTGCTCCCCTCTCGCTGTTCCTGAGCCTCTGGCCTGTACCCCAGTTCTGTATGCACAAATAAATAAATCTTTAAAAAAATTAAAAAATAAATAAATCCATTAAAATTATTGCTATTAGTGATTTACAAAGTAATGAGATAAATTAACATCCTTTCAACAGAAGCTTTTTCCTTTGAAGACTTATGTCAAATGATAGCATTTTATATTCATGAATTTGTGCCTATTGGCATTTTCATTGCCAAATATTCACAACTAGGTATTAGAAAATCAAAAGTCTATAACCTAATCACATAACTGGTCTATTTGGAGAGGAAATGAGACCATTACCCCAATGTCATGAAGGAATTTGAATAATATCCAATGTAATTTTACCCTTTCCATATTTGGCAGGCATTAGCTAGAGGCTTCCAAAATAAAAAAGAAATGAGGACATTCTGTGGTTTCCCTGAGGAAGAAGCAAGTGCCTTTTTAACCTCTGTGTTACTCCAACTTGAAAATGAGAGTAGATCCTCAAGATATTTTAGCCATGTGATAGTGCCTACCTATATAAAACTCTACTCTGCATTTTCAGAGCAAATTAAAAATATCCAGGGAGTCTGATAATCTTGGGAATATCTTCCTGTCAACTTGGGCCCTTAGCACAAATGCAAACACAAAAGGAAAACAAGTCTTGCAGGTATTTACAACATTGATTTACTTCCTTTCTCTCCTGCATATCTTTAAGAGAAGCAACTGAATTGAATTGAAGTAGTCTTCTTACTTGCTAGGTGTGGATAAGGCAAGGAAAAAGCTATTTGGACTTTTCACTTTTAATCTCTACCATTTGGAGGAAATGATGTCTAGAAAGGCTAAACAATTATACCGGCTGTTTATGTTTAGGTTAGGCAAGGGAAACTTTAAAAATGTGGCCTTCTTAATTATCGCAACATATTTAATAATGTATAAACGCACAGATGAGCTGGAATAGCATACAGATTAGGAAGGATCCATATTATCATTAAATCCATTTACAGATCTCTATCTGAGGAGAATTGTACCATGAGATAGTAAAAATGTGTTACTGCCATATTGTGTGCTGATGGGGATCAAGGTGATACAGAAACTAACACATTTGAGTAGGAAAACTGAGATTTCTTAACTAGAGGGTGTAATTTTCTCATCACTTTTTATTGTCTTGTCCATTCTGTCTGTTTTTGCCCTGAGCCTGTTATATGTTAGAGAGAAGACTATGGGAGAGTTCATAGATGTTGATTTTCTCTTCCTCTTTAGATTTATATTGTGTTTATTTTCTATTTCTCTTTAGATTTATAGTGCAATTTTCTCCAAGACTTCAAAGTGTTTGTCCAAAACATATAGCAAAATAATGAACACAGGAATTCAAAGGAAGAAGAGAACAGCATGCAAGGGTAGTAGTAAAAAGACTGTTTCTAAAAAAACCTGACTTAAAAAAAACAAGTCATCTGTTTTCAGAATTGACTCTTTTACTATTTATTAGTCTCCAAAGTATTTTAATTGAATAATTTAACCTCTACTCTTCATCTTTAAATATTTCGATTCCATCATAATTTGAATTGGGAGCATCTCTCTTTCTCAGTTCTGCTTCTGGGCTATTGTGGGAGGCTGCTTTGTGGTTTACCTGAGGGGACATCAGGATGCCCTGATCATCAAACTTCTCCAGATCTCCAAGTTGCTTTTATGAGTTAAGGCGGTGTTTCCACAAGACTCCTATTATTTGAGCAAGATATTAAAATTAATCATTTAGACCCCACTGATACATTGATTAAAATACATTAAATAGTATGTGTACAACAGAATACTAAGTAAAACACTATTTATGAAAGGAAGGAAATTATATCAACAATTCAAAATTCTTCTGATCTAATTTTTCTCATTTCAATAAGTATCAATCATTGATAACACATAGTGACATATATTTCAATGTTTTTCTATTTCATTTATATAGATAGTGTACATATTTATCAAAATTTGTTGTGACTGCCTAAGAGTTCAGAGCTCTGACTATTCAATTGTTTGATCTATTTTTAGATGATTATAAATGTCAAAGGCACGTAACAGAAGAAGTGTTAACTATGGATTATCAAGATTTCATTCTTGGCAGAAATTGCAAGTAGTGCCTGTTGCTTTAAAATCATTTAAAAATCACCTTGATTTGATGGTACTCTTGGGTACAATTTCTACTCTCCCATTTTGGAGCGCTTTTTCACCATAAATACATTTTAAAACACAAAATGAGGTGATTTGGCCCATTTTGCTATGTATATAATTTAACCTTCAAAGGATTATGGTCTATGGAGCAAACAGGTTAATAGGAAGGTTTTAAAAAGACATTTTTTCATCTGATGGGATATAATCGTTCCTAAGGAGCTGTTATGGTCTATTGTATAAATCCTTCAAATTCATGGACTACTGGCCCAAAACACAGTAATGGATCCTATAGAGCAGTAAAAATCTATCATGTTAATATAGCTGTTACATAAGCAGAGTATGAAGTTTATTCTCCCATCCATGCCTTCTGAGATTTGTAATTCTCTTATTAATAGGCCTGATTCTCATACCCCAGATGGGAGGCTTTCCAAGTCCTTTATACACTGAGTAAAAATTCTTCTCAGGACCTGCACTGAAACCAATGATAATAACATATTCCTGTAAAACACTGCCATGTCTAACAAAAATATTTGCTTGTTCAGAATTCCCAGAGGAATCCTACCACTTCACATTTGTAAAACAACAAAGAGCATTGTTTAAATTGTTTACAAATCAGCATCTGATATCATTGAATTGTATCCAGCAAAAAGTCAAGTACAGCCCCTTCAAATATCTTTACATTGATGTTGGCAAGAATGGATTTGTTTTGAGTGCATTTGTATGTTTTTATATTTATAGATGGTTGGGCCTTCATGGGAAGCTTAAAATGCTCTCTATCACAGCTTCTCAATTCCTCTTAATCTTCATTTTTCTTCTCCCCACAGAGTCCTAAAAGTAAAGGCCACTGGTGGCACCATTTTTCGGTTATTCAGAATATAGATCAGCAGTGTCAGGGAAACTGGATCCTAGTCATGATGTGTCCTTAGCTACAGAATCATAATCACAATTCACAGAATGGGGCCATGAATTGAGTCTGTAAGGATGTCCTGCACTGAAGGCTTAGGTCCTCTCGTGGAATAATGGTAGCAGCTGAAGAAGTTTCTAGGCATTGTCATCTAAAAGGAACAGTGATAAAAAATAGTCTTCACTTGATTTAACAATGCTAACCCATTTTACAGGTGCATATTGTTATAATTAGTTTCAGTGTCAGGTGAGACTAGGTTTTAATTTTTTTGACTTAATACGTCCAGAGTTTGGCAAGTGTTAGATTCTCCTTTATCCTCTTCACTACCCTTTGTAGCATGACACTCCCACAGGGGACTGAGAGTTTCAAGTCAAACTTTTTAATTTTTCCAAAATAATCTTATCTAAACACTTAAAATCTCACCAAGTTCCAGAGAACTGAGTTTGCATTATGACAACATTGATTAGTTTTCACCATTTCCTCAGTTGGAGATGGAGTCAGCCAGGAGTTGGACTATACATGTTTGTTCTGCTATCTACATATCTGTTTATTTTTACTCAGATTTGTGGCTATATACTTACTCACTCTGGCTAGCATAGTTAATATTTATTTCTCTCTCTTAGTTGTCAAGCATTCAGGAAAACATCTTCTTTGAATCAAATTCACTTCCTTTTCCCTGGTGGCTCAGTGGGTTAAAGCACAGCATTGAGAAGCTAAAGCCACTTGGCGCATGAGTTCGATTCCCGCCTGCCCAGGAGGTGACCACATGGCGCGGCAGACCTCTCCTGACCCGCCCGCTGCTCCCCTCAGCAGTGTACTTCAGCGATCTGCCTGTTCTGCTCCCCACTCTGTCTCTGGTGAAGCCTCTCGCTGCCCCTGAGCCTCTGGCCTGTACCCCAGTTCTGTATGCACAAATAAATAAATCTTAAAAAAAAAAATGCTTAACTGAGTAATATTCCAGTGAGCATATATACCACATCTTCTTGATCCTATCATCTATTTTTGGGCGTTTGGGTTGATTCCACAATTTTGATATTGTAAATAGAGCAGCAATAAATTGGCACATGGGTGAAGTGGTGGTGGAAGTCCACGGGGATTATAACTGAGATGAAAGTTTACAAAATGGAGAATAATGGAAAAAAAATTATTAAAAGAAAAAAAGTTTAACTGGGTTTGTACCTAATACTTTTTTTCTGCTTAAGCCAGTATGAATTATATCACTGTGCAAACAAAGGCTTCTAAAAATACATTTAATGGCAAAGTCACCACAGTTTTCAGAAAAATGGAGATAATGCAGGTAAAAGTTTACATTTAAATCATTATCTAATCAACATTGGTGACTCCATTTATGTTAAATTAGTTAAAATATGATTGTAATTTTTTTCAAAGTTGAGCCTGATTTATCCTTCACAAATGGAAATTCTGTTACGTATTAATACATTTTGATGCTAGTATATTTGTTTTATTGAAGTTCCCACTTCCTATTTTATTGGGGAAGTCTCTTCCTTCCTTTGAAATATTTTCCAATCTTTCTCCCTCCATACCTGAAGATGTTGAATATGGTATGGTGCTCTATAACTCCTGGTATAGTTGACAGACCCAGGGGACAAATTGCAAGCCCTTTCTCCTTACACATTACTGTCCTGGCTGTGTAAATCTGGCAGCAGGCACTTCACACAACTAGTCTTTGCAAATGTGACCAATTAAGCTAAAATGAAGTAGTGTGGTTCCTTTATCCATTGTGACTATTATTCTAATAAGGACCATGTAAAGACACTTCCATGTGACAATCTGAGACAGAGAGGAATGCCTGAGAAAATGGAAGATTGGAGTGATGAAAAATGCCAAGAAATGCCTGATGCTACTGGAAATTCAGAGACATAGGAGAGATTTTGCTTAGAGATTTCAGGAAGAATAAACTCTATCAATAGTTTGAATTTGGACTTCTAACTTACAGAACTGTGAAACAATAAATTCCTGTTGTTTTAAGCAGTCTTTAGAATATACCAGCTAGAGCATGGAGCTATAAGGAAAGAATTGCTTATAAGTGTATTTCTTGCATTCAGCTAAAATTGATCTGCCTACTGCCATACCCTTGCGTAGTCACTAATTAAAAGATACACTTGGAAGGGAAAGATCTTAGAGAAGGCAGCTAAACCATACCTAAACCTAGAGGTTTCAAATAGAGATCTGAGAGATGTATCTTTGTATCTATAATGAGCAATGTCTTGTACAATTTGAATCACTTTTTCTGTACATAAAGGGTGAAGAACCATAAAATACCTGGAAACAAAGATGGGCGAAACACTGCACAACATTCACCTCAGTAACATCTTTGAAGATACAGCACCCAATGCAACAATAGTGAAGGCAAGGATAAACAGATGGGACTACATCGAGTTAAAGAACTTCTGTACAGCAAAAAATATATTCCAAAAAAAAAAA
>NW_004567103.1:50937706-50991249 GCF_000260355.1 Condylura cristata
AAAAAAAAAAAAAAAAGACATCCCACTGATTGGGAAAAAAATTTCTCACATGATACTAGCGACAAAGGATTGATCACAAAAATATACAAAGAACTGATGAAACTCAACAAAAGTAAAGTGAACAACCCCCTCAAAAAAGTGGGCAGAAGAGCTAAAAAGACACTTCTCCAAAGAGGAAATGCATATAGCCAACAAGCTTATGAAAAAATGTTCTATATCACTTGTAATAAGGGAGATGCAAATTAAAACCACAATGAGATATCACCTCACCCCAGTGAGAATGGCACATCTTCAAACAACTAGCAACAACAAATGGTGAGGATGAGGAGAAAATGTAACTATCCTGCACTGCTTGTGGAAATACGAACTAGTACAACCACTATGGAAAATTGTTTGGAGGTTTCTCAGACTGCTACAAATGGAACTTTCATATGACCCAGCAATCCCACTCCTAGGTATCTACCCAAAAGACACAAAAACACTGATTCAAAAAGACACCTGCACCCCTGTGTTTATTACTGTTTTATTTACAACAGGAAAGACATGGAATCAACCCAAATGCCCAAAAGTAGAAGACTGGATTAAAAAGATGTGGTACGAATAAACTAGACCTGTGGCATTTTTATAGTATAATAGTCTAATTTCTCTCTTATCAGACCCAGAATGTTTCCAGATGACTCAACCTTACTTATATACCTAATTATCAAGAAAGGGAGTGGCAAAGAGAGACCATAGTACCTAGGAAGGGATAAGATTCTACAACGTCCTCCAGAGAAGGGAATTCTGTTGTATCTTAGCAGGTAGAGGTAGACAATTTCTGCAGATTGATGTGATGCAGTAGGTTAAAGCACTGCACTAAGATGCAGTAGGTTAAAGCACTGCACTAAGAAACTTAAGCCACTTCCGCATGAGTTCGATCCCCGCCTGCCGCGGAGGAGATACACATGGCCTGGCAGACTTCTCCTGACCCCGCCCGCTGCTCCCCTCAGCAGTGTACTTCGTCGATCTGGCTGTTCTGCTCCCCACTCTGTCCCTGGTGAATCCTCTCACCCTCCGAATCTCTGGCCTGTACCCCAGTTCTGTATGAATAAATAAATCTTTTTTTAAAAAAAAAAGGGTTTAGAGGAATATGGAACCGACAGTTGTGGTCTATCCACCCAGATATTCTCATTTCCAGTGGCTGTGTCTCAGGGTTTTTCTCTGATATTGGCATAACAGAACTGCCTTATTGGAGGTCAAATTATATTTGAAGTTCAGCCACTCAGGCTATTACTTTCTGACTTTAGTCCTCAGTCTTCTTTTCCCTCTAGTAGGAGGTAGGAAGAACTTCTTTATAGGTCACTATCAGGTACCTTCTCACTCCCTTTGAATTCTTTTTAGTCCTGCAGAGAGTGTCAGTGGCATATGCAGCAGTCATTCCATTGTTCTTAGAACTACTATTTTCCTCACATCACCAGTGATGGGGCAGCACAGCCCCTTGAGTAATGAGTAATCAGATTTCCAAACCCCATTTACTGTGTGCCTCCTTAAACCACTCCAAGTAAGAAATGTCACTGGTCAGGTTTTTCAAAAACTAAGGAGAGAGCTTATAGGGACACCAACTGTTTTATGAGGGATCAACACATGAGGGATAAAGAATAAAGTGGGATTGGACAAAGGAGGTCTGCCAGAGCAATGTACTGCATTGTCAGGGTGATGTGGATCAAGGCTTGCTCTTAAGAGTGTCCTGTTTGAGCTCAAATAACACAGATTTGAACTAATATTTAGATTTATGACATGTAATACACTGTCAGAGTAAACATTTACTTACATGTCTTGCTTTAGCTAATTTTGATCATCTATACAGATCCAAAGGATTAAGAACAGAAACTTTTCATTCAGGATCAGGAAACACTTTGAAGTGTCCAGACAACTGAGTTATTCAGTTAATATTATAAGTACCTCCTTTCTCGTTGTAGTTTTAGTTTTGGATTACTAGGAACAAAATTTATCATGTAAAGTGTAGGAAACAATGAAGGAGCCCCCTCCCTCCACACTGCTGCGCATAAAACAGGAGGAACATCAGGACTCTTCAGACCTCAGGCTTATTCATTTGGCTTACGAGGCTTGCAGTGCTCTGCCTTTCTTGTCTCCTCATATGCAGAAGCTGGTAAGGCATTTCTTATCTGGGCATCATGCCAGTTCCCCTTTGAATTGCTTCGAATAAGCTAGCTGTTTCTAAAACATGGCCCCTTGGTGGGACCCAGAAGCTAAGCCTGTAGGAGTCCCTTCTCTGTAGGGCACTGAGCAAGAGTTCCTCGATCCTGGCTCTTCCCAGACTCTGACTGTTGATTTGTCAGCCTAATTCACTGCTCTGAATCGTCTCCAGGATGTCATTTTCTACTGACTGCAAGGAGCTTACGTGCTGTTACATATTTGGCAATAAGGTTGTAAGCACATTTTGCCTGTCAAGCATATGTATGATCAAAAAGGTGTGCCCCCTGCTCATTTATGTTCATGCTGTAAATCTGCTTTTTGGCCTTCGAGCTGATCTCATCAGGAGTAAACCTGGAGCAGCACTTCCAGACAGTTATATTGAGATTGTAACCCTGTGTGGCGTCTTGGCCTTTTCTTTTGGTGAATCAGGGCATACGCACAGCCTCAGCAGATTTAAATAGACAGTTATTGAGATCAACAAGATCTTCTTTTACAAAATGTCTAGAAATTGCCCAACAGAAATATTAATAATAAGGTACTTTCATTGGCCTGGTAATCTTTTATTTTCTCTTTCTCTAGTTGGTACTTGTAAAAAAACTCTCTCTGAAAAAAAAAAAAAATGTTATTCTGATGGCGAACCTCCTTTAAAGCAGAGGTGGGCCCTGATGTCTGTATTTATATGGCATGTCTTTATTGTTTAGGTATTCGTGTTTGTGATAGTGTAGTTTAGAAGCTTTTTTGTTTTGTGTGGTGCTTCATTCTGTGTCAGTTTACTGAAATGGAAACTTTGTTTCCCAGAACTGGCAGGCTTTGGGTTAACTACAAGAGCAATTTAGAAACTCCAGGTAAAGAGGTGACCAATTCTGCATGCTGAATACCCATGTAGGCACTGCTGTGGTTCATAACTGTTGTCTTGATTTGTTAACTTATGGTGTTGTTGTGGGGCATTGGCAGGTCCTGAGAAAGCAGCTCCTCCTCCAGCTCCCATAGAATCTTCTTTTAGCATATCTGCATGCTGGAACGTGTGGGATGGCAACTTTACCAAGGTGCCCCGCTTCACCTGTATCATTGAAATTGGAGGCAGTGATAGAGAGACATGAGTTCAGGTTTGTCCCAGTTCTCTCCCACTTCCATCATTAATTCTCAGGCATTTGTCTTGCTGAGATCATGCCCAGGACAAAATATTGAATCACAGAGCTCCAGAGATGATTTAAACACCTCCCAAAGTTCACAAAATTAAATCTTTATGACAAATTTCCATGTTTCTGGACAATGCCAAACTGATACACTATGACTGAATGCTCCTTTCCATTCTGTGCATAAAACCAGAGGGTGGGCTTTATTTCTTTCCCCATCAATAGATGAACAAATGGGTGTTTTCCCACAGGTTGGGAAGATGGTAAGATTTTAATCTGTGAGTGTTCATGTCCCTTCTGCACTTTTATACTTTTGGTTAAGTAGAGACAGTAACTATTAGTCCCTTGGTGAATAAAATGCCAAACCACATGTGACACCACTTTGCACTCCCTATTAAAATTTTACAGGTCAAAAATCCAAAACTCACTTAATAAAAATTGTTCTTCATCATAAGTGACAGGAGAGAACAGGTCAATCTATGGAATAATGGTGCAGTAATTAGAAACTTTGTAGTTGATAAAGTGTGACTGTTAATCAATGTTTGGTTAATTAATCAATATTTTAATCATTAGACCTTTTAAATTTGTTTTAATGAGCATTTCCTCTAATTCCCCTGATTCCACTCCTTCCGATGCTTCTATTATCACTGTTAAAGAACAAAGCCAGGATTTGTCTGTGCAGGGTCCAGTATCTCTTAAGACATTGTAGAATAATGTACCTTTTGTATGTAATGCTATTGAAGAAAACCCAGATTTAGGAGATTAAACAAGAAAAGTGTAAAGTCACCACATTACCATGGAACATTTGCTTGATGCCAAAAGTTATGATTTAGAAAATCACATTAAGACCATCATAAACTTTCCTTCTTAGAAGGTGTTTGGAAGATTGTTCTTCTTACCTTACTCTTAGAATTGGACATTGTTCATGAAATCTTATTATCTCTTATTTCAGAGTCCATATTTGCTTTCAAACCATGTGATAAACTTCTGTTCGTAAATATGACCATTGATTTGCCCTTCTTTTCCCACTTTCTTGTTTCCATCTGTATTTATTTTTTAAAGAATTATTTATTTATGCATACAGAACTGGGGTACAGACCAGAGGTGGAGGGGTGGTGAGAGGATTCACCAGAGACAGAGTGGGGAGCAAAATAGGCAGATCAACAAAGTACACTGCAGAGGGGAACAGTGGGCATGTCTGGAGAGGTCTGCCATGCTATGTGGGTCACCTCCGGGACTGAGGATCGAACTCACACTGAAGCTGCTGCTGCTGGCTTGCAGTGCTACATCCTAACCCATTGCACCACCAGGGAGGGCCCAAGAGAGAGATATGTAAAGGACACACACAGTCTAAAATAGATCCCAAGTCACCTAAGTTTCTTTTTTATATATTTAATGTTCTTCTATGAATTGACTTGAAAATTCAACTTGGGCAGGAAGTCCTTCCAAACAAGTTAAACAGATTAAATCTTTCACTTCCCTATAGTCTTTGTGCAGCAGCTAGCATTTCCCATAATATCATGCTAAACCTACCTCACTGACAATAAAGACATAAGAAACGACAAGAAGTACTTCTGTATGTGTGTTTAAGATTTTCTTAGGAAATGCATGGGGGCAGTGCAGCAACTCAGGCTGAGTATCTGTGACAATAATGGGGTTATGTGCTGTAGGTTTTTCCAGATGACATTGTACACTGTGTTAGTACATGGCAGTGCCTCACATGAACAGAGTGGGGGAAAACTGTTGGCTGTACAGGCATCACTAAATATTAAATACTACATCATTCAACAATAAGATCAGGAAATCCTGCCTATGCTAAAGTACTTTTTTATATATTGATTATTCTGAAAATTCAAGGCACTTTGTCAATTATTGTAGATATTCATGGAAAATATCTTTATGTTTGATGGGAAGTATAAATGGTTCGCTACAAAATTTTGGTAATCAGATATGTAGTAGAGCTATTCACAACATTCCCTTTTCATTTCCCTATCAAACCAGTTCCCTCTCCTTCCAAGCCATGGGAGGATTACACTCCCTCCCACCTCTGAAGTTTGGCATATTCATTGATTTACTTAGGCCCAAAGTGACAAATGTCTAAGGTTAAGAACATCTAGGTGATTTCCTACTTTCTGTTACCATTGTTGAAGAGGCTATAGCAGGTAAACCTTCTGTCACTTGGGTCCCTACATGACTCTAAGGGATCCCTACAGACCTGCACGTGACTTGCAGCATCAGGAAATTCATCTTAGTTGTGCTAAGCCTTCCCTCACTGTGGGATATGATTTGAGAAGGGTGTAGCATATTTGACACTCGTATGTACAATATCCTTCTCAAGTCCCTTAGGTTAGTAGCCCTCTGAAGTGCCATGGAAATGGATTATTGTCACCTACAGTTGCACAGCAGTTCATAGCATGTCTATGACTTTGGACAATCAATCTTATTATTTATGACAAACCTCTTAAGATCTGTTTCTAGTAGGGCCACAGTATTCTGTTACACAACTTTAACTCCTCACTTTGATTTTAAAAACAAACTCTAAGGATTCTCTTTTACTTTTGCTCTTATTACCAAAATTTCAGTAATGCCGGTTCATTTGTAGCTAGTGAAGAAAATTCATGGAGGCAGTTTTGAAAAACATACTGTTATTTAGGATTCATTTATATTTTTTTGGGTAAGGAATTAACTGCCATTTTCTGGAGGACCATCCCCTCAGTACACTGTTGGAGTACATTTTTGTGTATATTAGGTATTATAATAAAGCAGAGTCACTGTTCAAAAAGGGATTTGAAATGGATATGTAGTGTTCCTATTTTGATCATTTCAACCCTCACATATGTGGGTCTTAAATTAATTAGTTAGCATTATATTTTGGCAGTCTTTGCTGAGTAAGACCCTGTGACACAGAAGGCCAGGAATCCTGGAGGTAAGCCATTAAGATCTTGAACCATCAGACAGTAACAGATTTTGGGTTTTAGGGGGTCAAAAAATAACACCACTGCTCCCAACCTGAGATCAGAACCAATTTACAGAGAATGATATAGGAGTCAGACAGTTAGAGATCAAAATGTCAGCTTTATTACTGATAAAAGCAACAGTGAAGGACATAGCTTAGATAAGTAGTAATAGGCTGGCTAAGACTGCTCTGAATTGAAGTCACCCCTCTTCCCATTACTACCAAACAGACAACAAACAAAACCCCTGCTGTCTACAGTGTGGGAGCACAGCCTGCGCTACCAACTTTATCACATGACTGACAGCAGGTGAGAATCCACCCTCTCTGTAGGCTGACAGAGTCCAGAGAGCAAAAGCAAAGGAACAGACTGTGGCAAGCATGTCCAATTCACTCTTGCAATCCAAACAAGTTGCTCCTCCTCTCAGGGAAGGAAAGTGTATAGCTTGATGCGTGAGATGAGGTCATTACTTTGAGGAGGGTTTCTCTGTCTCAGTACTGTGGACATTTTTTTTTTTATTTGTACATACAGAACTGGGGTACAGGCCAGAGGCTCAGGGGCGGTGAGAGGCTTCACCAGGGACAGAGTGGGGAGCAAGACAGGCAGATCGATGAAGTACACTGCTGAGGGGAGCAGCGGGCGGGTCAGGAGAGGTCTGCCGCGCCATGTGGTCACCTCTGGGGCAGGCGGGATCGAACTCATGCGGAAGCGGCTTTAGCTTCTCAGTGTTGTGTGTCAATCCGCTGCGCCGCCAGGGAGGGCCAGTACTGTGGACATTTTAAGCTGGATAGTTTTTTTGTTGTAGGGGACTGCCTTATGTATTGTAGAATGTATCCATAGCACCCCATCAGATGTGACAACCAGATGTCTTCAGATATCATCAAATGAGTGGCATCAGAGTATGGAATTGCAGCTGGTTAAGATCGACTGTCTAGGGACTTCTTTTACTTGGAAATGAGAGGGGAAAGTATAAATGTTCTTCATTACTGGAAATTTGTAGTTCAGTGGAATAGATTACTAGATTTTTAATTCCCTCAGTATTTTGAAAAGTAGAGTTTAGAAAAGTGTCTTTCATATAAGCAACAGTACAGTCAATTTTCTATAATGATAACTCAGGCATTATCAAAAGAAAAGGCAATGTTACTTTCTAGGAAGAGAGATGGCATTATTTCTACAGACAGGAAATAATAATAAATAATATTAAGATTAGTGAAAGACAGATATTAAGGGAAAAAGTAGAAGAGGGGAATATAATCAATTGATAGATTATATTCATGCACACACGCACACATATATATATTCCTTATACACACAACATTCTTATCACTGTTGTGTGGGGTTATAAACTATTATATCATCTAAACTCTGTCTTCTTTGTCATGAAAAATATGGACATTATGACATAAACCCATAAAGAGTTCAATATCAATATCACATATCATGTGATTCAGTGCGATGGAGCCTTCTCCTTTTGCCTTTTGGAATCTATCTTTTATCTGCATTAAGTGAAAAAAAAAACATTGGTTTGTTTCTTTCTTCAGTCTGCAAGCCATATATCCCCCTCCATCAGAGATATTTCATCTGGATTGGGTAAATTTCAAATGTCCAAATAAATCCACTTCCCATGTTGCAACAGACACTGTGTGGTAAATTTTCAGGAAGGATAAAAAGTTCTCTCAGTACCCGACCATGGCTACTAAAGGTTAAGGGAGAAGACAAGAAACCAAGAATAAGATAATCAAGAAATTCAGAGGTTGGTGTGTAGGAGAGGTAAGGTCACAGGGGTAAGAGGAAAGATTATTTAAAGATTAAAATGAAACTTTGGATAAAAAATATTTGGGCATATAGGATGATAACCCCAAAAGTTAATGGCACCAGGTTTTGTTTTGTTTTTCTAATGTCACCCTCTCCTTCAATAATCCAGTAAATGTTATATACCCTGTCCCCAAAGAAATACAAGGCATACACACACTCACCATTTTTTCCCCTAGATTTTCAGCAGCTGTTGACAGAATTGGTCTATTGTAGGCTAAGGCAAGCTGTTGGGAAATGTTCGGATAGCCAAATTAGCTACCTGAGCAAAATAATATAATTGCTACTTGGATAATGCCTTATCTGAAGCAAGATCTTCAAAAACAGAGTGGGCAGTTCCACAGCTAATTTGGACCCAGAAATCTTTTTGAAGGAAAAGATGTGTTTGACCTCAATTATCTTTTGATAAGATATTTTTATTGATCAAATACATAAGTCTTCAATTCATATTACCCATGGACATAGCTTTGATCTAAATAATCACATATCCTAAAGTCTTCTTTTCTGGTTTCTATACATCACTGATCTCTTAATTACAAAATTTCAGAATCTGATAGCAGAAGCAGAAAACAGATTTGGCAGACTATATAGGAAATTAAACTATGCCTTTATAAACATATTTTTAAAAGATTTTGTTTATTTATTCATACAGAACTGGGGTTCAGGTCAGACATATAGGGGCGGTGAGAGGATTCACCAGAGACAGAGCAGGGAGCAGTACAAGCCGAATGATGAAGTACACTGCTGAGGGGAGCAGTGGGCAGGTCAAGAGAGGTCTGCCTTACCATGCGGGATCACCTCCGGGGCAGGCGGGGATCGAACTCATGTGGAAGTGGCTTTAGCTTCTCAGTGCTGTGCTTTAACCCCCTGTGCCACCAGGGAGGGCCCCCATGCCTTCTAAAAATATTTTTACACAATTTTTTTATTCATCCCTAGCTTGACATACTGCTTGTGTTTGTTCCATCAGATTTTTTAAATGTGTTTTTTTTTAGTCTAACTTGGGTTCTTATTTTTAAAAATTCTGTGTAATTTTTCTTAATTCTGGATATAACATGTTTATGATTACAATAACATGTTTATTCACCATTTTTTTCACCATTGGTGATGCTAATAGCAAATATATATGAAACTGTACATTATCTTCCTAAGCTTAAACTTGTCTTCTGTCTACTAGTACCAACATGGGATAGCCCTTTAGTAAGCTGTCATTGAGTGTCTACTGTATGCCAGGTAATGTTATAAGTGTCTTACACGAACTATCTCATTTAATTCTCAATGAGTTCTATGAAATAACTACTTTCATCATTATTCCCATTTCCCCAAATAAGGAATTTGAAACCTCAGAGTTAAATGACTTTGATCATCATGACTAAAATAGAATAGGAATTTGACTCAGTCCTTTGATCAATCAAACAGGTTTTAATATGACCTCTGTTCTACACATATATTATAAAAGTACAATTTTTTAATTTTTATCTCTTTTTTTCAGAACCATCATTTTTATTTTATAAAACCCCCACCTATTTCCACACATTTTTCTAATACACATGGCCTCTGTGTTACTCAGAAGTGATGTTAATTTTAATACCTCTTGAGTTGATCAAAGCAGAGATGGTTACTTTTGCATTACAGAACATAAGGCCACTCCATGCAGAGTCCTGAAACAGACTGGGTTAGACTTTCTGCTACTCTGCTGAATTTTAAACATTTATAAAATTTTTGCTTACCTTGACTTGAAATTTATTCATCTATTTCCAAATTTCTTCCTTCTATGGGTCTGAAGAAATCCACTACACAATACTTTTTCACTTTGATGCCTTAATTTTTCTCTTTTCTTAAATTTTTCTTCTCATACCTTGTAAGTGAAAGAAACTTAGTCAAGTGAAGAGAGCACTTTAAGGGAGTTCAGAAGGCTTAGATTTTATTCCTGACTCTGTTACTGACCTGTTATATGCCCTTAGGTTTAACCTCACTGCACCAGACTTAGTGAAGAGGTGTTTCAGCTTCTTTGCTAACATGCATTCAATGGGCCAGACACTTCAAATGAGCCAATTGCACTTGGGGATTAAGTTAAGCCATTTGGAGGGGCATTAACCCTTTCTGGTCAATGAATTTTTTATGCACGAGTAGAGTAACTTACTAAACAGTGCCTACCATCATTCATTACACACTCCTTCTCCCACAATTGCCTAACTTATAAAGAAATTGTCACCCTCAGTCAATAACTAAGCAATACTTTAGAGAAGTGCTGAGTACTGGGTGAAAAAGAATATCAAGTAAATGAAACGACCCTCAACAAACAGGTGAACAAACTGTAGAAATCAATGGCATGAAAACGGACTGCTTTCCCCTCCTCACTGAATTTAGTGGTTGCCTGTCTGTCTCCTCTCCCCTCTGCCAGCTACATTATGCCAGGAGAAAATGTGTCACAGAACAGATGTGTCCCTGCCTGGCCACCACATTGCCTGGAAATGTGCCTGTTGTTTCAGTTCAGGGGTGTCATCCATGGCCCTCTGGATCAAAGATAAGCTGACTATTACCCTCAAAGCTCTCCTTTAGTAGGACCACACTTACTTGTTCTGATCTTGAGCCTATCAGTGCCATTTTCTCCAGAGTAAACTCACAGTGAGATCTTCTATTGCTTCCATTCCGTTTTCTGGAGACTTTCCATATATTTACCCCTGCTTTCAGTTTCACTGAATTCCCTGTTTTACACAAAATGCAAGGACTGTCTCTTCAAAGCTTTTATCATCAGGTCTTCCAGAAAAATTCTCAGTGAAATTTTTTTAAGAGTGAATTTTTAAGAGTATAAATATGATTTTCTGTATGGTGGAGGACAGACAGTATCTTCCTGTTACATTGTACACTTCTTGATACTGGGTTCCTTTTATAAATCAATTTAAGGAAACTTGTAAATAGGCCAAGAAATGAGACTACAAAATTTAACATTCAGGACACAGTAGGATTACTATGTATTTCATGGACATTGAAGACACCTTTTCAACTTGCACTATAGAATTGTATTTACACAGCTGATTACATATTTTGGATGGTTGTTATCACAAAGTAGAAAATATCTGTTAATAAAGGCAAATGAATGAAAAAAAATTTTCTTTTGTTTTTTACACAGTAATTCATATTAAAATCTGGAACTGGGAACTGTGGGTAAAAAGAACAGATGTTTAATAATTTGTGATGTTACTTTATTATAGTAGTTCCAGACGAGTAGATATGAGTAAATACGTAGCTGTGTGACCTTTAGAAAATTATCTAATCTCTTTTAGTCTTTGTTTCTTCAATGTAATTTTTGCATAACATCATCTTACTCAATGGTTCAATTAGAGTAAGACAAAATAAAGCACATAGCACTAATCTGGCATATGTTATGAAACCACTTCCCTCCAAAAAATAGGTTATATTGTTTTTTTCTCATTCTTATTTCATCATATACTGTCATACTTTTTATTATTTCTGATAAGGCATATTGTTTGGAATAAATGAAATGGAAAAATAAAAAATCCTCCCATTAATGATGAAATAATTTTAAAAGATGACAAATATAAGTTTAACTTAAAATGGGGTGTTTTATATAAACCCACTAAAATATCTAAGAAGATTAAATAAAATTAGAAAACTTAAAACAATACTGAAATTAATTGCTGATTGTTGTTTTTATTTCCATATTCTGGAAGAAATGTCCAGTAACATTAAGGCTGATGAAATTGTACTGAAACAAACAACTGATAGTCCTTTCTTGGTATAATTTAGAAAAGAAACAATCTGGCTTTCTTGAAAGTTGTCAGGAACACCTTTCATCTTTCTCCTCAACTCTAGTTCAGAAACACAAGGTCAATGCCAACCAAAACAACTATAGAGGTGTTATTTTCTTAAAGCAGCTAGAGTCTTGGTAGACTAGACCCTGACAGCTGTGGTGCCTACAATAAATGCTAGGAAGAGAAAAAAAAAATGGATGAAGAGCTAGAATGGACCTTGAAAACATAATATGTACTAAGGATTGTAATTTAATATGTGCTTCATCTGTACAGAATGTTGGGCAACAGTGTGTAAAGGTTCATGTCAGGTCACTGTAACCTCCTCTAACTGAGTATATTACAGACAGTAGAATTTGTGGAAGTTGTGTACATTAAAGTACTGACCACATCTAGATTTGAGGATGGAAGAGTACTTGAATTTATTTTATTTGGGTAAAAGGTAAAAAGTCAGCTCCATTTCTTCTGATAAACTCTGGATTTGAATAGATTGCTGGCCAATTGAGGATGAATAAATAGAATGGAACAGTGTATGGACTGTGGGGGAAAGTGAATATCTAAAAAGTTGTTAGGTATCCTTTTTAGATCTGGAGTGAATATTTTAAAAATTTAATGAATGGCAGAATAAAATTGTATAAAACTGTTTGATATCTTTAATTAAGGTCAGGGATAACATCCTCTTTCCTCAAGACCAAAGCCCAAGTCAATACCTTAGTCATCAAAGCTCTACATTGGTAGGACTCTCTAGCCAAGCAGCAATCATGAAACCCCTTATAAAATAGGAGCCAGAATCCACAAGGGGGCAAGAGAATGAGATGAAAGCACAGTGGAATGAAGTGGTAGGGAGTTGAAAATCAGAAGAAATTAGAGTAACACTGGAAATTACCTCTAAATATACAATTTAGTCCATAGCAATTTCTTTTGTCACTTATACAGATGATTTTCAAACTGTGATGCTATTAATTCATTTATTAGCTAAATATTGATTAAGTAGTTACTCTACCAAATACTATCAAAGCAGTAAGCAAGATAGAACATTAAGCAAGAGTTTAAATTTCTCATCTTAAAATTAGTTTCTAATCTTATATAGCAGTGAGAAAGTCAGAGAAATTTTAAATGAACTGATAATGATAAGTTCTAGGAAATTTAGAGTAAGTTGAATAAATAGAAAGTAAATGTGTAGTCACTTTAATGCCAGGGTAGTCAAGGGAGTTTTTACTGAGAAAATAACATGAAGCTAAGACAAATGGCATGGCACCAGTCTTTTAGAGAAAAGGGGGGAAATTCTAAGAACAAAAAAATATGTGAACATGAAACTTCTATAGTGAATGGAGCTTTGTATGTCAAGAAAAGGAAAAAGACACTTACAGTTGAATTTTAGTGGACAGAGAAGTTGTGTTAATACATAAATGGAGATAAAGTCAGAACCTATAGAATTTTTTACATTCACAAAAGTGACTTGGATATTTTAAATGTGCTAGAAAACTTTGGCTATTTTAATGAGTGGTTTTATCTCTGTGTTAACTTTAATCTATAGAAAGAAGAACCTGAGGCAACTTAAAAATGGGATATTTTGTCTTTGAACTTTTTGCCCAGGTAAATTTCGGGAAAATTATTTCCAAATCTTTTCTTTTTCACTTTCTTACTGGTTGTATATCTTTCTTGAATGATACAAATCTCTGTATTGCTGAGTTGTGTGTGCATGAGCATAGAATCTCAAGAAAATCAAGTGCAAGAGGTGAGAGACTGATATCATAAGCCTGAGTTAAGGTGCTGGATCATACAAATAGGAAATTGGTTAGAGTTTCCATGTCAGTGCTAAAATAATAACAGATGGATAAAGAATATTTCAAGCAGTAATGAGAGGAGATTTGTGTTTATATTAGAAATATTATACTGGTTTCTCTCTGAAAATTTGTCTGAGAGGCAAGAAAAATAGAGGCGGAGAAAAGTATGTGGAAAAAGCTATTGTTATTGAAGGAAGAATTGATGGTGCCTTGAGTTGGGGTTAAAATGAAGAAGTTTTAGTAGAAGTAAAGAAAAAAAATGAGTTATTGGCAGGCAAATCATTATGAACTGTTTGGTTAAAAGAGTGAGGCAAACTTGAATAAGCTATACAAATATGCATTATATACTTATTATATTTAATAACTTAGATAAAATACCTTAAAAAGGATACTTTCATGAATTACTACTTAGAACTTGCAGAGGCAAACTATAAAATAATAGCAAAGTTGTTATAAATTATCAAAAATCAGCCACTTGACATTTAAAAAATCTATCAATACCAAATGAAAAGTTAATCAAAGAATAACAGTTTAAAATGATTATAAAACAATAAATAAAATATAACCAGTACTTGCATTTAGTTGCAAGGTGAAATTAAGTGTTAAATGTTTTTACTTAAACCATAATTAAATGGGATCATTAAACATGCCATTAGGAAAACCCTTGGGATAGCAGTCCTGAAGAAATACAGGATTTATAGAAAGAAATTGAGTATGAGAAAATTGAAAAGTAAAACGTTACAAATCTAAGATTTGATTTAAAAAATAGACAAAACATGGAAATTTTATTTGCAATGGCAAGTGAAAAGCTTCATGCTTAGGCATGTTCTCAATAAAAATGGACATCATGGTGGAGAATTAAAAGACTGGTAGTTCTGTTACAAGCAGTTATGAGTTATTAGAGACAGTTAAGAGGAGTCCTCCTATAGTCATAGACGACTGTGGTAGGCAAGAAGGATGTGTTTATTTGCTCCATTGCACCCTTTCAGAAATAATCACAGCAGGATATATAGGGCAGATGTGACACCATCAATATAGAACTGAAGGCATATGATATTAGATACAATCTCGGACCAATGATGGACAGACAACTCATATAAAATCAGTTTTAAAGTAAAATAAATATTTCCTCATCTCTTAGTAGCCTGGAAGATGGTGTGTATGCCCAAGACTACATCATTTCAGGAGAAATTCTTCAAGAGCCTAGTCCCTGGCTCTTGAAATGCAGTGGGGTAGAGTTAGCTAGTAGACTTCCTGAACCATGATAACAACATTTGTGCACTGTGGTAAAAGCTAAAAGTCTAAATGCTAAGGGGATAAAAGTATAATCTTTGACTAATATATGCCTATGTTGATCCATAAGAAATTCCTAGGTAGACAGAATAAAAAATAAAAATTTTCAAAATATTCTAACTGCAGACATCATAGGCTACACACTGAAAGGGAAATAATTTTGAAAAATTAGTTCTGTCTTCACAAAAACACAAATAAGCAAACAAGAATTTTTAGGAGAGATCAATACATTCATTATATAATCTAAAACGGTAATTAAAAAATACAGTATTAGACATGCAAAGGAACAGGAAATCTGACTTAATATAGATTAGGTGTGTAATCACCTAAATTGCTTTTGAAGAGCCCAAATATTGGATTTAGCAAAGGCATCAAAGCAACTATAGATATATTCAAATATCTAAAGTAAATGCTACTTAAAGTATTAAAGGAAAGTATACTTACAATGTCTAATCAAATTAAAAGTTTGGTAAAAGTATAGATATGTATTTTTGGGGCCCTCCCTGGTGGCACAGCGGGTTAAAGCACCACACTAAGAAGCTAAAAGCCACTTCTGCATGAGTTCGATTCCCGCCTGCCCTGGAGGTGACCACATGGCGTGGCAGACCTCTCCTGACCTGCCCACTGCTCCCCTCAGCAGTGTACTTCGTCGATCTGCCTGTTCTGCTCCCCCCTCTGCCTCTGGTGAATCCTCTCACCCTCCACATCTCTGGCCTGTACCCCAGTTCTGTGTAAATAAATAAATAAATCTTTTTTTAAAAAAAGTCTAGATATGTATTTTTAATTAATTTGAAATTCAGAGGTAGGGTAATATAATAACCAAAAATGAAAATCAGCATATAGATTCTAAATAGTAAACTGGAGTTGGCAAAAAAAAAAATTAATATAGAGCAATAGAAATTCTGCATCAAATAAATACAGGAAAAATAAAATAAATTTTAGCAAAATAGAGCCTCAGAGGAACATGAGACTTCTTTAAATGCACCAATATACAATTGATACTATGAGCTTCAAATGGAGAGGAGGGAAAGGCATACAAAAAATATTTGAAAACATAATGGCTAACTTGTTTCCAAATTTGATGAAAATCTTTAACCTACATGCCAAATTTTTCAAAGAATCCCAAGGAACATGAACACAAAGAAATTCATGCATAATTAAAATCCTGAAGCCAGAGCCAAAGACGAAATATTGAAACAACAGGAGAAAAATTGCTCATAATGTGCACCAGAGAATACCAATAACATTAATAGTTGAATTCTTAACAAAACAATGGAGTTATAAGGAAAAGGGAACAATACAAAAGACTGTCAACAAAGCGTATTATATCCAGCAAAACTATCTAAACATTGAAGGAGAAATACAGTCTAGATTAAAACCATCAACAAAACATATCAAGTACTAAAGTAGATTACCTTATAAGGTACCTTATAAGAAGTACTAAATAGGGCTCTTCCTGGTGCACTGGGTTAAAGCACCACATTATGAAACTCTGAAGCCACTACAGCACCAGTTTGATCCCCCACCAGGGAGGTGACCCACATGGCATGGCAGACCTCTTCTGACCCGCCTGCTGCTCTCCTCAGCAGTGTACTTTGTCAATCTGCCTGTTCTGCTTCCAGCTCTGTCTCTGGTGAGTCCTCTCACTTGCCACACCTCTGGCCTGTACCTCAATTCTGTAAGCATAAATAAATAAAACTTAAAAAAAAAAAAAGAAGAAGAGGAGGAAGAAGTACTAAAGTAATTTATTTAAGTATGAAGCAATTGACACCCAATGGTTATTTGAAACCATGTGATCAAAGAAAGCAACAGAAAGGTAGTTGTGTAGGTAAAATACAATGATGGCATAAGTACATCCTTTCTCTATTTGACAGATTTAGAAAGCAATTGAATAAAGATTTTGTATGTAGTTGTATTATCAAACATTACAGAAATGTAATATATATTTCACAGTAACATCACTAACAGGTGAATGGGAGCAAAGCTATATTCAGCAAAAAGAAATGATTACACATAATAACTTGAATTCTCAAGTAGAAAAGAGAGCCAGAAAAATTGAATAAGTTTAATATAACAAACTATAATATGCACTTACTCTCACATTCTCTTTTTCTTTCATGTATTGTTCGGTTTGTAACATAAATAGTGCAAAAAAATGAATAGAGTTATATAGTAGTAAGATTTATATATTTCACTGGACATATCTTTGAGGTTTACATTATAAATCTTAAAACATACAGTAAAAGCATTACAAAAATATACTTTAAAATATTACAGAAATTAAAATGTTATACTACTAAATATAATGTGGCAATAGGCGAAAGAGGGAAGAATATTGTTAAACACAGAAAATAGGAAGGTGGTAGTTTTAAATTCAGCCACATAAATAATATATACACGAATGGATATATAAAGCAGTCTATTGAAAAGGCAGTAGTTTATAAGTTAGATTTAAAAGAAATCAATGATAGATTATCTATATGAGACACATTTTAGAGTCAAATATACAGGTAGCTTGAAAATAAAGGGATGGGAAAAGTTATCTTATGTAAACAAATATAGGAAGGCTAGATTGGCTATACTGTCATACAAATATATTTTAAACAAACTGTTTTTTTTCTAGAAAAAAAAGCATCATTTCTTAAATCACATTTGATCCCAGTATTATCTAGAAATCAAAACTACAACAATAAACCAAGGCATATATAATATAGATCAATATATCTAATCAATATATATATTTGAAAATGCTTTTTCTTTTTTTTTTTTAAAGATTTATTTATTTATACATACAGAACTGGGATACAGGCCAGAGGTGCATGGGTGGTGAGAGGATTCACCAGAGACAGAGTGGGGAACAGAATAGCCGACTGATGAAGTACACTGCTGAGGGGACCAGCGGGTGGGCTAGGAGAGGTCTGCAGTGCCAGTTGGCTCACCTCCGGGGCAGGCAGGGATAGAACTCACGCTGAAGTGGCTTTAGCTTCTTACTGCTGTACTTTAACCTGCTGTGCCACCAGGGAGGGCTCTGAAATGTTTTTTCAATAGACAACTAAATAAAATATAGCACCTTACATTGTGGGAAGTATATTATAACAAGTGGGTTTTATACCAGGAATGCAGAATTGATTAGCTGCTGAAAATCAGTTAATTTAATATACCATCTTAATACAGTGATGGAAAAATTTGTTTTCATAGTAGTAGATATAGAAAAAGCATTTGACAACATACCACACCATTTTGTGATTAAAAAAAATATTTGGTGGCCCTCCCTGGTGGCGCAGCGGGTTAAAGCACAGCACTGAGAATCTGAAGCCGCTTCCACATGAGTTCGATTCCTGTCTGCCCTGGAGGTGACCGCATAGTGTGGCAGACCTCTCCTGACCCACCCGCTGCTCCCCTCAGCAGTGTACTTCGTCCATCTGCCTGTTCTGTTACCCACTCTGTCTCTGATGAAGCCTCTCACCGCCCCAGAGCCTCTGGCCTGTACCCCAGTTCTGTATGCACAAATAAATTAATCTTAAAAAAAAAAATATTTGGTAAACTAGGATTAGAAGGAATATCTTAACCTGATTTAAAGCATTTGTGAGAAATCCACAAGTCTTTTCATAAATGTTGGTCAAAGATTTATTACAAGATCAGAAAAAAAAGGATGTGTGCTGGTACTTTTATTTGAAATGATACTAGAGGTTCTAGCTAGGATATTTTGGTGAAAATATAGGGGAAAAAAAGAATCTCAACTAGAAAGAAGTAAACCTCTCTATTTGCTTATGAAGTAAACTAGCTTATATAAAATCCTGATTAAAAAAAAAACAGTATTAGAATTTATAAGTGAGTTCAGTAAGATGTAAATACAAGAAGGAATATGTCTTAAGAAAGATAATGAAATATGTCTTTTAGAAGACAAAAATATCTAATTTCAATATAGATCATTATATTCATACTTTCTTATTTTAAACCTTATTTGCCATCAAATAAGGTTATAAACCATCAAAATAGCCATGGTACTAGGGAATGATAGGGAAAAAAAAGATAGGAAAACTGATATAATATAAAGGAAAATATATTAATGAACCCTTATATTTATGCACAATAACTTTTAACCTGGTTACCAAGAAAATTCATGGTGAAAAGTCTTTTCAACAAGTAATACCAAAACAATTGAAGATCCACATACAAAATATTGAAATTGTACCTCTACTTAACATAACATGCAACAATTAAATCAAAATGAATTACAGGCTTAACTGAAAAGTTAAAATTATGCAACTCCAAGAAGAAGAAAACATAAAACTTATTTTGTTTTATTAGATTAATTTGATAATGTAAGCCCTTAATTAAAGTAGAAGAAATGTGAATACCTAATTTGGTTTAAAATGCTGATAATCTCTTATGATTAAAAAGCACAACAAATTTTTGGAAAAATTGATGGATTGAGCTAAAACAAAATGCTTCTAAACATTAAGAATAATATTAAGCAAAGTTAAAAGAAAAACACAGCTTTCTGAAATAGATTCTTAAAATGTAGACAAAGATTGTAATCTTACAACTATACAGAGAGCATGTACGAACCAATAAAATAACAGAATAATACTAAAGAGTAAGTATGAATAGAGTACACCAACATCATTAAATGGATTTTAGTGTTTTCTTGCAAATCATTAAAGAAATGGAATTTAAAAAGAAATGGGAGCCTTTGCTTATCAAATTATAATAGATATATAAAATAATGTCTGGATTGGATTCCCCTGTCCCTAATAGTAGATGTAGAAACTGTGCTTTCTCAAGAGTAATTTGGAAATGTACTTTAAAAATATTTTAAAGTGGGCCCTGCCTGGTGGCACAGCGGGTTAAAGCACTGCATTAAGAAGCTTGAGTCACTTCTGCATGAGTTCGATTCCCGCCTGCCCCGGAGGAGATCCACATGGCGTGGCAGACCTCTCCTGACTCGCCTGCTGCTCCCCTCAGCAGTGTACTTCATCAATCTGCCTGTTCTGCTCCCCACTCTGTCCCAGGTGAATCCTCTCACCCTCCGCATCTCTGGCCTGTACCCCAGTTCTGTATGAATAAATAAAATAAATCTTTAAAAAAAAAAAGAAAAAAAATATTTTAAAGTATATATCTCACTTACTTCAGTAAGTGCACTGCTAAACTTAGCTTACAAGGTGCTGTTATTGAAAAATTTAAAATACCTAGTTTCAAACAGTTGTGGAACCATTATACTTGAATTTGTCGCTACTGTTTTAAAAATTCTAAAATTATTACAAATCAGGTTGCTGAAAACTGCTGCTCCCTATGGCTTATGTATATATTATTAGATGAAGAAAACAAAATTATCTTTAAGTAGTGATAATTGATAAGAACTAGACTTTTTGTTAAGTAACTGATTTAACTCACTCACTGGATTAACTCCATATTGCTGTTTCCTCTATAAAATTCATTATGAATTACATCACATGTGACACTTAAGATTAATCTCACTATTTCTACTCTTAGCCTTTAAACTGTTTGGTTACCAAATATGAGTCACATAACTGTTTAAAACCTCTTTCAGTCATTTGAACTTCATGTTGTAATTTTAAAAATTACTAAATTTTATATATAACTAGAGTGTGAAAAGAAAGTGTTATTCTGTGAAAAACAAAACGGGTGACTTGGAACGATTAAATAAAGGTGAGTCTCTAAAAACAGATTTTGTTAATTGAATTATATACAGGCGATAGGATATTAAACAGCAAAGTTTCTTTTTAATTCTCATTCATTTTACATGTATCTTTAAGTTTTCATGTCTTAAGAAACCCATACTTAAAATTGAAGACCAGGGGTCCTCCCTGGTGGCACAGCAGGTTAAAGCACGGTAGCATGAGTTCAATCCCCGGTGGCCATGGAGGTGATCCACATGGCACGGCAAACCTCCTGACCCGCCCGCTGCTCCCCTCAGCAGTGTACTTCGTGGGTCTGCCTGTTCTGCTCCCCACTCTGCCTCTCGTGAATCCTCTCACAGCCCCTCCACCTCTGGCGTGTACCCCATTTCTGTATAAATAAATATTTTTTATTTTAGATTTATTTATTCATACAGATCTGGGGTACAAGTCAGAGTTGCAGGGACAGTGTAAGACAGAGTGAGGAGCAAAACAGGGGAACTAAGGAAGTACACTGCTAAGGGGAGTTGCTGGCGGGTCTAAAGAGGTCTGCTGCGCCATGTGGGTCACCTCTGAGGCAGGCGGGAATTGAACTCATGCTGAAGTGGCTTTAGCTTCTTAGTGCTGTGCTTTAACCTGCTGCACCACCAGGGAGGTCCCAATAAATAAAACTTAAAAAAAAAAATATTGAAGACCAGATAAGACAGATTATGTGATAAGTCCTTCAAGGAGAAACATCATTGTAGGGAAATTTTTGGTCCTTTTCAAGATACTTTTAAATGCTTAGTTCATTTTTGCCTTAAGTCAGAAATAAATGGTTGAAGATGTGTGTGTGTATTGGGCATAATACTCTCTTTCCCTGACTTGTTCAGTGATTAGAGCAACCATTAAATTGGTTGTGATTATTCTTCAGCAATATGCTGATCAATGACTGAAACAATGGGATCTTTGGTTGTTTGCATTTTAATATGTGATCCAGCAACATGACAGAACAATTTAGAAGAATCAAGGTCAAGTTTATCTGTCTATCAGCCTACTGGAACAGTACTTAAAACAGTACTTAAAATATAAAGAATAGTTATAAGGGAAAAAACAAAGGAGAAACATCAGTCACACAAGTGAGTATGTGGCATGGAAGAGTAGGAATATTCCAAAAATTAAGAGTATTTATTATCAAGTAGCCGAATGTTGAGTTGTGTTTATTTCCTCCTTCCACAAGTAACATAGTCACTATTATAATAAAAAAGACAATCTATTATCCAGGAATATAATGATTCAAATAAGGTATAGCTGTATTTACTGATATTCAGGCAATCGTGTAAAATAAAAATCATATGGAAATAATAGATTTCGATTTGTTTAAACTTCTGTTTTGAAAAATGAGCAGACTATTCATTCCTGCAGGAGGTAGGCATTATGGAAGAGGGATTAGGAATAAGTAGGAGACATAGAGTCTTGAAATGAATGAACCAATAAGAAAGTTGCAGAGACTCTTCCAAACTAAGAAATTAAAAAGTGGAAGTTTGTGCCTATTTAAACATTGATTTATTATCAAGTGTTAGTTCTTAGCATATACATATTCCCAGAAGATGGAATATATCTTTCTCCTTAAATTCATATAGATTACCCAGAAACTTGTGAGTTCCTGGAAATTTTATTAAAATTTTCATGTAAACAAGCAATTATTTTAAGACTATAGTTCCTGGTAATGATCTCTATCATTGCCATCAAAATATATATTTGCAGTAGAAGAAGGGAGATGAAAGACATGAAAATGTTTTCTTAAAGTAAGATTTTTATTAAAATGCATGTTTTTTCCTTATTCATTCACATTGTGTATTACAATACCATTAGTAAATTGTTATTTTTATGAGTCTGTTTCACTCAGGAAATTTCTTAATTCATTACATTTTATTAGATCAGCAGTAATGAACCAAAAAAATCATTTATTTTTATTACTACTGTAGGTTAAATTGCAATGATTTATATAGCCAGATTGAAGCAATGACTGCGTAATTACTCTGTTATTGTCAAGATGTATTTCTCTTAAGTGAGACATTTTAACCACATGTAAAATCAGTAATTGTAGCTACTTGTTATTGAAAGTTTAGACTTCAGTCATGTTGTAGATGCATTCTGAATGGTAGACTATGGTAATTTAAGGAAATAGCAAGAAATTAGTATTAATAAAGTGACAATAAAGGGATGTCATTGTCAGGATACATGGCTTTAGAATGTTTTCATTGTATCACACATATGGGTGGCTCATCTTCTTAGGGATAAATGAAATATAACTATATCAGATAGACTGTTTCCTTTCTATGGAAAAGGGATAGTTTCTAAGCCTCTATGACCATTTACCTTTAATGTCTTACAGTTCCAAAGACCTGAATGTTGTCATGTACTTTCAATCCAATCTCCTAATATTTTATGCTATTCCAGTAAGTCAGTAAGTCCAGTAAGATGTTGTGGCAAATACTTAATATATTTTGCTGCCAAATCAAGGAGTATTTTTCTTTGTATACAGAGCCCAGTGTCTCTATGTCTCCATTTACTTGTGATCTACTTGTGATCTGACTAGGAAAAATTCCATAATTATACTGCCTCCTATGAAATCATCTATTAATTTATTTTTATTCTGCTAAATATGACCTTAGTCATTTCAGCTTTTTTTTGTGCCATTCCATTTCAATTTGTTTTCCATTTAATCAAAAATTTTCATACCTCTTGTCTTGTGTTCATCTGTCCTTTTTCACCATAAGACCTGCAGTCTGTGGACATCAGTTGGTAACTCTATTGAAGAGTAATCTCCAGAGAAAAGCTTCCATGATTCATTTAATTTGTGTTCACTTGTCCCAAGATCACCCATTACCCAGTCTGGTAATCCTTCTGGACTTGAACCTTTAGCTTGTGCTAGATTTGGCTCATCAGAATAGATGGAGACATGTGTATGAAAGTAAAGCTTCCCTGGGGAAGGATGGTGTATGAAAGGGCCTTGGAGCATTCCTTGCTTAAGCATGTGCAGTAACAGTTTTGCATACAGATTCTGATTCTTGCTATCCATGACATCTGCACCTGTTCCTGAAGGCTCATGCGATTTCTAACCCAAAGTGCACACCACTGCCATCCTGTCCTATGGGATAACTTTAAAACAAAGGGCTTCATATCTTCCACAAAGTGATCAAAGTCTGCATCTAGCTTGTCCCATTTTTCTTCCTCACTTCTTGGTACCTTAACTCAGTAAGCAATAGTTTTGGTCCACCTAGCCACCACCATCACTGTCACCCCTGCCAAAAACACACTAATTTTATTCTAGGCTATTGACCCAGTTTATCTAATTTCTAATTCATGATGCACTTCTCAGTCTTTCTTTTAGCCTGCCTGGTTGATGCAGAACCATAATGGAAAATACAAAGCTAGGTAAGTTATATATCTGTTACTGATATTAGGATGATCGTGAAATTTCACATATAGCAGAGGCCTTATTATAAGCAACCTGGGAGAGAAAGATTAGAAATATTTTCTCAAAAAATACTTATAGACACTGAGTTCAAACTAGAGAAAGGAAGAATGTACACTTTATGTATAGAAATTAATCTGAAAAAAAAAAAAAAAAGAGCTTCCTAAAATGCAAAGAAAGAATTTTATTTGGTTCTTGGTGGGGTACAGACTACCATCATGCTCCAGAACACTAACCTCATTCTGATTTCTCATCTGTTTTTGACATTGGAGTAACCTTTCTTATGTAGTTATTTCATGTTCTAGGCTACGAAGAGTTAAGTATTTCTCAGAAGTTGATAAATCATAGCTGTGTCTCTGTGTAAAGAACTTGTGATGTTTTGTAACTAGCAGGTATACTTAAATATAAGCTATAACATAGCATATTTCTTGACAACTGATTTATAGTATCCTAAATTAAAACATATACAAAGTAGTTCTGGCTCTACCATCTCACTTCATCTCACTTCAATTCTCTTTTGCTTGGTTCTTCAGGAGTAAAAATATCCCAGTTTATCTCTGACAAATAAATGTATGTGTAGTCAAACCAAATGAACACACAGAAACCAAGATTCCAAACACCAACAGTATACTTATGTAACTATGACCCAGTCATTTTTGGTAAAAGAAAGTGGGCTCCACTTGAAAAGAGAAGAAAAAGAAACTTAAGTAATTAAAAGTATTCATATTGTTTGTATATATGCTATGTCAGAACATCATTTGGCAATCAAGGCAATCCATTACATTTTCAAAAGATACTAATAAAAAGAGATTACTGGTAGCAACAGTCCTTTCATCTTTATCTATCTCATCCCCTGCTCTTTCTGTCTGCCATAAGTGTGTATAGGAACACCAGTATTTTCATTCTTATTTTATTTATTTTGTGTGTGTCTAAGTCAACAAATGTCTTGACGACTTAAACTCCTCCATTCTGGTTTACTAAGTGAAATATGTCTATACATGGTAAATTCAAATAGAAATACATTTCATGTCTTTCCTAAGAAATGAGGGGAACCTTCTCCTTTTAAAGAGGAATTGAAGTAATTTTTAAAAATTTTATTATAGTTCTAGACAATTTTTTATATTTTATTTATTAATACATTTTTTACATTATTCTTCAGTTTTTACATTTTTTCATCTCAGTTGTAATCCCTGTGGACTTCCCACCACCACTTCAACCATGTGCCATCACCACAGTACCATGTGCTCTTCCCACCCCTGTTCCGATCCTGTTCCCTATAGAATGTTTACAGTTGTTGGTTGATACTCTTTTTTACTTTATTACAATTACTATATGTGAGTGTGTGTGTGTGTGTGTGTGTGTATATATATATATATATATATTTCCCCCTAATCTCATATACTCCTGCTATGAGTGAGGCCATGTGGTATTTTTCTTTTTCTTTCTGGTTTATTTCACTATGCATGATCTTTTCCAGTTACATGTTCCATCCATGTTGCCACAAATGGCATGAGTTTATCTTTTTTGATTGCTGGGTAATATCCCATTGTGTATTTTTGGGCATTTGGCCTATTTACAATAGCAAAGATGTAATATAGTTTTATAGCATTAACAGAAAATTAACATTTGTGGGCAACATAGTTCAATGACTACCGTAAGTTCATGGCCAAAGCATTGCAGTTTTGTTCGTATACTCTTGAAGTTATGTTTGAATTTGGCAGTTTATTATTTAAGCTTTTCATTTGCTTTTCTTAATTGGTTATAATTTATTGTCTGCTAACCTTTGAGTGATGATGCTATTATATTCTTTAAAGGTAAAAGGTTACACTTTTTTTCTTTGCTTAGATACAAAGAGGAAAATTACTCAGAAGGGAAGTAAAAGCATTAACTTTAAAATAGACAAATTAAGAAGTTACTAAAGACAATGGATCTTTAGAAATTAAAGATATGAATTTAAAATCAATCTCTGCTGTTATAAATACAGCTGCTATAAACATAGGTATGCAGTTTTGATTTTAAGTTACTATTTTTGTGTTCTTTGGATAGATAACCATGAGTGGAATTGCTAGGTCATAGGAAAATCATTTTTTTAGTCTTTTGAGGTTCTCCAAGCTTCTTTCTACAAGGGCTGGATCAGTCTACATTCCTACCAACAGTGTAGTAGGGTTCCCTTTTGGTTACATGCTTGCCAGGGTGTTGTTATAATTTCTAAGTGTCCCAGATGGGAGGATCAAGTAGATGTAATTATACACAATAGAATACTACTCAGTGATCTAAAAGATATTCCTATCATTTATAGCAACATGGATAGGACAGGAAGGGATTATTCTAAGTAAAGTAAGCCATATGTGGACTTTAAAGAAACTAAACAAAGGATAAGGTGAAGACAAACTCTAAGCAGACCATAGATCTGAGATACTGGTGAGGAAGTGGGCAGAGGGAGCAGTATCAAGAATGGAGGAGGGTCAGGAGAGGAGACTGCAATGGAGTACAGTGGAGGATCATGGGCACTTTACTGGTGGGTTGACTACATCTGAGGATAGAAATTCTAAATAATGTGAAAACAAGGGAGCTTAAAAACAAAAGTAAAAATAAAATAATCTCACCACAAAACAGAGGAACAAATGCATCACCTTTGTGCCAACTCTATGTTGTTCTTCAGAACTTACTCTGCCTTCCCTAACCACTTCCCTTAATATATTAGGGACCACATTTTTTTCATTAGGAAAACTACTCTACGGATTCAGAATTCTGTCATTGCAGCTATTGATGTTAAATCTAAGTGTAACATTTTATGACACTTCAGGGATCTCTCATTATTTTCTACTAAAAATATTCCTTATTGAATTAACAAAGGATTTCATGACTGAATTCCAATCTGCGATTGCTGGAAAAAAAACTTAAAGCCTAAGGGGAATTATTAACAATTTATGAGAAATCTTTTATAAATGAAAGGGCTAATAGACATAAAAATAATTTAAGGGAACTCAGACTAAAACCAAGTGACAATTTAAGACCAGGTGATTGTCATGAATACCAAACAAATAGCAAAGTTTATCAGATTTGAATTGTATTCCATGAAAACTTTTATGTTTATAAGTTCTCTAAGGTAACTAAATAGGAAAAAATTTAAGAAAACAAAATTCGGGTCTTTTTTATTACTTATTCGAGATATTGATGGTATATGTGATAGCCTTTTTTGTGCTAAAAATCGATGATTGAAGTTTTGAAATGTAAGTGGTCAATGTGTACAGAATATAGTGACAGTAAATAAAAAAAATCATGAACTGAAAGGAGTGAAAGGCAAAGGGCAAAAAGCTTTATTCAACTGAATCAGCAGAAAGTGGAACTTTTTAAAAGTTTAAACCTAGAAAGAGTTTGGTCCAATTTCTCTGTTTCTTCTTAAAGTCACAGTCTCCTTTTATCCTGGACTTAAAATGAGTTAATGGACAGGACCTCCCATTTTCTTCAATTCCTTGCCTGCAAAATTACTTTTTCTCACTGAAATCTATCATGGGTTACTGAAGGAAATGAAAATATTGCCTTATTGGCTGTGAAGAAAGGAAGCAACATTTTAGAACCAAAACAGAGGTCAACATTTGTTTGTACTCAGGCTTGATGTCACAATTTGGATGGTTTCCAATTGAACAGTTTCTATCCCTGTGCAGTTTATAGCCCAACTCACAAAAGAAAACATCTTATTTCTGATACATTCCATCTGAGGGGCAGAAGGTAACATTAAGCCATTAGAAAAATCACTGGCAAACCTTGGTATTAAAGAAAAACTTCAAAGTAAACATTGTATTGTGTGGAACTGAAAGGCTTAAAAGTGTCAAGTTCTTGGGGCCTGTTTGCAATGTCCCATTACAGGGAAGGAGATACCCAACCTTGGGGTTTGTATAAGCTCTCAAGTTTTATGAAGTGAATTTCTAGAGAAAACACTAGAAAGGGTAGGAAAACCTGAAAAATGGGAAGAATACCCATCCTTCCCTACCAAATTCCCCAGGCTCTCCTGTGACTTTACCCAGGAAGGTGCTTCTGAGGAAGAGCAGAACCTGTTCAAACATGCAGCACAGACATGGATATAAGTGACCAGGTGAAGCTCTTAAAAAAGAAATGAAGTAATTTTTTAAAATGTTATTTTGATTTTGTAACATTCTTAGAGAAGTAAAATGTCTTAGAAAATGCTTAATTCAGTTAACTACCACAAGTTCATGGTCCAACCAATGCAGTTTTGTGAGAGTGCTTGTGGAACTCATCTTTTTGAATGGTAGTTTCTAATCAGAGAAACAAAACAAGGATTCAGACGAGAGGGTGCAGAATGGGAAAAATGACGGGGAAATAATAGTGTGAGAGGGACACTGCACTGTGGTCGAGGACTGGGGTAGTATAGTGACTTACATCTGAGGACGTGCCAGTCTATGCCTGTGAATAAAATGCACTGCAGTAAACCAATGCCACTTCAATTTTAAAAAAATGGAAATCACAGTTTCTAAAATGTTTGGTCAAAACCAGAATTGAACATTAAAAACTGGTGGGTTTGTGTATTTTAAAGAATAGTTAACATGCAATCTGTTCTCTTAAAAAATTTAGTGTTTTTGTTTTTGACTACAGGTATAGTATTTTATAGTTCATGTCTAGAGCTAATCCATTATGCTTGACTGAAACTATTTGCACCTTGGTTATGAATTTCTCATCATTTCTACTTCCCCCAGTTCTGGCAACCATTATTATGTTACAGGGCAAATCAGCATGAATTGGATTGCCTGTTTTGGGTCCTCACCCACATGCTTAAAATTCAGTTGTACTGTAGGCACACACAAAAAGGGTCAATAGCGGGTTTATTTACAAAGGGAAAAGGAAAAAGGATACAACCCAAGGAAAGAGAGAGAAACAAGTTAACTAGAGCATTCTACCAGTTCTGCTGTCTTGGAACTGCAATAACACATTGAAAGCTCATCAAGAGCCAATTGACCAGCCACCAGCCATGTGGTCCATAGAGAGAGCACATCTAACATGGCTCCTTTATATCTCCCCAAAAGTCCCAGAATGCCTGCTTAGCTCTGCCCTTGAGTCCTCGCAGTTCTCCCAGTGGTATTACTGGGAGTTGTATGTAGTTTCAGTGACTGGAGTAGGGGGCGGAGTCCACAAAACTGTAGTAGGGGATGGATTCCACAAAATTTTGCAGAGTTTCTTCAGGACATCCTTTCCCCCTAAAAATTGCACTCTTTGGTCTGTCAATTTGACTAGTTTAGTGGAATCACAAAATTTGTCTTTTCTTGACTTTGCTTAACATAATATTCTCAAGTTGCATCCAACTTGTGGCATATTGCAGAGTTTTCTTTTTTAATACTGAATAATATTTCATAATGTGTGTGGGCTACATTTTTCTTTATCAAGGAACAAATATGCTGTTTCACAGCTTGGCTGTAGTGACTAATGTTACAATGAACATGAGAGAACTAATATGGCTTCGGTTTCTTTCTTTTTGATTCTCAAAAAGATACTGGATCATACAGTATTTCTATTTTTAATTTGTCGCTTCTATGCTACTCTTAAATAGAGTAACACTTCTGGGGCCTCTAGTGGCCACAGTGGCACAGGGATTAACATCTTAGCACTATCAAGCTATCATCAGCCACTGCAGCATGAATTTGATCCCTGGCCAGGGAGCTGACCCACAGGGCACAGCAGCCCTCTCCTGTCTCCCCTGCTGCTCCCCTCAGCAGTGTATTTCAGAAAATCTACCTGTTCTGCTCCCCACTCTATCTCTGGTGAACACTCTTACCTCTATATTTCTGGCTTATAGTCAGTTCTTGTATACATAAATCTTAAAAAAAAAAAAAATAGAGTGCCACTTCTTTAAGATTTGTAAGGTCCTAGAGGACATACTCAAAAATATCTCTCCAACATTAATTACCCTTCACTTTTGCACACTCTAAAAATGTAAATATACTCTTCTTTCTTTGTTGTTACTGGAAAATAAGCTATACATTGCTTCTGTGTTGTCCTGCTGAAATCACATCCTTTTCTTTACTTAGGTAACACTTACTATAATATCTAAACTCAGCTTTCCTTTCAAAGCTGGGAGAGGTACTCCTGCTTTGCTTCTACTTCTACAAGAGTGGCACCAATAACCAATTTTTATTCTTGCCTCTGCATATTTTCGATCTCACAAGACAGAAAGCAACATGAGAATGGGGGCCAAGTTCATTTCATTTGTAATCATAAATTTGATAGAGTATGTGATAAGTAAAATTTAATGAATGTTTACTGCCAGTGAAAGCTGAATTTCTGAGAATAGTTTTAATTATTATTATTTTATACTTGGTGGAAGAAATGATTTTATGCAATTATTGTTGCTAGTAGCAATAATGGTAATAATATTAATGACATTAATAATGATAACTGCTCACTTTGTTGAGTTTCTAACATAATGCTGTATTAATATATTTAACATATTGTTTCATCCAATGATTATAACAGCTCAAAAGAAAAAGGAGTTAGCTTTTCCATTTTATACATGAGAAAACTGAGACTCAGAAATACTTATGCAAAGTAGCAACAGAAGTCAGAATTTAAATTTAGATATATTCTTAAAGTGTGCTAATGCCATTTTCCAAATTAGGTATGCAGAGAGACTGGGGGAGTAATCTATATTTCTAGTATTTGATTGGCTTCTTTCATTAATACTTTACTCTTAAATTGTAAGGTAGACAATTATGTGGGAAATTTTACTAATGGATGCAATGTTTTTAAAAATACACTTACTTTATGGCTCTATGTTCTTAATGCTATACCTAATAGTCTTGCCGTAGTCCTAATTGATACTTTATCTTCTTTGCTTACTCATATGTTACATTTTCACCATATTTCATGAATATCTTTTCCATCTTTACCATAAAAATATTGTTGTTGGCGCTTAGTATTTAAGACTAATCACAAATATTGTGTGATCATTCAGTCTCTACATTTGTGAGTTAGTGACACTATTCTCATTTTCTATTATCTAACATATTGATAAGGATGCTGAGGCTTATAAAATCATGTCATTAAGTGGCAGAGCAGAGAGGTGAAGGCAAGCTGCCTGACTCTCCAACAACCATCTTTAGGTGTCAGTAATTCTTGCTGAGAAAACTGAGATGCAATTTGTTTTTGGTCTTGATTTGTCCCCTTAAACAGTTAATATATACAGAAAGTTTCTTTTATTTCTTAAACATAGACAGATGGTTTGTTATTGCAGAACATCTTCCTATTTGAAAGAAAAATCCATACTAAATTTCTAAGTATACTCAAATACCTCCATTTGTAACCCATAGATTTCTTTTCTGAAGCTGAATTCTAATGAACTTTTAAGTGAATTTTTTTTTTTTTTAGGAAAGACATTTTAGACTTTGTCCTGTTCCTTTTTCTTGTACACATATTTAAATAATTACATAAAAGAATACAAATCTTATGTTTAAAATTGAAGATAGATTTCTAATGCTTAACAGCAAATCCTCCCAGTAAATTAATCACAAAGTTCCCCCCAACTGATTTGGTGGTAGCATTTCATCTGACTTGAGAGTGTGTAGGCAATATGTGATAAATTGCTTAGCAAATTAGAAATTAGGACCTCTGACCTGTTGAATTAGGCTAGGGCACTTGTAAATTGAAGAGAGGTAGTTTTTGACATGCAATGCAAGAAACTCAGTACTCAGTGACAGGTATAACTTCTTCCTTACTGTTATGTCTGAAAATGCAGGTTGTTTCTTTGATGGCCTATGTTGCTTGGGGATTAGATACCCTAGCCAAAATACTGAGTTCATACTGGTTTGGGAAACTTACTGATATTTACAAATGTATTTTTGGATATTCCTTCCAGCCAGAGTCATCATTGTTTTAGCTATTTACCAACCTTCTTAGTTTCTTTAATATCTGTGTCCTGTCAGAAAAATTGCCATGGAGAAAATGTAAAGTATATCTTTTCACACATGACATTTTATCTGATCAAGTATGAAAAAAAATCATTAAAAGTATTCATAGGTGCCAACATATGGCCACTGGCTATAACATAAATACTAAGCTATTGTATTGTTACAGATTTTGATTTGAAATTACTTTTATTACTAAAAAATGTAAAACAGTATCATGTAACACCCTTAATGGAGAAATTATGGTTTAAATATATATTAGCAAACATCATCATCATTTTAAAAGTGAGTTCAACTTACAGTGTAGTTTCAAAAAATACCCCCAAAACAGTTTGCATATATTTTGTAGATAAAATATTATATGGAGGAAAGAGATGGTTCTCCTGTGAATCAGCATGGTGGAGCATAGTCTAGGTTAGCTTGATGCTATCTTTGATCTGTAGTAAACACTATTTTTCTCAAAGATTGAGAATGACAATGACAATGTACAAACATTCATTGGAGATCTAGAAACTAAATAGCAACATCTGGGTTACTAGTTTTTCAAGGTAAGATGATCAGTAGTCCTTGGAGAAAGACAGCTTTACATACCACCTTTGATTTTGCAGTCTTGAATTGCTCATCTGTAAAGCACTTTTGTTGACTGAAGGATCTGTGAGTCAGAAAGAACAAAGACATATTCACATTATAGCAGATATGTGGACACACACTTCAGTCTAAGTGTCAAAGCTCAGCAGATATTTTTATAAAAGGAATATCTCACTTGCCAAGAATGACACTTGAAAACTAGCTTCACTTAGCATCTCTGAGTCTCAAGAAGATTACACAGCAGTCAAAACACTACTGAAGGCATAAGAAGAAATAAATAAACACCTTTATCACTCAGTGGTTTCTCCTTGAATTTCTTCTGAGTAATAGAACAAATACTAACAGCATAAACTATCAGTTCGGCACATGTGCAGCCATGTCTTTTTATAAAATGATTTTATGAAAGCATACTCCTATTGATCTATCTACTAGTAGTCTGAGATATTTTTCTTATTTTTGTAGGGTTGGCAGATACTTGGATATGCCTAAACTTTTCAGTTTTTTAAATTCAGTCTTTAATTAGTTATATAAATATTTATTTTACTTTTCACATAGAAAACTTGATAGTTCTATCCATTAAAAATTTCAAAACACACATACACACACAAAATTCTGACTCAGTTTTCCAGATAGATACCTTTTACTCTGACTTCTTGATTTCACTCTATTAAAGATATTGCTTGAATCTCACCTTTCTATAGTGATGTCTTCTCCTCGCTTGATTGTCATCCAAAGATGAAATATAGACTCTGCAGTCCCCTAATTAGTTAAGAAAATGAGATTGGGCTCTCCCTGGTGGTGCAGTGGGTTAAAGTGAGCTCTCAGAAGCCACTGCAGCGGGAGTTCAATCCCCCGCCAGTGAGCTTAACCACATGCTGTGGCAGACCTCTCCTACCCACCTGCTGATCCCCTTAGCAGTATACTTCATAGATCTGCCCGTTCTTCTCTCCACTCTGTCTCTGGTGAATCCTCCCACTGCTCCTGCTCCTCTGGCCTGTACCACAGTTCTGTATATATAAATAAATCTAAAAAAAAAATAAGAAAATGAGATTTTAGTAGGGCTCATGAATGGCAGGGTTTACATCATTTTGCAGTGCTATAAAAGACTAAATACTAAATTTTGACCATCTCTGTTCTTAAAAATTCCTCAGACTTTCCTGCTACAAAATGCTTGTCTCAACTCCATAAACACTTCTCCTGAAAACTTGTTCATTCTGTCTTTTAAACAATCTGTGCAAACATATTAAATAGTTGATTGAACAAGTGAGTCTGAAGACTAGATAAGGAGACAAATTCTTTTCTTTCTTCCCATCGCCAATCCCTTGACTTTTCATTTTAACCCTCTCTTGACTTGTTCTTTCCTGTTGCCTGAAGAAGATCTCATGGCTATTAGCCATTTCATGTTATCAATACCTTTAAATCACAAAATACAGACTTAGTTCAGAAATTTGAATATCTTGTGATTTTTAGCAATTAATGGGATCCATTTTACTTATATTTAATTTTTATTGAAGTTACAGTGGATTATAGCATGGAATTCAGTGTATAGTATTATATTTCAGCATCTCTATGTACTAGAATATGATTCCTACCAAAAGTCTACTTTTAAGTATTATGTTCCCCATACATATTTTCAGATTTGGGGGTTTTATTTCTGTGGATAATGCTACTGAAACCTTAATGTGATTCTGTTAGCTTTCTATAGTACTTTAGTTAGAATGGCTGTCTCAAAAAGATTGATTCTTCCAATCCATGAATATGAAATATCTTTCCATTTCTTTATGCTCTCAATTTCTTTTTTTTTTTTTTTAAAGATTTATTTATTTATTCATACAGAACTGGGGTACAGGCCAGAGGCTCAGGGGCGGTGAGAGGCTTCACCAGAGACAGAGTGGGGAGCAGAACAGGCAGATCGATGAAGTACACTGCTGAGGGGAGCAGCGGGCGGGTCAGGAGAGGTCTGGCTCGCCATGTGGTCTCCTCCGGGGCAGGAGACAGGCGGGAATCAAACTCATACGGAAGTGGCTTCAGATTCTCAGTGCTGTGCTTTAACCCGCTGCGCCACCAGGGAGGGCCAACTCTCAATTTCTTTTGACAATGTCCTATAATTTTTAGTTACCTTCACTTCACTTCTTTTGACAATGTCCTATAATTTTTAGTTACCTTCACTTCCTTGGTTGAATTTATTCTTCATATTTTTTATGTTATCTTACACTATACTGTTTTCTTAATTTACCTTTCTAATAATTCAGTTTTCACATGTAGCTATGCAAAATATTTTTGCATTTTATTTTATAGTCTGAAAGTTTACTGTATTTATTTTCAATAGTTTGTGTGTGTTTGTCTGTATGTATAAAGTCTTAAGAGTTTTCTATACATAATATAGAAACATCCACATACGGGGAGAAGTTTACTTCTTTCCCAATTATGCATACCTCTTATTCCTTTTTTTGCCTTAATAGAGTAGAAAAAAATGTTTACTCATTTTCATGCTGTTGTGCCACGTCAGCACGACAGCAGAGATGGTCTGAGCGAAGGACGTCAGGATTAAAGCACACACTTCTTGGTCAGCAAGCAAAGGCACCCTTTATTTTTCTCTCCTTCCCTATTTATACCCTTCAGCATGGAGCCTGGGGCTGGGGGTAGGTGGAAGTTCTCAGCAAGTGTATCAATAACATGCGACAATAACATGGGAGTCAAAGAACAGTCACGTAAACACAAGGTAGCAAACCAAGGCAGGAACACTTCCTGCCTCATGTTTTTCTGTTCCAGCACCCATGGCTCATTCTTTGTTTCCACACAACAGTGTGCATATGATTCTGTGGGGGAGGTGGGGAGGTCTGTCCAGGCAAAGGACCCAACACTGTTGTATTTAATTTTTTTATTTTATTAACACAGCTACAACACACATGCATTCAGTGTCTCATTCCTGTATGTAATACAGATTCTCTTTGCTATAGGCTAAGTGAAATTGTAGAACCATAATGTTACTAGGTATTTATAATTGGTTATGAAACTGAGTCAACATTATCACTAGCACTATATGAGAGGTTTCAGGTTCCCCAAATTGTTGTCAGTGATTTTGTTGAACTTAAATGTTTTTATCTGTGATGAATGTGATCTTATTGTATTTATTACAATTATTATCTCTCTGGAAAATAATTTCTAATAACTAATGAGATTAATATTATCTGTTAACTACAAACATTGGACATATTAGTCAGCAATCTAGTCATCTGATTTCTAATAGATTAATGGAATGATTTTTAAGTGTTTAGACTTTTTCTACAATGTAATTGTACAATGTTTTTTACAATGTAATTTCTACAATGTTTACTATTATTTATTTATTATTTTTCTTCTTTCACATCATGTGATGATTAATAGTTTCCTAAAACTTCCTTTTTTATTCATCTGTTTGTTTAAAAATACTACATGACATTTGTTTTTTCTAGAAATTTAAAATATATGTTAAATATAAACCATCAAATGAAAGTCAAAATTATCCAATATTTCTAGGGCATATTTTTTTCATAAGGATGGCAGAAAGACAGACGAGTAAGAAACAAGGTCTTCTAAAACCCACCCTTGAAATTGGCATGCTGTCACTTCCAATCTATAGGTCAAAGCAATTCATGTGATTTTACCCAAAGTTAAGGAACATGAGAAAGATATCCTACTGTTATACTGAGAGGAACTACAATATTACATGGCCTAGGGAATGGATATAGTGAAATTAAGGATTGAGGACAAGAATATAATCCTTTCCAGTTGGTGTCAGCTGTTTTTCCTCAGCACGATGAAGATATCAGTTCTTTGTCTTCTGTCACCTGTTGCTGAGGACATACTTTATAACATAATTATATTTACTATTCATTTTTTTTCTTTCTTTCTGCTGGTGGCTTTTAATATTTTCTCTTTTTCATTTGATGCTTTGCAGATTAACTGCAATATTTTTGTATATTCATTTTATTTATCCTGCCTGGTACTTAGTTATTCACAATGTAATTTTTTTAGAAATTACAAATATGGCTTCAGAAAAATTCTACTCTACCCTTCTTTTAGTCTCATTAGAACACCATTGGCATAACTGAATGTAAGATAGAGTTTTTCATTCTTTTATTTATGTTTCAACTGTTCTTTCTAGTGATGTTCTGCATAAATACTTTACAACACTATTCTAATTCATCATATTTTTTTCACCTGTGTCTAGTCACAATATATATCAGTCTCATCCCCCAGTGACTGAAGTTTGGATTTTTTTCATTTTTTAAACCACCAGATAGTATATGAAATCTGCCTCTTTTAATTTTTTTAATTTCTTGCTGTCTTTTTCATCTCTCATATCAATTTAATTATATCTGTGTTAAAAATTACCAAATAATTCCATAAATACATCATACTATGCAGAGAACCTTTCTCAACAATAATGTGCACCTGAGTTCCCTGATAGGTTAAAATGTGCATTTTGATTTAGTAGATTATAAGTGAGTCTGGAGATTCTGATTTTTTTTTCTGATGTTTTTAGTTGATTCTGACACTTCAGGTCCAAGAATCTCTCATTAAATAACAAATTTCTACAGTTTATTATCTACTGCTTGTTTTGTTACAATGAAGCAAAACAAAATAGTGGATCCTTTGCCCTCTGGGGAAAAAATTCACCAGAGAACTAAGTGTAGTAAAACCAGGCAAGGCTTTATTAGAGAGACTCATGCATGAGTGAGCCAGTGTGGGTAAAGAGAATATAATCTGATTCCCTGGATGAAGTTAGAGAAATATTTAAAGGCTAAGTCCTTTAAAGGGAATGGGTGTTGTTTGGGTTGGTTTACTTTGTTTCTTTATATAATCTACATATGCATGAAATCGTGTATCTGTAGTATTTGTCTTTCCTGACTCATTTAATGTAACACAGTCCCTTCCAGTTCCACCCATGTTGTTGCAAATGGCAAGAGTTTTATCTTTTTATAACTGAGTAATGGTCCACATTTTCTTAATCTACTCATCTATCCTTGGGCATGTATGGGCAAGTTGTTTCCATAACTTCAGTATTACAAATTGCATGGCAATAAATAAGCGAGTGCATATAGCTCTTTGAACAAGTGTTTTTTGTATCTTCAATAGATGGCTCTATGTGGAACTGCTGGATCATATGGTAAGTCAATTTTTAATATTTTATGAAACTCTCATGCTATTTCCTTAGAAACTGGACCCACCCATAGGGAATATGAGTTTCTTTTTCACTACTTCTCACTAATACTTGCTATTCTTACTTATTGTTCTTGTTCTTGCTTTTGATATGGGCTATTCTCAAGGTGTGAAGTGGTATCTCATGATTCTCATTTGCATTTTCCTGATAATAAATAATGATGTGCATTTTTTTTTCTTGTCATCTTTTGGTCATCTTATATCTGTTTAAATTCGCTAATCATTTTTTTTGATTGGGTTATGTGTTTTCCTTCTGTTGAGTTGTATGAAATCTTTGAACATTTTATGTGTTAGTTCCTTTCAGATGTGTAATATGAAAATATTTTCTCTAACTCAGTAAGATGTCTTTTTATTTTAGTGATAGTTAAATGTAACTGTCTGGAAGTTTTTTGTTTGATGTAATTCAATATTTTTTTTTCATTTTTTCCTTTATTTCATTGGCATCTGATACAACTGCCATTTTAGAGCAAACTACTTCTGGAAAAATAATTAAAAACTTTCTTTCAAATATATCAAAGTAGTTTTCTGCAAGCTGCATTTGTAACATATTCTGGGGGCTTTATGGCTGTGGCAGTAGAATAGAGAATCCCAGCCCAACTCTAGTTCTACCCCTAATAAGAGAGAAACTTAGTTATGCCAAATTATTCTGTCTCTGTGTGCCTCAGTTTTTCCTGTTTAAAAACAAACAAACAAAAAACAACCACAGTTACTTTTACTTACTCTATGAGGTTAAAATGATGTAATAGGTATAAATACCTTTTAGAATAGCCAGTTAAGAAATGCTGTACAAGTTAACTGCTTATAGTACTTCACTTTCAAGACTGTGCCTAATCTACTCTGTTCTCAAAAGACAATAAAGCACTGAATTTTTTTGGTGCTCAAATCTAGTTGGATATTGGGTAGCCATATGACATCTACGAAAACGAAAAATACTTCTTTTAATACAATGTGACTTTGCAGGAGGCTTTAAGCTAAACATTTCCTTACCCTGCCCCTTCTTACTGCCATTCTTTTACTTTTACGACATCCTTCTTACCTTTTGGTTAGTGGGTCATACGCTCAGAATGAATTCAGAAGTTAAAACATATTTTAGCAATTAGCACTCTAAAATTCAAGCTGTTTTTTGGCACTATTCTAAAAAGATTATTTCAGCACCTTTTATCCACCAGCTTGTTTGATAATTGACATTCCCATGTCCTTGGACTTGGCAAGCCCTCCAGTGCTAGAGGTGTTTTCTTGGGCTAGTGAGCAAAGTGTGAGCAACCTAAAGATGCTAAATAGGGATTTAACTACATGTAAACTAAATATACTGAGTTGAGGGGTTTTGTTTCTGGCCTGTTCTTGCTATTTTTAAATGTGGTTGTACTTGTAGTTATTCTGAACATTTTAGTTAATTCTCTGCCATCCACCTACCTATCGTATTATTAGATATTCTTTCCAGAAATATTTCTAAAGATGTTAAAAAAAAAGATGAAACAAAATGTCGTCCAAAATGCTTCTATCTCTGACTTCAGAGGAATGAGCAGAGGTTTAGCTGCTTTTATACCTGACTTCTCTGAGGTAAAAACAACTGAAAGCCAAAAAGACTAGAGAATATGGTCCAGCCAGGAAAGTGTTTTATATTATTTTAAGTCACTTTACATACTCAGACACTAGTCCATTCAGGAATAATTAATGTTCAGTTCTTCCCTACTTAAAATAAGAATGGCTTAATGACCATTAAATAATAGGTCAAATGTAGTCAGGTTTTGTTGCATAGATACTCATTGTTTTTACTCCTTGCCCGCAATCTACAAATAAATGCTTCTTGATTAGTCAAGTGTATGTCTTTTTTCTTTTCAATTGGGTATAAATAAAATGTCACTGAAGTGATCAAAAGCCTAGAGGAATCTTAAACATGATCTTAATGCTAATAATTTATGGCATATTTTTTTTAGTGACTCATGTTCTCTCTCTTCCTTCATTTGGCTGCTTGCTTTGATAAGTAGTGCTGGCAAAGATTCTAATTTTAAAATTTCATGATCAAAATATACTAAAGAAAATACCAAATAGGCATATTTGGATCACATTTTTAATACACTGAACACAGGATATCGGTGTACAATTGATGGAAAAGTAAGAAAAACTTTAAAATCAAGAAGTTATAGTCCTATTCCTAACTGGTTGGTATTTGTTATAACTGACAAATGAGTCTTTTACTTAGGGTTGTCTGTCAGAATTAGTTTTACTGACATATATTGCCTGATAAACTATTATATCGCATCACTAGCTACTCAGAATCAGTCTTGGACAGTGAAGCACAGTTGTATATTCTTAAGTTTCAAAAAGAGATTCAGATGGGTAAACACTAAGCCATCTGATACTCAAGTTTCCTTCCCACTTTGAGTCTGTGCTTCTATCCATGTATCAGTTCTATAGCAATATGTGAGAAGAACTAAGAAGAGGATGATCATGTGTTAGGCATTTAGGGTATTTGACAGTAAGTTAACTAGTGAAAAAAATTATGAGAGGTACACGTAACCTGTTCTAAAGCAGATGAAAGCTTCTGACAAAGAAACTAAGTTTATAATTGGACAGCCAGACCCAACTAAAAAAATGTCAAGTACATATCTAAGAAAGATTTTTTTTCCTATTCTCCAGTTAATATTAAGCTAGTCTAATCAGAGAAACTTCCTGGGTCTACTTTGGAACATCTTTTTCAAATTTCTCCTTAGATCCTCATCTCAGTCCAGACATGATTACAGTACCACCAACTATTTTCACTATAATTCAACTTCTCTGATTTTTGTTATTTCAAAACACTAGCTTATCCCTGCTTAAGGATCTAGAGTAGTATTACAAAGGCTAGCTCATTCTCACCTTTTTCATTTCTATCTAACGTTCACTTCTTCAGGGAAATCTTTCTCTCTTTTCTAAAGTGATTCTTCCATACCACTTGCTTTCTATCAATTGCCCTGTTTTAGTAAGTCTGTAACACTTACTATTAGCTGAAATAATCTAATAATTATTTTGGTTACTTGTTTATTCTTATTCTCACAGAACTTGTATATAATTTCCCTAATGTTATGACCTTTTAAATTTTGCTTCACAACTGTTTGGCAGGGTCGGTACAAGATAAAAATTAAGTGTTTAATAATAGAAACCTTGCTGTTTTCTCTACAGTGCATTGTCAAATACTAAAGTATCCTCAGGAGTATGAAGTTACTACTTTTAACATGGTTATATTTAAAAACAATTAACTGAAAATAATTAATCTCTGGTGTTTTATTATTGCACTTTTGTTTCCTCAGTTTCCTATTAGTTGTTCATTATTATGCTGTTTATTCTCCACAAATATGTGGGGTTTTTTTCTTATTCTTTTGGTTGTTTTCTCATTTGATGCCATTATGATGTGACAAATGATTGATACAATTTTTGTTATAAATCATAGTCTATTCTAGATAATGTTCCATGAGCAATTGCAAAGAATGTATATTTTGGTGTATTAAGGTAGACTGTTCTGTGAACATGTACTAAGTCTATATCATCCAACTTGTCATCTTGCCATTATTTCCTTGGGTGTTTTTCTGTCTGGATGATCTGTTCATTAATATAAGTGGAGTATTAAAGTTCTCTACTGTTACTGTGTTATTGTCAATGGCCTCCTTGGCTTTATATCTTTCAATATTGCCACATTGGACATATATACAGAGATAATTACTAACTTTTCCTATTGTATTGATGCCTTTGTCACATGATGCCAACAGTTGCCTTTTCTATATTTTTCTTTTTTAAAGATTTATTTATTTGAGCATACAGAACTGGGGTACAGGCCAGAGACTCAAGGGTGGCAAGAGACTTCACCAGAGACAGAGTGGGGAGTAGAACAGGCAGATCGATGAAGTACACTGCTGAGGGGAGCAGCGGGTGGGTCAGGAGAGGTCTGTCACGCCATGTGGTCACCTCCCGGACAGATGGGAATCAAACTCATGCGGAAGTGGTTTCAGCTTCTTAGTGCAGTGCTTTAACCCCGCCGCGCCACCAGGGAGGGCCGCCTTTTCTATCTTTTCTTGGTGAAAAATCAATATATCAGATATTAAGTATACAGTATAGTAGTTCCTGCCTTTTAAATTTTTCCATTTCTTGGTGTACCAGTTTCCATCCCTTGACTTTAAGTTTATATTTGTCTTTATAGCATAAATGAATCTTTTGTAAGCATTATATAGAATGGTTTTACTTTATAATCCACTGACTTTTGATTAGTGGTTTCAGTCCATTTATCTTAAGGCTGATAAATGATGGCTTGCTACTACCATTATGACTTAAGTTTGTAGTTCTAATTAATTTCCTTGCCCATTTTTGTTGACTTAAAAAAAATAGTCAAGAGAGCTTCTTTCACCATTTCTTGTAGCATAAAAAAAACAGCTTTTGTTTGTCTTGGAAGATCTTTATTTCTCCTTTATATTTCAGAGACTACATGGTATAGTATTCTTGGAAAGCAGTTTTTATCTGTGACTATTTTGAATATGTATATGTCATTCCATTCTCTCCTCACTTCTAGAATTTTCAACATTTTATTGCCTTACCTTCTTAAATATTTTGTGTTAGGTAAACTTCATTGAGAATATGGACACGCATCTATAGAAATTGTCATAATAAAAGATATATAGCATATAATAATAGTGTATTATGTATGTAGACTACAATAAAGTTAAGGATTGAAAGATAAATACTTTATAATACATGTAGTCCTAATAATACTAGTTTATTACTTACACTATATCATTTTATAGTCTCTTGTTGTCTCAGAAGCAAAACAAAATAAAAGTCCCAGTATTACTTAAGTTCTTAAGGGACGGTATTTTAAAAAAATTTACCTGTGCATTGAAGTAGAATTTGGTTCATGAATTTATATCAAAAGAAAGCAGCCCATTACCTACCAGGAGAGCCAATTAGAAAATTCCAACTACTGCTACCAGTACTATGACATACTTACTTATTTATTTACTTCCTGAAGTAGATGTTTTCTTTCAGATGACAGGAGATATGGCCAGGAACTCTGAAGCCACATAATTTCACTGAGAGAAGGGCCTATTTGGAGAAAGTAAGCATACAAAAATCAAACAAATAAATAAAACCTATACACACAAAACCTACACATAGATATTTATAATAGCTTTATTTAGTAGTAAAAATTGGATACAACACAAGTGTCCTTTAATGAGGAATGGATAATCAAGGCGAGGTGTGTATAGACAATGGCATACTACTAACAAATATAAATGAATAAAATTTTAATATCTGCAATAATTTGGATGACTCTCAGTGGGATCATTCCTAGTGAAAGTAATCCATTTCAAAGGACTGTACACTATTTTAGTCCATTTATAATTATTTCTTGAAATGACAAAACAACAGTGATAGAAAATGGATCAGTGGTTTCCCAGGGTTGAGAATAAATGATGGAATGATCAAAGAGGAAATATGAAGAAGTTTTGGTTTTTTAAATTTTTTTTTCAGAGAATCATTTTGTATTCTGATTGTGGTCATTACACAAATGTGTAGCTGTGTTAAAACTCAACGAATTCATAAAATTCACAATACTCAAAAATTCACTATGTACTTACAAGAATGACTAAAATAAAAATGTAGACATTATCAAATGCTCATGAGGGTACAGGACAACAGACACTTATTCATTGTTGGTAGTAATGCAAAATAGTACAGCTACTTTAGAAGTCTGTTTATCAGTTTCTGTCCAAACTAAACAACCTCTCCATAGATTCAGCAACTATGCTCCCAGATACCCAAGTAAGTTGAAAACATGTACACACAACATCCTTCACACAAATACATAAAGGAGCTTTGTTCATAGTTGCTAAAACTTGAAAACAATCAAACTGTCTCTTTAGGTGAATAAATAAACTATGATGCAACCAGCAATGGAATCATATTCAAATAAGAAAAATTAGATATCAGGTCATCAAAGTTGGAGGATCTTAAACACATATTTTTAAGTGAAGAGTCATTCTGTAAAGAATAGATATTGCATGCTCCAAATATATGACTTTCTGGAAAATGTAAAAACCACAGACACAAAAAAAGGAGATAAAAAGGTAAATGATTGGGGGTGGGAGAAGACAGAAGAAGGTGGGAATACATTTAATATTTAGGGAAATAAAACTATTTGTAATGCTGTGTGTGACACATGACACTGTGCATTTGGAAAAACCCATAGACATGTACAAAGAATAAACCCTAATAGCTAATGATAATTTATCAATATTACCACATATATAATAACTTATATATGTATAGAAATGTTCTATAATTTCTGCTCAATTTTCCTTTAAACATAAAATGCTAAAAAACCCTAAAATATGTAAGTAAAAAGAATAAAATCTTTTCTATAAAAAAGACAGAAATAATAGCAATTCAATGATATAAAAATAAAATGGCAAGAAGGTGGTGAGATCAGGCACAAGGCATAAGTAGATTTTTGCAATGGGCATCTTGCCAGTTTTTTTTTAATTTTATATTTAAATTTCATTTAATTCCTCTTATAATCCATTTTCATGATTGATTAGAAGTAAGAATTTGTTTTGCTTACATAAAAGAAAATTATCATCATGCAATCCTTGTTAATATTTCAATTTGTCACTAATATGTCAGTTGTTACTGATAGATCCATTAAACTATTCCTTTTAGCAAACCTTTTCTATATGTTGCACACTCCTTTCAGCTGTTTCTCAAGAGTTATTGATAAAGCCTGAGATATTTTTCCATGATACTTATCATCCCTCACATTTCTATTGAAGAAATTTCATTGGTATGACAGTATGTCTGGATTAAGATTTCATAAACATCTTTTTAAAACAGTGACCAGTCCTTTTATGATTTGGCATAGATATGATATTGTGATAAATTACCTTAAACAAGTTCGACATGATAACTATGAAAAAGGTTACATTGTTCTTCAATTATCCTTTTAATCAATCTCTCAAGGTAATCATTCTCCCTTAAAATATGTTTCTCAATACTAATTTCATTATCTAGGTGATTCTCATCACTAATCATTAGAGTGCAATTCTCCATATTCTTAACAACTCTTACTTTAAGTTAAATGGGTGATTAGACTCAATATGCAGGATATTACTTGCACGGTGGTCTTGATAATATATTCTCCATCGTAACTCTCTTCGCTTCATCCTACTAATAGATGTTAAAAAAGAAAAAGACTCTTATTAAAACCTTCCACAGTAAATCATATATCTAAATGATGATTGCTTCTTAAAAAAAAAAAAAAGATAGTAAAGGACTTTCCTTTAAACCAGGAAAACCTTGCAAAATTTTACTACACTAATTTTGAGCCTTTCAAAGAAATAGAAGGAAACTTCTTTTCAAGATGTTGGCAAAGCATTAGGAATCCTATATTGTTGAAGATATGGATTTTTTTTATATGTAACTTTATTTACAGAGAAAAGAATACTTGTATGGCTCTCCTTGTTTTTGTTTAGAATTCCTTAATAGACTATACGCATTACCAGAAAAATAGGTCTGCAAAAATCATTCCTGGTTTTTTCCCCGAGTCACAATTCACACCACTTAGTGACAAGTGGCAGAACTTCTCTGTGTTAACCTTAAACATTTACTTTATAATATGTGAAACAATATTATTCACTCCTCTCACTTACATTTGTTTCCGCTCTTTAATAATGATTTTCTCACACTCTACACCAGTCTCTAAACTCTATGTTATGAACTAATTATGATATTGTTTAATTTTAAGAAAATATCATATAGGCAAGTTTAGTTGTATCTTAGTGTGAATTACACAGAAATTCTAGAACCAGTTCCTGAGATAAAATGAAATAGAAACTCCAACCTGACATTTTCATATATGTTCATATACTGTAGCTATTAAGTTGGTTTATAATGGTCATCATTGTTTATTCTTAAAATTCTAAAAATTGGAAGAATGCTTTTTTCCTGGTAAGAAAACATTTTGAAACTTTGCTTTCACTTTTTCAAATTCCTTTGACATACTGAAAATAAATTTCATGCAGTAATATTACACATTATTCAGAAACCATCTATTTTTGTTGCTATTATATAAACCTGCGATGTAGGAATGTATTTTAACAGTGAAGAGATAGGTATTCTCACTCATATAAGCACTAGATTTGTTTTTCAGAAAATTTTCTCATAACCTTCCTCTACCCAGAAGTTAAACAATGCTATTTATTTCAAAACAAGATCCTGTCCATTTGTGTGGCAATGGCTTTGATGGTTGTGCAGAAAAGAAAAAATACACCCCACCATTCTGTGTCATAATGACTTACACCAGCTTAAGCAGCAGACTTCCTAAACCAAGACTTATCACTTCAGGGTTATTTCCATGTGACCTGTGGAAAATACTCATGAATAGGAGGAGAAAGCATGTGGCTTTCTCTGCTGTAGGGCTGAACTCTTCAGTGCAGGACTAGAAGGCAGTCCTGAGTGTTGTGAAGTAATCATTAAGTTACACGCTTGTCATTTCTTGTACATTCACTCAGAACTAATACACATCACTTTTTCCAATTATAATCATTCCACCATTTAACAAGCACAAAAGGCCTTAGATTCCAATTTGCCACCGATGCCTCGCTCTCACTTGCTTATTTCTTGGTATTTCCGTCATGAGGGGTTGTGCCTGGCTCCAGTAACATGGAGCATTCGCCTTCTCTAAAGCAAACCTTCAAGTGGAGGCAACAGGAACAGCTGATCTCTCATTGGCAGGCAGAACGTTTTCACAATTTTCTGTCCTTAGAATTATTTTCTGCTGTGGCAAACACAAATTATTTCTTGGTTTCCTTATTGCTAACACTAAACATAAATCGCATAGTTATATGCTATGTATTTTTCTATCCAGGCTTCTCGGGTGGTCATAGCAAACATTTTCTGGTATATGTATCATTTTATTTAGGTTCTTAAACCTGTTTCTGTCTTCACAAGCATAGGTACACAAACAAGCAATAACCATGCTAAAGAAACATCATTGTCTTCATACTTTGTTAGCTTATGTTTCCTTCCTAAGTATTAAAATGCCAGAATGAGCTGCGAAACATGCCAGCTTTGGATATGCAGCCTTAAATATGAATTACATATAAGAAGAAATTGGTATTTTCATTTGCTGCACATACTTTAATGATATTAAGCAATCTAATATGGTGCATACTCTGGATTTCAGTAATACTTCTCTTGAGAATTTCAAACGGTAATGGCAATTTAAAATTACAGCCTTACATTTATGTAGCTTCTTTCATCTCAGAGGTCTTTTCACTTTATAAAGTTGTATGGAGCAATCATTTCACTTACCCACCACAGAAATTCTGCCACCTCTAGGGCAAGTCTGGGCTTACTTTCAAAATTTACTCAACATTACAGATAATTAGGACAAAGTCAAAATGCATCGCAGTCAATGAAAACTGAACAGGGATTTGGGAAGATAAAATAATTTCAAAAAAAAAATTGGTCAAGAGGTAAGAATCAAGCAAACAAACAAAAATTCCCTGAGGTTTTTCAATACCATGAGTGCATGGGTCTGTGAACTCCCAAGCCAGCCACTAGAGAACATGTCAGTAATAACACACTTAAAGATAATTCTATGAAGGTTAGATTTAGATTAGTCAAAGAATTTTTTTTTAAAAAGATTTATTTATTTGTGCATACAGAACTGGGGTACAGACCAGAGGCTCAGGGGCGGTGAGAGGATTCACCAGAGACAGAGTGGGGAGCAGAACAGGCAGATCGACGACGAAGTACACTGCTGAGGGGAGCAGCGGGCGGTCAGGAGAGGTCTGCCAGCCATGTGGTCACCTCCGGGGCAGGCGGGAATCGAACTCATGCAGAAGTGGCTTTAGATTCTCAGTCTGTGCTTTAACCTGCTGCGCCACCAGGGAGGGCCACTCAAAGAAATTTTAAACAAAAAGACAGGTAGGAAGAATATTTCCTTACACAGAAAGGAAAAAGGCTTAAAGTATAGGAGAAGTCAGAATAAAAATGTATGTTTCCTTTTTCTTAAAATGCTACTAATTTTCCTACAAGACCAAAGGTGCACATCCATACACACCGAGTGCTTGTGCGCACACACACACAGGCACTTTGTCACCCCAAACTTTTGGAAATTCTTTACAGGGTAATTTCCTGGTAACGCTCCTTTAAGACTTTCTAAACATCTGTGATAATTTTGGTGTGTGTGTGGGGTGGGGGTGTTCAGTTATTTACATTTAGGAGTTATGTATGGAAACTCACAAGTTTACACTCAGGCCTGGGAACTTGGGCTTACATATAACATGCTCTGAGTCATCTGAAGTTGTATCTGGTGGGAAACAAAATGAACTGCAATTCTATACTGATGTCAGAGGTAATTGAATGCGAAGCTTTCATAATCAGTAATAAAATGATCAAAAAGTCACACCTGCCCCTTTTATCCTGTCCCTTGCTAGGTAATGCTGGTGGTGTTGTCCTTCACAGACCAGTGCAATTTCAACCAGTACAATCCCAGTAATTCTAGAATGTCCAGAACGGTCCTAGGGCTTGGAGCCAGGACTCTTCCCAAGCCAGATCCTTACAGAGCTGTGTGTTCTATTAGTCGACTAGTGTTTTCTTTTTTATCTTTCATAGTTTTCTCTTTATAATTGATCTATTATACTTTAGGCATAACTGAATAATTTAGGGAGCTACAGGTAAAAGTCAATTCCTTTGTATTTTTTAACTCCTAGTTAAATCTTTGGCATCCTTAAAGAAATGTAGGCCTTTGAGATATTCAGGAAATATAAAACTAGTAGCTGGATGAAGAGTTACCTTTTAGTAAGTTCATTATATTAAAGTACTTTTTACTTAAATATATTGCATTACCTAGGCAATTTCAAAAGAAACATATTTGTGGAGGACAATCTAGAAAAGGCAAACAATTAGAAAGAACAAAAAGACACACATGCACATACACACAAATGTAATTCTACTGCTGATACCTGTAGAAGTGTTCCCGTATCTTGTGTTTATATATATATCTTCCCAACATTTTATTTAAAAAAATATGATATAGTGGTAAGCTGGTAAAACAACAGATTCTCAAAAAAGGTCAATAAATCCCTTATTTGTAATATTTGCCCTCGTGAGTGGTGTAAGTCCTCTTATCATGGGTGTCTTTAAGATACCAATGTAAGTCACTAAAGGAGAAATGGGAAGAAATGTCCGCCGTTGCTTCTTGTAGACATGAACTAGCTCCAGCATATCACAGACTCTACATACGGATGATAAGCTTTCACTCAACAGTATTTCATGCTCACTTTTTCTTGTCAACAGATTTTCTTGTGAAAAATCATTCTAGCTTTGTATAGTTTTTCATTTTATGCAAAAATTGCAATGTATTTAACCAAAGTACTTTTAGCCAATCAGAGCTGCATTTGCTTTTATTCATGACATAATGATCAGTATCTTGTAATATAATCATTGTACACATTTTTATCCTCAAAAAGCTTGCCGTAGAAAGCATTTACCAACTAAAATGAATGCTTGGACAGAAATAATTCAGGACTTGGATTTCTGGTTTTAAATTAAGTGAAGTTTTAAAAACAAAACCCTAAATAATCTATAGGAAACTGGTAAACATATGTGAGAAAGGCAGGTTGAGTGGGGATTCTGCTAGACAAAACACTTGTACTTCACCCTACAGGTAATATAGACCTCATGTTGCCAGAGCCCACTAGTTTTTGAAGGAAGCTTCCTGAACAGGTCTGTTCTGTGCACCATAGTCATCTACCCTAAGAGTCGTCAGTGGTGGTTTGCCCAAAAGTGGACCTGAAGTTATTGGCCTCTCTCTGTATGTCATTCCTGAAAGAAACAGATTTATCTCTATCTCCCCTATTTATTTATTAACAATTCAATATTTATTGACTTTAAGACCCAAATAATGTTTGTAACATGATGGTTTTAACATCTTAGTAGTAGAATAGACAAATAACAATGGTTGACACTCAGTTGGACATTTAGCAATGATGTACATTTTTTTCCTTATTAATAATATTGCTGGTAGGTAGAGCCACCCACTGCCCATCCTCCTTTATGACTATGGCAAATCTTTGGGTGTCAAATATATAATGTTTCCTGTTGTGCCTAAGGAATGCCAAGTTTCTGGATAGGACCTTAAAAAGCTTATAGATATAAGGCTTCAACTGGGATTTTATATCCCACATCCCCTAGACAGAAAAAAAGAATATTTTCTTGCTAGTAAGGGGACAGTGAGTTTGCATGCTTCTATGAGCCTTATTTGTGGTCTAGTATGATGCCAGTTGGTTTTGCATAGTTTATTTGAGTCAGTGCCAACACGTTTAATGCATTTTTCCCCCTGTGTAACAAGCTTTGCTTTGAAACTTCTGTTATCAACTATCTTCATAGTAAATAGTAAATTGCAGCAGGCAATCCTCAAGGCAGATCATTTCAATTTGGGGCAAAAAGCTAAGTGTCAATGTTGTGAGCTAGATACTTCCAAGTGTTTTCTCATGTTCTAAAAACAAAATGTTTTATAATAGGTTCAAATTTGAGAAGACTCAAGTGAGACCCTTGGTTCAGTAGTTGTTCACTAATGAAGTCAGGGGACTTGAGTTCTTTTTGACTATTACCAAATAATAACAAATGCTTGATTAATGCAGTTTCTTGCTCTATATAATTGAAGACTTAAAACTATGGGAATTCATTACAGAGAGTTTCATGAGGACCAGATGAGTTAATGCATGTGAAAGCACTTTACAACTTCAATTCCTTTATAAATGCAAAGGCGTTTTGTTATTGAGTGTCAGAAAGAGAAAGGCAGGGACAAAGACTTGAAGAAGGAAAATTAAGTGAGAAGAACCTGTTAGTTTTCCATTACTCACAGTTTGTTCTAAATTCACATAAGAGTCAGATTTGGTGTATGATTAGACATGAGAAACCAGTGGCAGAATGAGAGCATGAGTGAAGAAGACTAGGCAGATGTAAGTTATTAGCACTGAAAAATTAACCTGATACCACATTTACATTGTTTATAATCTTAAAGGATTTATACATTCCCTCATGAATATCAATAGAGTCTCTAAAAGCCCATGTATCTCAAGTTACTTAAAATCCCCATGTTTGTGTTATGTATTTTTTTAAAGATTTATTTTCTTATGCATATGAGAACAGAGGTGTAGGCCAGAGCTGGGGTTGTGGGAGGGGGCCATGAGTAGAGTCACCAGAGACAGAGTGAGGAGCAGAACAGGCAGATCTACTGAAATATGCTGCTGAAAGGAGCAGTGGGCAAGACAGGAGAGGTCTACAGTGCCATATGGGTTAGCTTCCTGGCTGTGGATCGAACTCATGCCACAGTCTCTGTTGATAGCTTGATAGCACTGTTTCTTTAACCTCTACACCACCAGGGAGGCCCCATGTGTTATATTTTAAAAGTTCTTCTGGATAGGCTAAAGCAGTGGTACTCAGTCTTTGTTGTGATTTTCAGTAGACCTAGTTAAAATTGCCTATATCTGAGATCTAGCTATGGATATAATGGAAGAAAGTTCTGAGTAACGTTCATAAAGCTTCATCATAAAAACAAGCAAACAAATAAATAAAAAACCATTGGGAGTACAGTGTCAGTGTGTGTTTAGGAAAGGGTGAATTATGGAATTTCATATTCAGAGAATGGTGTAATATTAAGTGTAAGAAGAAACTAGAGTGTAAAAAACTATTGTCTTAATAGTTCCCAAATTTTTGTTCCTTCCTGCATCCATGCTCTTGAGCAATCTCCTTGATACCAACTCTGGGTTTTGTCACATGACTTGCATTGTGACAGAACGGTGGCAAAGAAATGAAGTGAAGAAGGTGTGAGCATTTGGAGCACACCCCTCTCACAACCTCTAGGAACCGTGCAATCATCAGTCATCACTACATGAACAAACTGGGGCAACCTTGATGGTGACACAGGGCCACTCATGTCCCTACAATCCATCTGATAGCTAACATCAATTCCAAAACGTGATGTGAAGACCAGCTAACTCTAAGGTGGCTAATGACACAGTGAAATTTTAAAGGCTTGAGTTCACTCTACATGTGTTAGATTTGAACATATGGTATGAAGTCCAACATTTAATGATGAACTCTTTATCAAATAAAGAAAGGGAGTAATGAACAGTATTTGGAGAGCACCTGTTCAGAGAGTATAATTTAGTTTAGGGAGTAATAAGTTAATACTAACGAATACAAGGTAGAACCTTAAGCAGTGACCTCATTTAATTTTCTCAGGAGAAAGGTAAACAGCAAATTGGAGAGCTAGAAAGGCAATCAGGAGAACTAGAACCAGAATGTAACAGAAAAAATATTCTAATGTGTTTGGGTTTAAATAGTCTAAATTGATGGGTGCAGAAAAATATTACAAAACTGATTTAAGGACTGACAGGAGATTTAGAAACTGTCAACTACCTTGGAAAAAAATGGGATAAAACTAAGAAGAAGATGAGATATTTCTAAATATTTTTAAGAGGTCAAGAATAAATCTCTTTTACCAATAATTTGATGCCTCATTAAATGAAATATTAATAGCCAAAGGGGTGGATTCAAGTTGAAGATATAATTGTTCCTGATTTTGCTATCTTTGTCTATGATAAATTATTTTTGATATCATTTCCAGAAAATCTTTAGGGAAAAATTTCATATTTATATTATCACTTATTGAAAGTATATTTATTTTACTTTCACTAAAATATCAGAAAAGCTTTGTTATTTGGTTATTCAATAAAAAATTTTATGGCAAAATCTAAGAGGACAAAAAAAGTGATAGAAAAAGCAACCAAATTGTTCTATGTAATGGACACCAGTATGATGTTGAAAAATAGAAGGGAATGAATGAATTATAGTTGGCTTGGCAGTTTGGAAAAACTGAAAACAAATCACTTCTAGAACAAGACATTGAAAAGCATGAATGTTTGCAAAGCTGAATACTGAATATAATTAGAAATTGAAGCTACTAGGGACTTCCACAAATACAAATTATAGAAAGTAGATGATTTGTGAAGGCTATAAAACAGTGACAATGCCAAATCTCTTCTACCCACTTCAGGAAGGTGAGCACTTCTCTTCAGTTATTCTTAAAGAGTATTTGTGAGACTAACCACAACTGAAATAATTTTTTGAAAAAGGCTTATCAAAGAAGTGTCATTGGTAGTTTATATATTGAATGTAGAGAGCACTCACCCTCTTACTATACCTGGCTGGAAGGCCCCAGTCAACTATGGGCATACTCCAGCCCTTCAACCACTTGTCCAAACTCAGAGACTGTACACTCTGCAATCAACAGTAAATACTGGCAGGTACTGATGAGTGTGGAGATCCAAGCAAAATGAGAATCTGGGAATTCAAAATATGGTTATAATTTTGAAAATTGAAATTAAATGAAAACTCAGAGGAAGGAAAGAGGACAGAGGAAGAAAAGAAGGAAAAGAGAAACAGTTTTAATATATGAATAATTGAAACATCAAAGGAAGAGAATGATGGAAACAACCAAAAGGAAATCATCAATGAAAGTTATGGCCCTCCCTGGTGGTGCAGCGGGTTAAAGCACGGCACTAAGAAGCTAAGCCACTTCAGTATGAGTTCAGTCCCTGCCCCGAGGTGATCTGACAAGCCAGCTGCTCCCCTCAGCAGTGTACTTCAGCGATCTGCCTATTCTGCTCCCCACTCTCTCTCTGCTGAATCCTCTCACCGTCCCTATGCCTCTAGCCTGTACCCCAGTTCTGTATGCATAAATAAATAA
>NW_004567103.1:50992134-50992632 GCF_000260355.1 Condylura cristata
AAAAATACCTTCTAGGTATAATTTTTAAAGAATACTCCTAAATTCCATACTGCACCAACATAATAAGAGGAAGAAGAAAATCATGAATTAAACATCAGGAAAAGATGAAAAATACTTCCAAGCAATAATACTGGAAGAGCTAAGTCAATAGCCATGTTGGTTCTAGAGAGACAACTTACACTGAAGTTACAAATACACCAATATAGTAGCAGGCATTTGGAATATAAGGCAAGGAAAATTAAGGTTTCCTACTATAAAACTTATGTATGAAAGAGTCATAGGGAGACATAAAACTAAATAAATGAAACAATGTAACAGTTAATATTTGTAGGTACAGTGGAAGAAATGCTAGAGCTAAGTTTCTATATTAAAAAAAGTATGTTCATACTGAAAACTATTTAAGTCAAGAAATGACAAAATAATTTTTAACTTTAAAAATGCTATGTTAGGCCCTCCCTGGTGGTCTACCCACTTCAGGAAGGTGAGCACTTCTCTTCA
>NW_004567103.1:50994987-50996096 GCF_000260355.1 Condylura cristata
AAAAAAAAATGACTATTAACATTTATAAATGAAATACTAAGGTTAATGTCAAAGGAAATAGCAAAGTTGCTGGAGATATTTGCTTCCAGAAAGCAGAAATGATTGGCAATAAGATATGGGGTCGAGCATTAGAGTAAAAATATTCTTTCTGTGAATTCTCATCATTGTATTTTGATTCTTAGGAAGAAAAAAAAGGATCAATTACACCAAATTACTCCTACATAATTGAAAACAAATACTTGGGGATTTTTGAGAACAAATTAATTGATGTAAAAATAATTACTTCTTTCCTTAGAGCAGAACCTACTTTTACCCGAAAGAAATTTTTGAAAAAATGGGCAAAACAATTGTCACTATTAAATTTGGGTGGAATTATGCATCTTCATAATTTCATGTTTGAGCACATAATCCTTGGTTATAATTAAAGTAGCAATTCAATAGGTCAACAGAGTTCAACCCTAGAAAATGCATGCTGTGAGATAGAAATCACTTGCCCCATGTGCCAAATCAGAAAATTTTATACTTAGAAACAAACTGAGACCTTAATATCCAAAATTTTAGGTTATTGATGAAAAAAAACTGAGCCTTCAAGTCATAAAGTGATGTGTTCAAGGTCACACATTTATATCATAAAACTGTATAAAAACCACTTACTTGTTGGTAAGTCACATAACTCAGATTTATCCGTTAAGTAGGGTGCCACCTGAAATAGGATATTGTTTATCCCAAAGGAATAACAACTGAAAGTTATTGGTTGCTGGGCCACCTAAAGATAATACTTTTTTTATATTCGGGCATATTCTTCTTTGTTTCAGGAAACACATCAAGACAGATTCTTTATTCTTACACTCGTAAGTCAAATATGCACTCAGTTAAAGGGAGATCACATAAATCAGTTTTGAGGTTATTAATGGTAACTGTGGTTTTTAAAATGGGCCTATTCTTAGTCACGTTGCACTACAGAAGGCAGGTAGAAGTAGAGTTTGACTGAATTTTGTTCCTCCACAAAATTCATACATTGAAGTCCCCAGTATTTCAGAATATATAGAGATGGGACCTTTAAAAACTAGTTTTGTTTTGGGCCCTCCCTGGTGGCGCAGCAGGTTAAA
>NW_004567103.1:50997706-51043623 GCF_000260355.1 Condylura cristata
GACGAAGTACACTGCTGAGGGGAGCAGCGGGCGGGTCAGGAGAGGTCTGCCACACCATGTGGTCACCTCCCGGGCAGGCGGGAATCGAAATCATGAGGAAGTGGCTTTAGCTTCTTAGTGCTGTGCTTTAACCCTCTGCACCACCAGGGAGGGCCCCAGTGCTATGTTTTAACCTGCTGCACCAGCAGGGAGGGCCTTTTATTATTTTATTAAAAGAAAAAACTTGGGGCACTTGTGCATAAATAGGCAGGCTACAGTAGGATTTTACATACCTAACACACTTCTCTGATGAGTTTCTCCTTTAGGAAGGCATTCGGGTAAGGAAGAAAAAAAATATTTTCTAGTATTCTTTGATATTCATTTACATGAATAACAAGCCAGTAATACATTTCTTCATAACTGTAAGGTGGACATTTGCAGTGCATATACGAAATACCTCAGGTTTCAAGTCAGAAAACCTAAATTTGGTGTCTTAGCCTCACAACTGTGTGATGTTAGCCAAGTCACTGAACCTCTTTCTTCTTCATTATCTTGCTTGTAAAAAGAGAATAATCGCATTATCTAATACACAGGGTTGCTTTAGGAATTATATAAAATAAATATAAATCCCCTAGCAGAGTACCTGCAAGATAAATTGTTTCATCATCAGAAACATTCTGAATATTCTGAAATATGGAATTGCTTTATTCTAAATACCTATAGACTTTTTTTCTAGAGTGAATTCTTTTAGAATTCTTTTAAACAGTCAAAATAAAATCAGAGTTTTTTCTTTTCCCATGAAGGCTTAAATCTTTCATTATGGCCACCATAGTGGACTTTTTTTCTCAATTCTAAAGAAATTGTATTGCTTTGTAAGCATAAAACAAAATTAGTTTTATGTGGCATTGAGTGATTCCAAGTCCAGTCTTGTGACACAAACTAGCTTGTGTCTACCTGTGCAGCATAATCTGTTTATGCTGCATTGAAATATCAATTTAGAAATGCCACTTTCCTTGAGCAGCAAGTAATTATCTGGAAGAAACATATTTTATCACTCCTCTGAGTGGTATCAGGCGGCAAATCTTCAGTCCCTAGTACATGATCCCATGTTTCCTCACAAATTGTGCTGCTGAGCAGCGCACTGTACCTTAACACTTTTAAATAAGATCTTGACACTTGTGTCATTGTGCAGACTCGGATCTGGGCAACAAGATTTTTTTCCCCTTAATTTAAACGCACTATTTTTCATCAAATGACAAGCATACATTATGGTCTCCATTCTAACCAAGGCTCTAAAGGCTATTTCAATTTGACTAGAGCGCTTTTCTGCCAAATGGCTACTCTAAGTTACACCGTGCACATTACCCACCAGAAAGCGCAGAGTTGATGAGAGTGCACTGTCAACTACCCTGCACATCGATATGGGGGTTATTTGATTTGAAATTGGATTCTAGCCTTCCTTGATCTGTTGTATAAATGGAGAAGCATGTGTTGAAGAAATCCTTACAAAGTTTATGAAGAATGTGATGTACTTTCCCCCCTCTGGAGTTTGTCTTCTACTTTGTTTGACTCCTGCATAAGTTCTCATCTCAGTGATAAATATTCAAAGCTTAAAGAAGAGGGCTTTTTTTAAATGTAAAGAAAGCTTAGGAAAAATTATTCTATGCATGCATTTCTTCTGTGATATGAGTTGGGCCCAAGTTGCAGACTTTTGTAGCAGAGTGACTTTGTGACCCTTCTTTAAACATTTAAGACTTAGTTCAGAAGTTCACTGACTATGATGAGACATGATTCTTAAGTACAGAACCTTCAAAAAAATCTTCTAAATATATAATATTCTCAGCGAGACATGTCAGTCATTGTCAAGATGAAAGTCGTTTAAATGCTAAGTTCCTGGTAAACTGTATCTATATCGTAGGGCTCTATTCACAAAGCAATACCTTAGCAGTATGTGTAGAGCATACAAAAATATATCATTTTATTGTGGGACATGCTGAACTCTGGATGTTGTGATGTGAGGTTGGGAGGAAGGGAGCTTGCTATGCAAGTTACATGCTTATCACCAGTATGTGGATGGCCCTAAGGGCAGCATAGAGAACTTCAGAGAAAACATATTAAATGGGCATGGGGGAAGCATCCTTTGACCCACATAAAAGGGCCTTTGTGTAGCTCTCATGAGCACAAGATTTTATTTTAGTGTGGATAAAGATGTGCAGTTTCTTTAGAATCAAAGGTAGATTGGCAACACTTTCAGTAAATGGCAACATAATTATGAGTGTGTTTGGTATTCCCTGTAAAACATTTGTCACTGTGAATGATTTTGGCATCAGGGCAGCAGTAATAGACAATCCCACAAGAATTCCTTTGTAATTTAGCATTAATTGACGTTCTTTTATTGTAATGGCAGTTGATAAGTTCAAAGACACTGAAATGAAGAAGGAAAACAAAACACTGAGACCAGTCCTTTAAAGCGTCTGCCAATGACGAGGGGGAAAGTATATTAGTTGTAAAATAAAACAGACAGACATAGTGTCCAATTTTCTAAGAATAAAAATGTAGACTGGCTATGTTTGTGTTTACATATTCATGAGTACCCATGCATGCTGGGGATTAAAATCTAATATGTAACAGAAAACATAACTGCTTGCAATAAGTTAGAATAAATGTTTATTTTTATTGAAACAGTGGTCCTAATTGTGCATCCTTTTTGATACCTACAGCATGTGTGATATGACATTGCAGCTGCTCCTATTTAGAGCTTAATTCTGTTCTCCCAGCTCTTGAGTGGGAGGCTAACATTGGGGCTCTCTTTGGCCAATAGGATGTAGTGGAAGTGATAGGCTCCCAAATTGGAACCTCAGGTTCTACTGGCTCCTTTGAACTCAGATGTCTACAGTGTGAACAGCCTGGATTATTCTGCTGGAGGATGAGAGGCATATGGAACAGAGGTGAATTATTCTAGCTGTATCCTTCCTAGAATAGGAATATTTATCTATGCATCCTTCCTAAAATTAGTCAGCCTCTAGTTGATGTGCTGACTAATTACAAATAACTGAGTAAGCCCATATAAAATCTCTGGGAAACCAGTCCTTTGAGCCAAACCTGAATTTCCAGTCCTCAGGACAGTGAGATAAAGAAATGGTTATTGCTGCAACCCACAAGTTTTGGAGTGATTTTTAGATGCAGCATTAGATATCTATTCCAGTGTGGTCCATAAAAGGAGTACTAGATTCAGAAACAGATTTGAAGTTTTCACTTTGATAGCAGTAAGCTTCTGCAGTTGTCAATACTCTAGCCACACTAAATTCTATCTTGTCCATATATTGTCTTTGTTTCTTTAATTCTGTGCCTGAAATGTTCCTCTGAAAGTCCAGTTTGGATTCATACATTAAAGTCTAGGTCATGTACTCTCTCTCCATAAATCTTCCTATGATTTTCTCAGTCTGCTCCTCAGTAGTTTCTAGAATCTTAATTTTGCCGAATAATGACACATAACATCTTTTATTTGTTTTAATAGGAATTTTCCACCCCCTCAAAATGATATTATTGAAACACTCAAATCACCTGTAAGTCTCTTATTAAAACTAAGAAATCAACTATTTGAATTACTAAATAGGAGTGCAGATAGGTTAAGAAACCACTCTGAACTCCAGGCTCCTTCTCTGTATTCTCAGTGTTATTGTAGAGAGTAGTTAGCCTATTCACAGAGCACTTAAACAAATATAAAGTTTTAATTCTTTTAATTATTATGGCTATTATATTTTTGCTTTATTTCTATGTATTTCCTCTTCCTATAAAAATTTTATATTCTTTAAAACAGGATATTTTAAACTTTTTGAATACATAATAGCAGTAAAAACAATACAAAGATAATTTGGTTTGTTAAATCTTTAAAGGAAAATTATCTTTTCAGTATTTATTAAGTCTAAGAGAAACTTTTTTTTTAACTTTGCAGGTTTTTTCTGTCTGTTCTTTCATAAATTGTGTATCTGGTCAAGAGAAATTAATCTTCACATTTATATAAAATAAATTTATTTGAAGGTCTTATATACAGAGATACAGAAGGAGGAATTATGCAGTTAATTAATAGTTTTAAAATTAAGATATAATTTTAGTTCATTGTACTTTTTGCTGTCATTATTATAGCTCTTTCCCCAGGTCTTCTAGAAATGACTGAAATCATTTTTCAATTTAAAATAACATCAAGCTAAGGTGCTTTCCTGCTCTGTCTTGTTTTGCTTCATTGGCTAATGTTGCTGTTTCTCTGCTACACACAATTGTGAATATCAAGTTAACTTTAGTATCAGTGAGATGAGAAGTATTTTTAAGGAGCAATGATGATTTGGTCAAATGTTTATGAAATAATAATAAAGTTGGGATGATAACTACCTGTTCACTGACATTATTTTTCTCAAGTTATTTAAATAATATAATTCATTTTACCTTAGATAACCTAGACTGACTATAATACATTTTCTTCATCACTACAAAATGATATTACCGAGCTGAATGAGCTCTAGTCTCTTATCACTGCTGCTTTAGTTTCCTGGAGTGGTATCTGAGGTCATATTCTTAAACAGCTCATGAAATTTTCTGAATGTGTTTTTTCCACTCCTACAGTAATTCAAACATGTATATACTTTTAACTAGTTATACACAGAAAATACCTTTTTTGCTAAAATCATTTATAAAATAAAATACATTAACAATAAGTCTTTAGATTAAAGGTAGTATTTCTGGATCTCTTAAAGTTAACAGATAATTTCACAAATCCAAGATTTTTTTGTCCTTTTAGAAGTCATATATATTTAATCTTCATTTTTGAGGATCTCTACTTCTATAACATAAGTAGATTAAAGTTTATTAAAATGATTTGTTAAGAAAATACAGACATATCAGTTGATTCTTGCAATTAAATAATAATTTATTGTCTAGGACTTTGTTACTGTGGATATTTCAATGGAGCAGGGGAAATTGATAAAATAGCCAAGTAAATGAGAAAATTAATAGCTTTCTTGAACTGGTGGTGCATATAGACAAAGACAATGTATAAAATTCCCGGCAGTATTAAAACCAACCTCAGAACCACTTGGGTGAGTCCAGTGAGTGACTGGAATGTGTGCCTCAGGGTACGTGCCTTGCATGACTTGAAAATGGTTTAATGACTTGCACCATCCAAGAATTCTGACACTCAGGTTTGACACTTCTGACACTACTATTGGCTATGTAGGCCAATAGTATTCCAGCTGTTATGATGGGTGACTGGGTTGCTATAAAGTTACAGGTCATGTAGATAGCTATGGACATCATTATTTTGAGTCAGTATAGGTTCTAAGAGTAGTAATTCTCAAGCTTCGCATTGAGGTAGAAAAAATAACTATGGCTAGTATCTTTTACCAGTACTTCCCAATAAATTCCTTGTGCTATAAAAAAATAATAGACTAACTGATGCTTCTCCCGCTGTTTACAGTGATAGAAAACACATAGGTATCATGTTCTTTTCCTCGTGGTTGCCTGTGGATGAATGTTTTAAAGTTAAATTTTATGATGAAAAAAATTGTTGAAGATTGTTAGTTTTTAGAAATGCTAAAAAATATCACATTACCAGTTTTCCCCATATGGTCCCTATAGCTTTCCTTTTTTTTTTTTTTTTAAAGATTTATTTATTTATTTGTACATACAGAACTGGGGTACAGGGCAGAGGCTCAGGGGCGGCGAGAGGTCTCACCAGAGACAGAGTGGGGAGCAGAAAAGGCAGATCGACGAAGCACACTGCTGAGGGGAGGAGCGGGCGGGTCAAGAGAGGTCTGCCACGCCATGTGGTCACCCCCGGGATAGGTGGGAATCGAACTCATGGGGAAGTGGCTTCGGCTTCTTAGTGCAGTGCTTTAACCCGCTGTGCCACCAGGGAGGGCCTTTCTTTCCTTTTTTTTTAACTTATATACATACTCAGACATTCTTAGGGACCAGCAATAGCTAACATCCAACCACAAGTACGTTTTTCCCTCCAGGTTAAACCAACTGATATCTACATTATAGCATTTTGTGTTACAATTGTGTTTTCTTATTTTGTTTTGCTCCTAGGGGCCCTCAGTCTCAGACTCCCTGGTTCATAGATGAAGAAAATATGCGTGAGCACTTTGACTTTTAGTTTGATTCCTATTATGGGCAAGCCTTCCTTATTTCAGCACGTGGGCCACTTTAGAAGCAGGTATCAGATCTGCCCTTCCAAGAATTTATCATTCAGCAGAAATCTGTTATCAGGTACTTTTTTGGTCACAGTGAGAGAATCTGGAAATAAATATTATATTCTAAAAATATCCATACCTGTGCATAAAGCAACTGTAACGATGATTTGAATGTGAAAATAAGATTAACACAGAACCAAGTGATAGAAGAATATTTGAGTATTAATAGAGTACTAATTACCCAACGAAGTAACTGTAATAGCAAACAGATACATCCGCTTACCTTGTCATAGGGACTTATCGGTTCCTTTATTTCCCATAATCTCCCTAAGTAGTAGGTACATTCATTTCCCCATTTTAAATTATGTTATTTTCTTAAAAAGATTTATTCATGTATGCATACAAGAATTGGGGTGTAGGTCAGAGATTCAGGGGGTGAGAGGTTCACCAGAGACAGAGTGGGGAGCAGAACAGGCAGATGGATGAAGTACACTGCTGAGGAAAGCAGCGGGGGAGACAGGAGAGGTCTGCTGTGCCATGCGGGTCAGGTCCCTGGCCAGGGGTTGAACTCTGTTGCTGATAGCTTCATAGTGCCGTGCTTTAACCCCTAGTACTACCAGGGAGGACCCTATTTCCCCCATTTTAAAGGTGAGGGAAATAAGCAGAGTCAGGATTTGAACTGGACAATCCTTCTATAGTGCCTGATCTTAACAGCCATGTGCTGCTGGCTCAAGCGGCTACACTGCAGTGCAATGCAGCAGAGTGGGAGAGGTAGAATGATTGCATAAATAATTATTGAAACCTAATATATAACTATTACTGTATATGCAGTATTTATAGCATATTCACAAAAATATAAGTACTTTCCCACAACTTAACAAATAATGAGACAGGTTTAAGTCCTTTCAATAACTTGTGAAAAGCTAAATGAGCTTTAGTTGGTGGTGACAGATCAGAACTGAACATTTCCCACCTCCCAAAACTTGCTTCTCCTATCATGCTACTGTGCCACTGATTGACAAGTTGGTGTCTAGAAAGAATTTTGAATGTGGCTAACCAGTATATCCTCACAGCTACCTATTGCTCATCTAGAACCTGTACTCATTCATCCTTTTGAGTCCCATTTTACTTATAACAGTGCACAGCAATACTGATATGCTGTGATTCACGTGAAGTTATCTTGATTTTTTTTTAAATTCCTATAATGAAGAACAAATACTAGTTTCTGCTCCAACCTCCTCCAAATTTAAGATTTTTCATTTCCTTAAAGACCAAGATTAGGGGGTTAGAGATAAAGAAAGTCTTACTTCAGGTGTTTTCAAAGAATTCATAAAGAACTGAGCATGTGTTTTGGGGAAATCTACCATTTCTATTCTTTCTGTTTTTGTTTTTTTTTTCTACTTTGTTTACTTTTCTTCCCTTGCCTATAATACCATTTTCCCAACATCTGATAGAAAGATTAAAGAGCATCACCAGTGGTAAGTACATTAAAATCATTCTAGAGTCATTGTTCTTATTCCTTTCTCTATTTCCCACATGTTCTATATCCAAAAGAAATAATTATACAACAGAATTAAATATAGATGTGATGTGGTAGACCATTTAAAAAAGTCAATCTAGCTATTCCAGAGGGATTATATTTGAGGATGGGCAGCCAACTACTAGCGGGTTATTAAAACCACTGTAATCTATTTGGTAAAATGAGACTTCAAATATTATTTGTCATCCAGAGTTCAGCATTACTGACCTTCCAAGTTACAGTTAAGACTATACAGTATTTTCCAAAGTACAAAACCAAAGTAAAGTATAGAACTGTAATATTGCCAAAATTTGACCAGAAAATAAAAGAATTTTAGAAGTTCATCAGTCTTCAATGAGCACTATCTATGCAAGCATTTAAGCAAACATTTCCCACACAATGAAAAGTACTATAATTTGCAGTCATTTTCTATAATGTAAAACCAAAATTTAAAAAGTTAAAATATGGAAAGTGAAAGGTCAAACTTTCTTATGCAGTTTTATTTTTACTACCATTGCAATCTAATGTCAACTAATCCTATACCTTAGATTTCATGTCTACTTAAAAACAAAGTAATATCTTAATAACTTGTATTGGCAGTTTTCCTTTTGAAAAAAAAAATACATGCTTAAACCTCAACCTTTCCTTACATTTCAAATTATATAGTTTTCTCAAATAAAGCAAGTCTCTAAATATCCAGAGGAATGAGGGAGATGATTTTCTAAGAATTTTTTTTTTCCTTTGGTTTGGTATACTTATGTATTTTATCTTTGAAATCACTACTTATTCCTTGGTTGCTTCTTCTTGATGAGTATATTCATGTCTACAATATGGTAAATACTAATAGTAACCCTTTGCTTGAAAGTGTGTTGGGAGTTCATTGGAGATTTCTCAACATGATTGATAACTTTCATGTACAGTTCGAATGTATTTAACGTATTTGGTGAATACTTTAAAAAAAAAAAAGCTTATTTATGCATACAAAACTAGGGTGCAGCCCAGAGGTGCAGGAGTGGTGAGAAGACTCACCAGCGACAGAGTGGGAAGCAGAACAGGCAGATCGATGAAGTACACTGACGAAGTACACTGTTGAAGAGGGCAACAGCCAGGTTAAGAGAAATCTGCCGGGCCAGTGGATCACCTCCCAGATGGGGATCGAAATCACACTGAGGTGGCTGTGGCTACCTTGTATTGCTGCGCTTTAACCCATAGCAGGGAGGGCTGTTGGTGAATACTTTTTATGAGAGACTGGAACAAGAAAGTTGAGGTCAAAGTAATGAACCCAGGATATGGGGGGGTTAACCAACCTTTATTGAATGATTGATAATTTAGTAGGATTTTATGATATATTTAATAGCACACAGTATTGTAATTTTTCAGTTGAGCTTTAAAAAGGCACTTTATTACTCAAGGAAATCTGAGTAATAAATTTGTTTATGATGCAAGGAAATTGCACTTTTCCTAAGGAAACATTAATGTTGAGAATATGTACTGAATAACAGGCGGATCTATCCTAAAGTCCAAAACCTCTCTGTGACATCACGTTGGCATGCGTCTTATTTATGGTTTATTTGCTTGAATAATTACGATGAAACATGAAACATCTGATACTGTTAAATTATTTTTATTTAGTTTTAATGAGACCTTATATATTTTGCTTCGTTTTGTGCAGCACCTGAATGAGTTTGCAAATATGCAAGTAGTGATAAGCCTTAATGACAAATTTACAATCAGTTCTTGAAATCCTTAATGAAATAAAATTCCGAATATCACTGGTATTACAAAATAATATCACTGTGCATTTGTTTAGTAATTCTAATTTATTCAAAAGCAATTATGTTCATTCTTTCTTAGTAACATATGGGATAGATCAAAGAGATACTATAATTCCCTTTCTTATAAATGTGGAGGCTGATGCTAGGAGAACTAATTTGCCAAAATTTAAATAACTAAATAATGGAAAATTAGGAATAGAAGCTATTTGCATGACCCTAGTTTGAATTCACCCTGACACCCACTCTTTATTCTCTCCTCTTCATGTGAACACCCACTCTATAGCCTATAACAGATCTAATCCTGTTTTCTTTTTCCTTTGGAAATGTATTTGATTCTCTTGATTTTTAATGTTTAAAGAGAATCTATTGTACAATGTGTGATATAATATCAACATGTATTATTCTATTATTAATGTAAAGATTATTTTGCAGAAATTAGGGAAATTATTTCATAATTTCTATTTATGACTTTTAAAGCAAGTTGTCTTTTCTTTAAGCTTCATGATCTTCATGATCTGAAAAGAATTCACTTCTATAAGCTATAAAGCCACAGAGAATGTGACACATTGCAGTAGCAAAATTAAATTTGTGCTTCTTAGTCCAGAAGTCGTGGAATGTATTTATAAAATGCAATCCTTTTCTGGATGATTCAGTTGTAAACTACAGGCTGTACTTACTAGGAGCCTGTAGCCGGTTCTTACACAACAATGTTCCTCTAGGTTCCATGATTAGACAGGTTTGCTATGAAGATATGAGGGGAGGCAAAATATGAGCATGTCTACACATGATGTAGCCACCGTGGTATTCTTTAAAGGTATAGAAGGAAAAATGGGAACCTGAGAATATGCTGTTAGCTGACTCTACTTTTATCTAAATGTGAAAATGGAACAGGTAAATTGAGGCAATGATCTTGGCCTCACTATTCCCTCCATAATTTCACAGAAGAATGGTAGATGCAAGAAGTTATCATAATTAATAATTTCAATTTTATCTTCATATTATGGCTGTGAACATGACCACTATTTATTTTTGTGATTCAGAATATATAGCTACATTGCAAGTTTGATGAAAAAAACATCTAGTTAAATGTTTGTCTATTAATAGTCAGCAAAGAGTCAATTAAGTCAACAAAAGGGGTGATTTAAGAATATCCATTGCTAAGGAGTATGGATTTTTTTTTTGAAGGACATAAAATGTCTGTATCTAAGAGTGAGCCGATTTCATATATGAAAAGTACTAACTTTTGCCATGTAGTATTTAAGTAGTCTATAAACACTTGAACAAATTTCTTACCACTTTTTCAAAAGGGAGTTACATTTTTAGCTCTCTGTATTCAGTATTGTTGGGAGAGAATAAAGAACAGCAGAAGGGCAGTTGATAGGTCTGGTTGACATCCAGATAGGAAAATTTTCCTAGAGGAAAACCTTCGGGCAGAGCAGAATCTCTAGCAACTGAGGAATCTAAAAATAGCAGCAGCAGCAACAACAGAAGCAGCATTTGTAAACTAAGAGATTTTCAGCACTGGTTTGAACCATAGAATAGCCTGTGAGTACATTTGGGTATTTTTACAACACACCCCCACAAACACACACACACACACACAAACTCACACTCACACACACGCACATCAAATATAAACACACATAGGCACAAGCCATTTTAAAATATGGTTTTGGTCTGAAATAATTCTGTGTTTAATGATGTAAGACTTACTGAGTGTTTTGTATGTGTGCGTGTGTGTGTGCCCGTTTTTGCTATTTTATTTAGTTTTGCTATTCTGAATAAACTGAGGCAGGATCTGAATAGTTTATTCCCTTTTAATAGTTGGACTGTTATTCTGGTTTCAAATGTTAATGTAGTCTGTCAATTTAAATATAATCAAATAAAGACTGTACATGCAAATGGTTTAATGACCTTAATACAGTAACTTCAGCAACCACATCGTGGTTTCTGAGAGGGTGTTTTGAAAATCCAAAATAAATGCCTCCAATTTTACTGAGATTCTCATTCACTCCACCATCAGTGTGATGGATGTATTTTTAAAGAGTAGCTAGACTTTCTTCTGTTTTTTGTTTGTTGATCTGTTTAACTATTGTAACAGTTCATGTTTTAGGAACTGGCTTAAGAGAAGACATTTCTTGTAGCAATTGCAATTTTAACAACAACAGATAAACTCTTTGTAGCAAATCTCCACTGGGGTAGAACTAAAATCTGGAAGTAATCAGCCACCACTGAGCATCAAAAATTCTTCAAAAAAAACATTTAAACACAGCTGGAGTCTGCAAGTAGTTGGGATAGGATTCAGGTACCTAATCCCTTGGGGTTAGTCACCATCCTCCTTCCTCCTTGTCTTGGATGTGGAACTAAAAAGCCCCAGGGTGTTGATGGTTGCAAAGAAACTATGGCATCTGACACCTGCTGGGAGCAATAAATGAAGAACTATGCTTGCCCTTGTCGGTTTGTTCCTATCCTGTTCACTCCTGTTGTGGCAGTCTTTTCTTCTGTGCTGGGTTTCAGTAGAGATAAGCTCTGTTTACCCAAGTAAACAAATTTGGTTAGTAAAAAAGTCATTGCTGTGCAGTTATTTTTGACACACATGCTTGACCTATAATATTGGCAAATCTAGTTAATAGGTAAATAGATCACACCTTTTACTTTTGAGAATAATGGTTGTAATTATTCTAGCAGTAGCATCATGTCAAGGCAGCCTTTTGAAATCAGCTTGGTTCAGTTGGTTTGTTTACTATTGCGATTATTTTTTTCCAGTTAGCTAATTGGAACTGGTTGATTCTTGAGGATTGGTGTAGGCTGAGCTATCTAATACTTCATGTTTGCTAGTCTTATCTATTTACTTTGGGGATGCTCACGATTCTATTTAGAAGGAAATGGATGCTAATAGACAAAGAAATGAGTACCTCTCTTATCTATGGTGCTTCATAAAAAAAAAAAAGGGAAACACATGATCGTCCACAAATCTTCTGATAATAGAGGAATATCAGGGTATATCAGGGTACATAAATATAGCACTAGCTCCCTTGTCTTCTGGCCTGTGAAAAAAAATAAGTTTGCTATACAAGTGAAATTCATCAGGACAAAGGTTTCAGTCTGCAAGTAAGAAGGAAAGGCAGACAGCCTCTAAAAGCTTTTTCTTAGATTCTAACACCCAAGCACCTAACCTATCCAAATTATTTGCTTACAGATACAATTACTCTAAACTCTCCCTATTCAATGAGCCATTTGATTTCCTTGCTAAAATTCATACTTTTCTCTATTTGGCAAGTAAATCAAAGCACAATATTTTGCATTCTGTTGAAATGTATTTTTTTTTCTCTTCTGAAGAATGAATGAAAATGTGTTTCATGCCATATGCCTGATATTTTCTGGTTGTGCTTGTTCACATATTTTTAACTCTACAATATCTGGCACTAAAAGATGTGAATCCCAGGCATTCTTCAGATAGTCTTGTCGAAAGAAGAAAACAAAGAAATTGTGTAAAATCTGTTTAATTTTAATTACTGTTGAGGTCAGTAAGTTTTGAGAGATATTTTCCATTTGCTTTCCTTATAGCAAAAAATATGTTTTCATTTCTCAGCAAAACAATATTAAGATTTAACCAGAAATTTAATTCAAGTGGCTCTCCTTCCCACACATATCTCTCTGCCTCTGTCTCTCTTTTTCTTTGTACTGGTTTCAAGTAAGGCTAAGTTCTCCCCAGAGGAAAAAAATCATCATCCTGGAGGGCACTGAGTTTGTCTTCCAAAAGAGCTGACATAGGGTGTGTCTCTCTTTGAACTTTTGCATTCTCTGCAGAGTGAATCTCCACTAGCGACCTACCTAACAACCTTTACCAAGCAAATGTATGATATTAGGTATTTTGGACAGTCTATTTCTCCTCTAACTCTTCCATTTTTAAAGAAACTCCTATAGAGTGTACCTGGGAAGTGCCCAGAAAGGTATACTTCTGGTTGTTAAATTATAGCTATATCTATATAGATACGTGTAAGTTTTGTTTCATTTTTTTTTTCAATCTCCGGTTTTTCTATACTGAAATTGGATTTTTGAGTAAAATAATTTCAAAATTAAATTGCTTTTAAAACATATTTTCTCCTTCACAATATGGAGTAAGAAATCTATAACAACCTAACTGCATATTCATTAATTCTTTCTGCTAACCGTTACCCATTCCTGTCAAATGCTAGTCTACCTAGTGGTCATCAGAGATGAAAGATGCTTAAATACTGTTCTTCCCTTCAATGAGCTCACTAGATTATCATTGTTTTTGCTGTGCTCTTATTCTGACCATAATTTTCATGTCTATGATTCATAGTTTTGTTCCTGCATTTTTACAATACATACTATTTCTACTCATTTTGTCTTTAATGCAATTTACATTTCCCTTTAACCTAGAAATTGCTAACTATTAATAACACACTTGGGACTTTCATATTTTCATATACCCTTCAATGACTTCATCATGATTAAAGTTCAAAAAGTTGCAGTCTCTGCTCTTAGGCATGTTATGATTTAACTAGTATTATTTATAAGTAAGTTTTGAGTTTGGTTACTTGTCCATCTATACCATTGTAAGTAAAAGATTTCTTTTTGTGAGTTTCTCAAACTACCTATTTCAACAAAGTGAATCAATGAAAAATATGCAGTTACATCCAACAGTTTAAGTTTAAAAAGCAGTTCCCACAGATGTTGTCAGAAAGCATTCTTTATGTGTCAACAATTTAAAAAGAAGTTGATATTTGCTAAGATGCTATCTTTGCTTTATCCCCTAACTATACAATATACAAAAGTATGAATAATATATATGACCTACCATGTCTACATATTTCTGGATCTTACCCATTCCAGTCACTCTCTTGGATATCCATTTATTTAACTAAAATTTTTGACAAGATCATCGCCAAGGTTACTTTAAATCTAGAATACTATGTTCTATATCTTTTTTCACTAAAAAAATGCACATAATTAACAATATTACATCTTTATTCCTTGGGTAAATGAAGATCCCCAAAAAAGCAAATAATCTCAGTGCAGTTCTCTCTACTTAATCATTCATATCATCATAATTTTGCTATGAATTGTTAGTATGGTTTAAATTATGCAATGAAATGGTTAATACAAAGTTTAGAAAAGAAGGTATTCCAGTTCCCACTTTTTTGGTCTAGTGGAGAGGTGAGCATTTTTGTCTCTGAGGAGCAGTCAACAATGTTTGACAACAAATTTAATTATTACAACTTGCATCTAACAGTTAGAACCCAGAAGTTTTGCTATAAACATCTTATAATGCCCAGAAGAGTGCTCAGTATAAAGTATTATTTGGCTCAAATTGTCAATACTGCACTGGTTGAGAATCTGTAGTGAAAGACAGATCTGCATATAAAGACTCCCAATATTAATATGTATATGTATATATATATATATATATATATATATATATTCAAATTCTTCTAAAAATAGGCCCAAAAAATGCAAAATTACTTACAAATCCCATCTTTAGAATAAATAAGACAGCTAAATTTAAATCATGTAAAAAGACATTAAAGAAGCATCTGATATTAGAAAGAAGAGAAGCAGGAAGAGAAAAAGAGAAGAAATGCATAAAGTATTGTCAGTAAATATTAGCAATTGGACTTACCAAATAAAATAATAGTTTCTCATCAGGTGGGTGTACTTTGAACTACAGAAGCTGTAACTCTTCAATGCAATGCTGTTTAAGAACTCAAAGTAGATACAACAGAAGTCATTCTAGACAGTTAAAACAAAAGTATTAATGGTGGCCAAGAAAGATTCTGATACATTCTCACTGTCTCTCTCTGTCTCTCTCTCTCTGTCTCTCTCTCTCTCTGTCTCTCTCTCTCTCTCTCTCTCACACACACACACACACACACACTACAATTTCTTTCCTTTCTTGAGAAAATTAAAACTTTTCAGCGATAAATAATGAAAACTGAAGTAGCAAAGCAGCGGTAGAATGATACGAACAAAAAGTATGAGAGAACAGCAAAACATTGCAGCAAAGAACATTCCTGAGCAAGGTAAGTTGGGCAAATGAAAACAGTGACCAAATATTCTGTTATTGAAATATGGTAAGTATATGTATGAAAGAAGACCACATGTAGAAAAGAAAGAAAAGAAAAGAATAGTTGTAAGACCACATGTAGAAAAGAAAGAAAAGAAAAGAATAGTTGTTAGGACAACAGGAAGAGGCCTTCTGCTCCTCCCAGTTCTACAGTCAACTGCCTCTTTCCAGCAGTACCAGTGCACCCCACAGACACCTTGGTGAAGGTTGAGTGAACAGAGTTGAGCACATTGGGTGCCTGGTCACTAGGCCTGCTTTTAACTCTGGCAAGGTGGATATTGTTGTCATCAATGACACCTTCATTGGCCTCAACTTCATTGTTTACATGTTCTGCTATGATTCCACCATGGCAAGTTCAGTGACAAACTCTATCTAGACAGAGAACAGGAAGCCTATCATCAATGGGAAGTTCATTTTCATCTTACAGAAGTGAGATTTCACCAACATCAAATGGGTGAAATTGGTGCCAGATATGTTGTGGAGTCCAGTGGCATCTTCACCACCCTGGAAATGTCTGGGACTCACCTGAAGGATGAAGCCAAGAGCATCATCATCTCTGCCCCTTCAGCCAAAGTCCTCGTGTCTGTAATGAGCATAGATGCTAAAAATGGATTTGAAAAAATGTAACAATTGTTCTTTTCTACACAGTCTATTAAATGAGTACATGCATGAACATAGATTGATAGCTAATTCAACTGAACAGCAATATTATACAAGTATGGGGTAATGGCATAATTTTTATCAATGTCAAGAACAAAACAAAAATGTTATTTGCACAATTTCTGTACACTAAAGATACTAACCAATATAATTAGGCAGAAGGAAAAATCAGGTATAAGAATGTGAAAGGAATAAGTAAAATTAATTTATTTCAGAGCTCTTCTTGGTGGCACAACAGGGTTAAAGCACTACATGATGAAGCTCTCTGAAGCCACTGCAGCACTAGTCCCACCCCCGCCTCAGGAAGCTGACCCACATGGCACAGAAGACCTATCCTGACCAGCCCGTTGCTCTCCTCAGCAATGTACTTTGTCAGTATATCTGTTCTGGTCCCCTCTGCCTCTGGTGAATCTTCTCACCCTGGCCTGTACCCCAGTTCTTAGCATAAGCATAAATACATCTTTTAAAAGATTATTTTATTTCCCATTTTCTAATTTGTTTCATATAATTACATATTCCATTTGAATTACTAAAAACATTATATTTAAGATCTAACAATTATGTTGCATACTTGAAATTAATAAACGAATATATGTCAACTATATCTTAATTTAAAAATGTTAACAAAATGTCATACAGAAAACACTGAAAGTAAAATAATGAAAGCATGTATAAAGGACATAGGAATCTACTAAGAGTTCTAAATGGTCAAAACTATAACAATTTAAGCAATAAGATAAATGCTGACAGCCATGATTATAACCAAAGGAATTATACACACACACACACATGCATATATACACACATATAATTTATAGAACTTTATTTTATTTAAATTTCTAAGAGCCCATTGCCTATAATGTATCCATATATTTACTAATCTAAAATAGATGATGACAGATGATAAATCTGTAGATAGAAATTAAAAGTAACAGTCACTAGAATAGCACAGGGTGAACAATGAAACTAGTGTGTAATAATTTACGAAAATCTTTGCATTAACACAAAGCATTTTCCTCAAATATTTACTAATAGCTGTGTTGCTAATAAATGTGCTTGTAAATAACACATTTACAAACTTAAGCATATTGCTCCCTACAAGAGATGAAGCTTAACTGCCCTCTACTTTTGAATTCTACATCTAGAGTATGAAAAAATAAAACAAAAACTTTACAATGAAAACCTTCGCAGATATCCTCTATCCAAGTGACCAAGATTGGTGTTTATTACAAGCACAGCCTATCTTGATGTTATGCAATGAAAACTCCACTTTAATGCTGTGGTCTCTTTACCAAAAATCTAGCATATAATCCTAATATAATCATGAGAAAATACTGAGGAAATCGAGAAACATACTAAATTATACTGGTCCAAAATCTTAAAAGTTGACAAGGTCTTGGGCCCTCCCTGGTGGTGCAGCGGGTTAAAGCACCACACTAAGAAGCTTAAGTCACTTCCGCATGAGTTCGATCCCCGCCTGCCCGGGAGGAGATCCACATGGCCGGCAGACCTCTCCTGACCTGCCCGCTGCTCCCCTCAGCAGTGTACTTCGTAAGTCTGCCTGTTCTGCTTCCCACTCTGTCCCTGGTGAATCCTCTCACCCTCCGCATCTCTGGCCTGTACCCCAGTAATGTATGAATAAATAAATAAATCTTTAAAAAAAAAGTTGACAAGGTCTTGAAAAATAAGGACAAGTTGAGAAAATGTCAAACTGGAGACTAAAAAGACACAATAATTAATATATAAGATGGCATTTTAGGTTTATGAAAAAATATATAAATGAGGAATTTCTGTGGAAAAAGACAAATTGGAAGTCTGATGAAATATAAATGAAGTCTGTAATTTACAGTATTGTATCAATAATATTTATTAGTTACTATAAAAGCACCATGATTATGTAATATATTAACATTGGAGGAAGCTGGGTAAAGGGTACATTGGGAACTCTGTGTGCTAACTTTACAACTCCTCTGTATCTCTAAAATTAATTCAAAATATAAAGTTTATTGAAAAGGTCACACAAACAAATATAAAATTTTAATTAGGACAGTTCAACAAAGGGATTGCTTATCTTATGAGAATCTAAATTAGAGTGATTGATTCTAATGAAGAATGTCAGGCAAGACTTTGTTGAAAAGTGACACTGCAACAGTGATCTGAAGAATGAGTCAGAGTTATTTAGGCAAAGAGCAGATGGAAAAGTATTCCTGGAAGAAGAAACAACATGTGCAAAGAAACTATGACAAAATTGAGGAGAACAAGTACCAGGAACTATAAAGACTCCGGAATTTAAACGTGGGACATGTGGTTCACGATGAAAAGAAGCACCAGCTAATGTCTAAAATCTTCAGGAATGTGTGGGTCATGTTAAAGAGTTCTATTTTTATTTGGAGAATACCAATTAATGAAATCCTCATTGATAGTTTATCTCTGAGTCTGATGATAAATTGGTAATTAAAAAATTGAGGCATAAGGAAAAACACATTAGTAGGACTGAATTCTTTCAAAAATGGGAGTTGAGGATGTATCAAGAAGTATCAAGGCTGAATTTTTTCCCCCAAGATCATCATACTTCTTCAATCTGATAACTATACATATAACCAACTCCCCTAAGATCAACCAGGACCAGTCAGCATGATTTGCCAACCTGTCCCTTAACAAGATACATGGATAAATAATTAATGATTTTTCAAAATTTAATATCTCTATCAAAATATCTTATTTTGAAAGAAGTAACTACCCTTACTGTATACACCACATTTAGTTAGGTGCAGTGTTACAGTAGCTGAAAACACTGGCACAGTTCTTTTAACTCTATAGTCTGAAGAAGAGAAGTACAAAGCAAAGGAATCTTTGGGAGATAAGCAGATGTTCAACATATTATGGAGAAATGTGATCTAAGAACAGAGTTTATAGTTGACAATGTAGAAAATTAGTTAAGGGATAACCCTGATGGCACAAGGGGTTAATGCACAGAACCATGTAGCCAGGAGTTCCATCCCTAGCCAGGGGATGCCACATGGTGTGCCAGACCTCTCATGTCTTGCCTGTTGCTCCCGTCAGCAGTGCATCTCAGTCACTCTGCCTGTTCTGCTCCTCACTCTGTCTCTGTTGTATCCTCTCACCTCCCACACCTCTGGCCTGTGCCCCAGTTCTTTTATGCATAAATAAAGAAAAGAAAATTAGTGTAAAGTTATGACAGAATAATATAATTACAACTTTAAAAATTATCAACATGACCACTTTTACTTTTTTTAAATCACCCTCTTATTTTCCCTGGCCCCATATTATTTTGAAACAAATCCCACTTAACAAGAAATTTTTAATAATTTTGGTTTCTCAATAGATTTTAAAACATGCTATTTCAATTAATATAGTGTTTATTAATTTAATGGATGAAGTAGGTATTAATTATTTATTTTCATTAATTTTGAAGGACCTCATCTTCAGTGCTTAGTACACAAAGACTTATTTTTTCAGACTAGATCATATGGTACAGACTAGCCTAAATCAAGTAGCTAATTTAGCTCCATCCTTCTCTTCCTCATGAGACTACTTGAATGCTGCTTGCCTACAGGGAAATGGAAGTCGAGGCAGATTCCACAAGAGTGACTGAGTGAAGACTGGGTGCCAAAATGGGAAGATCCTATACTGTCACTTTCTATGTGTCCAGCACTTTGTAAATGCTATGGATGCAAAGATAAATAAGGTAAATGCCCTACTCTAGGATAGTTTTTTTTTTATGTTACATTTTTATCAGTTCTTTTTAAAATTTAACACTTTCTTGATGGTGAACACATTTGAAGTAGACTACACTGTTATATTACATCCAAAAATGTACTCAAAACATGATTGTCAAATATCAATATATTTCTAGAAACATTTTAAATATATTTATTTTATTTAACATAATTAACATTCTAAAAACATATATTAGAAAAATGATTTTGTTAATTCTTATAAATTGTATACTTTGTCTGATTTTGGCATAGCCATGAGAAGTATAGAACTAATTTTGCTCATTCTTATTAATATGAGATGATCCATATGATTTGTCTTGTTCAGCTGTTCTTTTTGGGGGGTATATATAGCAAACAAGAAAGAGTAAATCAACTCATATAAGTGTAGCTTAGATCCACTTGTTTATAATAATTTAAACATTTATCACACCCATGTTTATGAAATTGATCCAAATAAATTATAGTATATGAATTTGAGTGTAGTGATGATTATATATTGTATTATTTACATTTCAGTGGCTTGGACCATTTTTTCCAACATGGTATTTGCTTAAAGTAATTATACTGACTGAGAACAGTGGCAGATTGAAATTAAATGTTTGGATTAAATATTTTGTCAGCAAACATGCAGCAACTGCTTTACTGCTGCTGCTTCTCTTCTATGCATACTGATTACAAAATGATTACAAAATGATTAGCTTTTATTTTGGCACAGTTTTAAAATACTTAGATAAATGCTGCTTGATATCCAATCTTCTAATTGTTTAAATAGCTGGGGAAAAGAACCATAGAAACTAAAAATGGTCAAAAGAAATTTAAAGTAGTTTTTTAACTTCTAACTCAGTTGTCATTCAAACAAATAAAAATTTGCCAACTCTTGATATGATTTCGGTCTTCAGAGACCTATATTCTTGCTAAATATAAATACGTCCAGCTTTGCTGAGAGCTGGCAGGTGAAGAAAAAAGTGTCACTTTTTACCAAAAGAAGTATATGGAACTATTTTTAAAAGGGTGCTCTTATGGCTCTTAGGCTATTGATTATCTTTTCAAAGAGGTAGTATAATGTGCTAATGGGAACAAATAAGAACATATGCTTTAAATTTACCCTCAAATAAAAATGCATTTTTAATAGCTGTCACAGAGGTACTTGACTAGATGGTTTAAGTTTTACTTTCCAGAATCAAACAATTAACATTTTTTAAATAAAGCAAGCCTCTGAGTCTGTCTTATAAATCTCTAGTGTACTTTCACTGATATTTTGTCAGGAATTGGAAAGTTCAGGGTCAGTTTTAAAGTAACCTTAGTGCTTGAATATAGGCCAGATGGCAACTGAAAAAGAATTCACACATTTTAACTTTCAATAGATAAATATTTCAAAGACTCACAAAATCAATTGATATAAAATACTATCAATGTTCCAAATATGTTCACAAATAACTTTAAATGCTTTGTTTATATATTTTTATGAACCCACTCATATTGACAGTGCAATATCAATTCAAAACTGAAATTTATTTTAACTTATAATCAGAAAGCTAATCAACCATTTATTTGCTTACTTTATTATTTAAGTAAGCAAATTATTTATGTATTTATTTATGTATTTCTTTTCCAAATCCTGTCATACATACGAATCCAATTTTGGGATGCCCCAAGCTATCCATTCGCTTCATCAGAACATGGCACAGGAGAAAATAAGCTGATCCAAATGGAGAATTAGGAAACCATTTGGCACAGTACATATCAAATCATTCCCAGTTGCATTGTATATATGGTTCAGTCAAAATACAAATATTCTTGGTACAGTATCAGATGGTTTGCATTTTATTTTCAGGTTATTCCTGAATTATGTCACCTCAGGAAAAAAAAAAGGGGGGGGAAGGGGGTCTTTCTCAAGCATCTATTCCCTGTATATAATGGTAAAGGAGGAAGAGACATGGGAGAAGGGGAAATGGAAGAAGAAATAAATGGAACGGCAAAGGAAAATTAGGTTAAAAATTGAATTGCAATTTAGTCTACTTTTGCCACATTTTTATTGTTTCTGATTAGTTCTGACATCCAACAATCATACTGTTTATAGTTGTTTTGGGACACTCACGTATTGTCTGTCAATTTTTGCATACAAAATTGAGATATTAAAACTAAGAGTCTTCAACTTTGAAAGTGTTGCAAACTGTGAGATATTTGCTGAATTGGGCAGGCACTCCTCTCATTAAATGTTTCCTGTTATCATCATCATGAAAGATTATTTCTTTTGCCCTGAAATCATAGTATATGCTTTATAAAGAAAAACAAAAAATGCCATGCTCTACATAAGTTAAAGGCTTGAAGGTGTACCATTAAACAATAAAATTGATAAAACTGATTAGTAAAACTAATTACAAAGATTTCTGTAACTTATGTAATAGAACAAACTACACTTTTGTGGCACAGACTATTTCAATTTTCCACTTGTTCCTTTTCTTTCTAGGTACACATTAGACTAACTTTCTAGTCTTCTTTTAGATGAGGTTTGGCCATGTGTTTGAACTCAGGACATTGGAATGTGGGCAGAAGAGATTAGCAACTTCATTCCTCATCCAATTAAACTATATGTAAATGAAAAAAATTCAAAGCAATACTTATAGCTATGACACATGTGTATTTGGAAATGGGATGGAACTATAACAAAAACCCTAAAATATTTGAGGTTATCGTAGCAATTGGGCAGCAGGAAAACTGTTAGTAGAGGCAGAAACCCAAGCTTTAAAGAAGCTTAGGATTTGGGAAAGCTGTTCACGTTCCTGAATTCTGAGCAATGAGCCAAACCTCCCACTCAATCTGTTTGTCTGCAGCACCCACTACTGCCCTGAATTATTTTCCTTCTCATTCTGAAAACTTGACTTTCCCCCAGCACCCATGACTGACCTGGACTGTGTTCCTTCTCATTCTGTATGTAGTCTTGACTCTTAGATACCAAATCTGTTTCTGTTGCTTCCTAGATGCCCATTCCACTTCAGCTGAGAGTTCTTACCCCAGTCTCCTGCAGTTTGTTGTGATACTAGGAATGAAGGAGATAGATGTCATTCCAATATCATCCAATGACTACAAGAGATTTGTAGTTTACATATAATTATTGGTAAGTGAACTTTTTTACACTACCTAGGATAAACCTAGCGAGAGTATCAAATTCACTATTCAGATTTCTTGCTAAGCAACAGTGGCTTTTTAACTTGCTTATATTGCAAGTAAGAAGAACGAAATGTGACTAATAGTTCAAATTCTTTAAGAAAAGAGTAAGTGTATATAGTGCTGATGGTTACATGAGAAATAGAACAGTAGGGCAGATACCACAAATAACCTGGCATGTGAGTATCCACCCATACCTATACTCCACAATCACAGTTGCCTATGAGAAATATCGGTAATGATCCCTGAACTCTTACACTCTTAATCCTCTGAGTGCTGAGATAGTTTGAAATCATTAACACAATATACAACAACCACTGCAACTACTTAAGTTGATAAATTTACTGTATATTAGCAGTATATCCTGTTGGAAGTCTTAATCAAAAAGTCTGTATTTTTTTTGGAACAAAGAACAAATCCTGAAGTTCTGTAGTTTCTCACAGTGTTTCCAGTACACCACTTGCTGAGAACTTGTTATCTCCCCATTTCTACTCTTAGATAGTTGCTTTTTTGAAAACACAGAAACAAATCCATGTAATTTGCATCATCAACTACCTACAAGAGTTCTTCTTTGAATCCATATGAAAAAAATTATAAATGTCCCTTTACCTCTGAAAAAGTAAAGCAAAATATGACCTAGCACCATCAACACACCTTATAAATTAAATCTTTTTTGAATCACTATTATTAAAAGAAACATTCAGCAACAATCTTATCAATGTTACAGATAAATACAGATAGAGGGAGAGATGTTAACTAGCTGGAATTGGGATTTTAATAAGAGAAGTCCCTGTACGTGTTTCATGTGTGGAAATGGAAATTCAGATGCAATTTTTCGAATTATCCTGTCTCCTTCCCAGCCTGAAAAGGATAAAATATGTTGTTGTTGTTTTTTTTTTTTAATTTATGGAATTTTGCCATATGTCTTTTTTGATGACAGTCATCTTTCTTTTGTTTGAGAAACAAATGTGAAACAGTCGAAACAGTCATCCAAACTGAGTCTGGCTGCCTAGTATTTTGAAAAGTAAATAAGCAATTTTGACATATTTTTCCTGCTTGTCACCTCTTGAATTTGAAAAGACCTTAGGAAAACTGGTACCATTAACTTTAAAAACTTTTAATTAAAGTTGTTAGTTCACAATGGTCTAGGATTCAGAGGTATAGGATCACAACTCTTCAGTGTATATTACCACATCACACTCACCATCCAAGGCACACAGGGTCACCCACCCCTGTGCACACTTCACATTTTGCTTTCCACTTCACAGCTTGTCCTCTGCTAGCCTCAATTCTACCATCCGGTTACTAGCTTTTGTTATTTATATGGTCATTCCCTTTGTTTGCTTTCTCTCTCTTCCATATATAAGTGAAATGTTTGGTATTTTTCTTTTTCCATCTGTTATTTCACTCAGCATAATCCTCTACAGTTCCATTCATATTGTTGCAAATGGCAAGAGGTGATCTTTTTTTTTACAGCTGAGTCATATTCCACTGTATATATCCTACATCTTAATCTCTCACTTGTCCTTGGGCATTTAGATTGTTTCTATAACTTCACTGTTATAAATAGTGCTGCAATGAAATAGGCATTCATATACCCCTTTGAATTAGTATTTTTACAATCTTTGGGTTTATACTTAGGAGTAGAATCACTGGATTATGTGGTAAGTCTATTTTTAATACTTTGCGAAACACCCATACTGTTTTCCCTAGAGTCTGGAAAAGTACTTTCTTGCTATAAGTGTATGAGATTTCTTTTCTTCCTCATCCTTATACTCACTTGTTGCTGTCTTTGTGGTATGGGACATTTTTATAAGTATGAGAGGGGTATCTCACTGTGGTTTTGATTTGCATTTCCCTAAAAAATTTTGATAATGAGCATTTATTCATGTTCCTGTTTGCTATCTGTATGTCTTCTTTAGAGAAGTGTCTACTTATTATTTTGCTGTTTTTGATTGGTTTCTTTTGGTTGAGTTGTATGAATTCTTTATAAATCTTGGATATCAAGCCCTTTTCACTTTTATGGCATGTAAATATTTTCTTCCATGCAGTGGGGTGTCTTTTTGTTTTGGTGCTAGTTTTTTCACTGTTCTTTTATTATTTCTTTGGCTACAAACCTACCATGTCATCCTAGAAGCCTATGTCAAGAAGTGTTTTGTACATATTTTCTTCTATGTATTTTAGTTTCTGGGCTTACGTTCTGCTTTTTAATCCATTTTTCAGTTGATTTTTGTGTGTGGTGTCAGAAAGTGGTCTAATTTCACCCATTTGCAAATGGATATCCTCTTCATTTTTTTGAAGAGACTTTTTTTTCTTCAATATATACTTTTGACTCCTTTGGCATATTTTAATTGTCCATATAAGTGAAGGTATATTTCTACGCCTCCAATCTATTCCATGTTGGGGCAGTTTTATTAATATTTTACATATATAGTTTTTATATACACATACTTACTTTCATGTATAAATAGAAGTAGTTTTCTTTCTAAACTAAATGTATTTTTTTTTTATTTTCCTTTCTTACTTTTGCCTAACTGAACTGGCTAGAAATTTCAGTACAACTTGAAATAAAAGTGGAGCACACACCCTGATCTTCAAAGAAATGTTGGACCAAAAAATATGATAATACCTACAGGTTTTTTCATAGATGCCATTAATCAGGTTGAGAATGTCTCTTCTATTCCTGTTTTACCTACTATTTTTATCAAGAAATGATATTGCATGTTGTCAAAAGCTTTTTATTCATCTTTTATGACAATAATCAAATTTCCCATCATTGTATTAATATGGTGCATTACTTTAGTTGATTTTCAGGTGTTAGTCAATTCTGTATTCCTATTATTATAACCCACTTGGTTATGGTGTACTGCTCTTTTATAAGTTGCTATAGTTGATATGCTAGTGTACTGAAAAAGAATTTTTACACATATCAGATTATTGGTCTCTATTTTCATTATGTTTTTGAAATTTTGACATCAGGGGAGTATTGTGTTCGTATATGACTTAAGTATTCTACCTCTTTTAGAAAATCTTAATTAGTCTTAAAATGAATTTGTCTGAAATTAGTTTAGAAATTAGCCAGCTTATAGTTGTTTGTGAGATACAGCTTTTTCCATCCCTTTATTTTCAAACTGTTTGTATATTTGAATCTAAAAAGTGTCTCTAATAGGCAAGAGCTTGTTTGTTTGTTTATTTTAACTTCTTAAAATCTGCCTTTCCTCTGGATTATTTTAAAAATTCCTACAAATTTAGTATATTTAGTGATATGATTAGGTTTAAAACTGCATTTTTTTTCTGTTTCCTGTGGATTTTCTATTATGTTGCTAATGTCTGTTTTGAAAACTATTTTGTTTTAATTTTAGTTCATACTTAGTCCTTGAATGATTGAAATTAGCTGATAAACTGTTTGGGATTTTTGTCCATTGCTATTTGGCAGTTTCTTCCTTTCTTCACCTCTGTTCTATCAGCTGTTAGAATTTGGAGTGGCTATCTGATGTCACGCACAATCTGGACTAACTCAACAAATGATGAAAAGAAGATAACATGTGTTTCAGCTATTAATCTGGGCAGGCCCAAGTGCTCAAGGACTGCTATAGCCTTTGAGATTTTGTATACAAGTTTCACCACTGGGGATGATTTAACAGAAACTCAGCTTCTTAAAATCCTTAGTAAAGCTGGTCTGAAGACAGCTAGAAATATTTATTCTAACAAGGCAGACAGTGGCATTTCTATGCCTCCATAGTCTTTCATGTCCAGGAAGCTCCCAGTGTGAATATGCAGATAAATTACTGTAGTTATTCAATAAAAAAGAATTATTTGCCTCTGATATTTAAGAGTTGAAAAATGAATCCATGCCAACTTCAAGATATTGAGATACTTATTAGGTTAGTTCTTGTAACAAGTGTTTATGTATAGATACATAGCGCAATAGGTTGAAAGGTGGTTACTGCATTTCAGACAATATTGCCAATATACTATCTGTATTAATTTAGGCAAATTACTTACTTTACTTAAGCTTCAAGTTCTTCAGGTATCAAATAGAGGTGCTAATTAGTACCTTTTTCATAAGTTTGCTATTCAGTTTGCATTAAATTGAATATATTATACATCACTGCCTATCAAGCTTGAATATCTACACACTTCTGGGGATCTTGTCAAACTGAAGAGTCTCATCTCTGAGATGAGACTGGCATTTCTAACAAGTTCTCTTCTAGTGAAATCAAGACTGCTATTTGATGAACCACAATTTGGTAGGACATTTTTTGAGAACCTAAAAAGTGGATTTTTTGTGCCATTATTATTATTAATATCATACATTTTCCACTAAACTCAATCTCAGTAAAAGATAGGGACTTTGTTGAGGTCAGCTATTTTATCTTCTTGCCTACACTCTATTGTGTTCTCAGTACATATTTGTGGGACTAAATAAATGCAAAGTACTCTCCATTGATATGTATCACCCTTTATATTCACCACCTATTTTATTAGCTTTACTACTCATAGTAAGTTAAATAGTATTTGCATTTTATTTTCCCCTTTCTCTTTAGCAATAGTTGAGTTCTTTTTAATTATATCCTTCAATTTTGGCTGTATATTATTTTTTGAATTCTTAAAGTCCTCCTGACGTATATCTGTTACATCTACATTAAATTCTGTGCCTGGCTGCCTCCTCATCTAGATTTTATGGTGCTTACAAGTAAAAAAAATCATGCTCTGTGTATTTATAGTCACAACTTCATCACTGAACACATTCCCCATACTTAGTAGGCATTCTGTGAAATCATGTGGAATAGAAGAATAAATGAATGCAAGAGAGTTCCCTTCAGCACACATACCTCCTCCCACAAAACAAACACGCCAAAACAACAACAACAACAAAAAACTTGCTTTCTTACATTCGGGAATATGATCTAATAAAATATAGTTTTGTCTTTTATTATCTGAAGTTTTTAAAAAAATTTTTGTTACTAGTTCTTTTATTTTTTACTGGCTTACTTTGGATTGAGGTAACATTAGCTTACTACACTGTGAATGATTTTCAGGATACGGATGCCCTTCTCTTACATGTATGTTAGCACACCACACCTACCAACATGTCACCCATAATTTTACAGGAAGAGTGTATTAGGACTACCACATCCTTTGCTCATAGGGTAGACACTGTCTACCCTAGCCTTCTGGTAGCCTCAACTCTGTAGGCAGATTTCAAGAGTTTGCTTTGATTTAATTTTGTCTATTTTGTTTCATTTCTCTATATTCCATATTCCAATTTAGCCCTAATTAGTTTAGCATAATCCCTGCCAGGTATTTAACAAGAAAAATAATAAAATAAAATTTATTGTTTGAGAATTAGCTTGTCTTTCTCTATCTATGACATAATTCAAACTCTGGTCTGGAATATATTTGTAACCAGGCTGTGAAAATCTCAGCCTTGGCAGAAAGAAGCCGAGGATATAGAGGTCAATTTTCTTCAAAGGTGTCTGGGCCCTCACATCAGCCAAGATGTGACTCAGGTAGGCGCTTCTAAGTTGGTTCTTACAGACATACTTTCAGTAGACGATTGGAAAGCAGTTTTGTGTGGGTTTTGTGCGGGTTTGGTGACAGCTTCCTGTCTTTTTTGGTATCTACCTCCCAGAACCCAAGGCAAACTTAAAGACTAACTAATTTGAGGACCCTGATTTATTAGTTTATTGAAAACTTGACTGAAAAATAGTAAAATCAGGGAAGAATGTGAACTAAACCCTCTGAAAATTTCTATTAACTCTGAGCTCCAACTGATGCAATTCTAATTAGATAGCTGATTTACCACCACCATATTTTTTTTTCAGGGTTGTGGTTCTTAATTTTGACTGTACCTTATAATACCTGGGCAACATTATAAAAAGTCTACTGCTTGATGAATACAACTGAGTCATGTTCTATTGAAACCCAGGTTTCTCTGTTATATAAAAGTTGTTCAAATGATTCTCATATCTTCCCAGAGCTGAGACTCTACTACATTACTTGCACTGCAGAGTTGTCTGTACATTTCAGCATGCAGATGAATGGCTAATATGACTAGCCAAAAGATTAGATTTAAATGTATTAATGTAGTTACTGATTTGTACAAAGTAAGCCTTCAATAAATATTGGTTGAATAAATAGTAAAATTTTATGCCACTACTGTTTAAACACTAAACCTATGAGAAGAGAAATATAGGGGAACTTTTTTTTGTTGTTCCCATTTCAGAGAAAACATATTGCTATTGTTGCTAAGGAAACAATCATCCGTTCATATTCTTCATCACATCTTTGGTTCATTCCCAATGCTGATCATGTCAGGACTTCAAGAGAAACACATTTTTTTAAAGATTTATTTATTTATTCATACAGAACTGGGGTACAGGCCAGAGATGCAGAGGGTGAGAGGATTCACCAGAGACAGAGTGGGGAGCAGAACAGGCAGATCTACAAAGTACACTGCTGAGGGAAGCAGTGGGAGGGTCAGGAGAGGTCTGCCATGCCATGTGGTCACCTCCGGGGCAGGCGGGAATCGAACTCATGCGGAAGTGGCTTTAGCTTCTCAGTGCTGCGCTTTAACCCACTGCGCCACCAGGGAGGGCCAAGAAATACATTTTTAAAATCATTTATGATCAAATTTTACTGGCTCAAAGAATTATTGTCATATATATATATATATATATACACACACACACACACACACACACACACACACACACATATATATATATGTTTTCTATATAGAAGATTGTCAGGATGGTCTTTCAATGAGCAGAGATCTATTTTCAAGGAGTCTCATTAAAAAATGTGGTATAGCAAGCTGAATGACAGTTATCTTGAGACAATCCCAAATAGTTAAAAACTCTATTATAAGCCAAGGCCCACATTATAATATAGTTAATAATATAGGGCTCAACTAGTGTGAGACAAATGAAGTGTTTTAGGCAGAAAATTCAGAATCACTCCTAGATAAAAGTGAGTATTTCTTAAATTTACTCATTTCACCCTCTTGTCCCACCTTGATAGTTTCTTCTAAAGTAGAAGTGTAATCCCATATATTTTAAGAAGAAAAAAAAGAATAATTCCTCTACTTTAAACTTTGAAACAGAAGGCAATTATCCAGTTTGGAAAGGAGCCAAACCTCCAATGTTAATATCTTTATTCCTCTGAAACAAGTGGGCTACAAATGGCTATAATGGCTTGTCAGGGCCTCCATTATACATCTCAGAATTAAAATGGGTGCCCTATTTTTAATTTTCTTTCAGCAGTCCTTCCTCCATTCTTGCTGACAGAGCCCCATATACACCCACTTCTTACATGATTCATGGATAAACTCTGATGTGTCTAAGCTAATCATTGCATCTCATCCCCTTTGCTCAAGACTAGGAAAAGATGGTTGTGTGACTCTATATATGATAAGAGAGGCATTGTTTGGGAAAGTTGTCTTGCTCTTAAATAGATATGCAAAGGAGAACACAGTCTTACTTCTTTGACTCATTATTTTTTTTACATCTATATGGAATGCTATAACCATAGAATCTTTTTTTTTTTAAAGAAAGCAGAGAGCTCTCATGAACAAAATTGACATGATGAATATAGAAGAGTAGAATGATGAAGATTCTAAAGTTTTTATTTCAGTGTTATGCACCAAATTATCAATAATGAAACCACATTACTTTTGGAGCTACTTAAAGTAAGGGGAAAAAATACAACTTATTTTTTAGGCCACAGTGTTTTAATCAACTCTCAGATAGGAAATATATATTTCAAAACATGTAACATGTCATTTTTCCTGTGTTTAATGAATAATAATTTTAGCATCAATTAGACATAAATTGAAGGAAACTGAAAGCATAGCATTAAAAGGCAAGTTATTTCATGATTGTTGGTATATTAGGAATGCCTTATAAATTAAACAAATTTACTCTTTGTTTAAGAAAATCAATTTATGTTAACTAAAAACTCAGATCAGAGTTTCTGAAGCTTAGCACTATTGACATTTTCATTTGGGTCATTTTTTATTGGTGGTATTGGGGGGGGTTCTCTATATACATTGTTGGATATTAAATAGCATCCTTGGTTTCTCCCCACTAGATGCCATTAATACTCCCACCCTCCACGTCCTGTTGTAACAAGAATGTCTCCAGATATTACTAAATGTCCCTAGGGGGGAGAAGGTTTCAGCAAAATCAACCTTTGTCAAGGTTGATTTGTCACTGCCTTAAAATTAACTAGTTCTAATGAGAACATAGAAAGAAAAGAAAAGATTCTGATATAGGTAAATAGAAATACTCAATTTGTAGCAAATTCATAACAGTTATTAAATACAACCATTTTCTAAATTCCAAATACAAGGGCCATTTAAGTTGGGAGATCAAAATACCACCATTACTATAGAAAACGATTTTGCTTTAATTATAATTATATTCCCAATGCTTAACACAGTGTTTGGTATGTGGTAAATCCAAGATATTTTTTTTAAAAGAATTTTTTATTTATTTGTACAGAACTGGGGTACAGGCCAGAGATGCGGAGGGTGAGAGGATTCACCTGAGACAGCAGGGAGCAGAACAGGCAGATCAACGAAGTACACTGCTGAGGGGAGCAGCGGGCGGGTCAGGAGAGGTCTGCCTCGCCATGTGGCCACCTCTGGGGCAGGCGGGAATCGAACTCATGCGGAAGTGGCTTTAGTTTCTTAGTGCAGTGCTTTAACCCGCTGCGCCACCAGGGAGGGCCAAATCCAAGATATTTTAAACAAAGGGTTGAATGAATAAAAGTTTGGATGGGTGAATGGAAAAGAAATCCCTTAACTATTACCTTAAAATAAAACTAATCCACTCAAAATCAAATTTGAAAACATGGAGGTGATAAGTTGTAAAAATGAAGTGAAGAGGAATCTAGGGGATAGAGCTAACAATGAATAAAATCACAGTGAATATGTGATTTAAAAAAATACAAGAGATTGGCCCTCCCTGGTGGTGCAGTGGGTTAAAGCACAGCACTGAGAAGCTAAAGCCACTTCTGCATGAGTTCGATTCCCGCCTACCCCAGAGGTGACCGCATGGCGTGGCAGACCTCTCCTGACCCGCCTGCTGCTCCCCTCAGCAGTGTACTTCGTTGATCTGCCTGTTCTGCTCCCCACTCTGTCTCTGGTGAAGCCTCTCACCGCCCCTGAGCCTCTGGCCTGTACCCCAGTTCTGTATGCACAAATAAAAAAAAAATCTTAAAAAAAAATACAAGAGATTATGGAGGAAAAAATAGTGGGAAGAGAAGGTGTAGAAAAACAGCCAATTATGAATATTAAGAAGGTAATTTCCAAACTTTCTTTTAACACCAGGAATTTGCAGAAAAAGTGAGGAAGGGGGAAAACAGTAGCAGGTAAGGATCCTCCAACCATTACCTCAATTAGTACAGTTATTCTACATCTTTATCAATCTATTCTATAGAATTTTCAAGAATCTATATATAATAGTTTTGGGAATAAGTCTAAAAATTACTTTTCTGGAAGCAAAGGACATACAAAATCTATGATGCCACTGAAATTATCAGACTAAATGAGAGAGAAAGAATCAATATGGGGTGAATGGAGTGGGGAAAGTTGAAATTATCTTGATGCATATGAATTTGAGGATTTGGTGTAACATTTGTTGAAGGTATCATGCAACTAAAAAGAAATAGGCCTTCAGAGTTCACACATAAAACAAAGGTATTATGTGGATGTGACTATCACTACCTAGACATGAAGTTCTACAAGATATGATAAAAGGCCTAGAGAACAAAGGTAGGTCTGTAATCCAAGGCTAGCAATGTGAAATAAATGGAATAACTTATAGCATCAATTAATATTTTTAGTAAAAGCAAAGAAAGCAGTCATGAGGAAAGAAGGTCAAAGAAAATGGCAGAAGATGAACTATATCAATGGTAGACGTATGGACATATACCATAGAAAGATAGAAATAGATGGAGCTGAATGAGACTGTGCATGTAGTAGCAAGATGTGTAACAGTATTGAAGGCAGAAAAAAAAAAATAAAGCAAACCTTTTAACTGTGTGTATGACTGGACAAAAGCCTGTGCAAGTGTTTTGTGTCACAATGAGAACTGGAAAATTTACTTAAGTGAGATCTATTTTACAGAAGTCCCAGAGTACAACTTGACATGATGGGAGCTAATATGCCAAAAAAAAAGAATTACTAATGTAGACTAAAATAAGTCACTCTAAAATCTCTAAAACTATCTCACTAGATTTAATGATTCTTTCCCAAGAGTTGGACAGCTTTCATGACTTCCTACGCAAGTGAAATCTGGATCATGTCTTAAGGGAGACCCACCTACTTGGTTTAATTTTACCCACCTCTAATCCTTTCCAGAAAGGGAGGAAATTGCTTGGGAACTGGTCACTCAAAGTGGCTAAATGAGCTAGAGAACAAATAAGGGACCATAAACCTTAAGAGGAGAAAGACATCACTGCAGTCCCGTGCTATTCTAATCGTTTTTGCTGTCAAAATCCTTGCCAAACAAAATCTTATTTGGAAGGCAAGATAAATGATTCTCAGAGAAGCAGGGATGCTTTGGTTGAGGTAAGATTAGTGGGACCTTTCTTGTAACCCAGATTGTATGCTTCCTGAAATGTCTCTTTACGCCCCCTACAGCATGACTGAAAACAATCCACACAGCCTTTTTATTTTCAAATAAAATCCAATGCCCAGAAGTATTTAAGGACTTACTGAAGATGACCCAGCTAGCTAATGGCTCAGGCAGAATTAGAACTCAATTATCCTTAGTTCTGTATATTGAGTTTAAGTTGCAAATGTTCCAAGGGGCATTCACCTCAAAGTAAGGAATCAAAACAGAATGGGTATTTTTCCTTCATCTTTGGGCGATTTCAGAAAAGCTACTCAAATCAATTATTTTCTTTTCTAAATTTCTCCCAATTAACTGATTGAGTTGGAAAAATATGGTTTTCTAGAAATAAAATAGTGCTCTATCTTTTTTTCACATTCCATTTTGCACTTTCTTATAACTAATTCGTACGCAATTACTTAAAGTCAGTAAAGCTTGCTCTTCACTTAAAGAGTTTCTGCCTTAAAGTGCATTTAAAGTATACAAGTGGAAGGAGAGTGGTGGAGAAATGACATCTTACTCCCATTTGTACATTAACAAGAAAATCAGATATAGCTATAATTTAACCTTAATTTATCAACACTCTTGGGAAAGATTTGATGGTCTGACTCCAACATCAAATTCCTTCATCACTGTCTCTAGAACTGTTAGCAGCTTTTGTGGATTTTTTGTGGGAGAAAACTTTCAAAGGCTAATACTGTGTCTATGCAGGACAGGCATAATTCCTTTTTTGACAGGAAGTTTTTATAGTGTATATTACTATTTCAATTTTGGCATTAACGACTTAACCAATGCCAATTCAGTCTTTCCCATTCTATATGTTCAATTTTTATTAAAAAAAAACAAAATTTATAGTTTTAAAATTATTTGCCTTGTATGAGGATAGTTAAGCAGTTTCTGGCAACTAAGTATGTTAGAATATTATACAGAAGAAGAAGTACAATGAGTCATTTGCAACAAAAAAGCATTTCTAAATGCAAGTCTTTGCCACTGTTTCTATTGTTGTTTTTTATTGACTATTAAAGAGTCACTGTTTTATTCTTTCCTTTTGAATGACCTGGCAAATAAAATGCATTGTGAAAGCTGAATGCATCAAACAAATGTGGATTCATTGTAGCCGAATAGATGATACCCAAGTGAGAAACCAGCGTACATGCTATGTGTGTTCAGGATGTCCATACATCATCTCCCAGGGATTATAGGGACAAGCACAAAGTTTTCTTATACAGTCTGTTCCATCTACGAAACATGAAAATAATTTGCAGTCAGGTCAAATGCCTTTGGAGAATGTGATTCATTGCACTGCTTATGACCTATACCGAATTTGAGTTTGGAGATCTTCATCTCAGTATGAAACTAGGTAGATTTATGGGTCTGTCCACACTGCAAAGTCCTTTGACGTCATCTCAATAGGAAGTATACTTGGTAGAGGGAATGCTAAGGCAGTACATAGAACTACATTACGTAAAAGTAATTAAAGCAAATAACAGTTTATTTCTGCAAAAAACAAGCATTCACATAATGCATTTCCTTGGGCATTTAACAAAAGTGATGGTTTAAATGCTTTTGATTAAGAAAAAACAATATCTAATTGAAAAAAAAATGAAGAAGCTTTGCTTTAATTCCCATTTTTGCTTTTATGATATCAAACTTTCCATAACACAGTCTACTTTTTCAATATCAGATTTTCTATAGTATAATAAAACCATTTATTTTTATCTAAACACATACATATCTCACACACACACACACACATATTATCCCAAAATAAAGTTAGATACATTAAGTAGATATAAGTGTTTAAATAGCCTATGTTAATAAGGAAAATAAAAATTTTAAATCTTTGTTCAGTTGATTAATTACATATCTATTTTTATGTAAACAAAATACTAAATGTACTTTGAATAATCATGGCTACTGTAAAGGACATAAAGGAAGAAAATAATGCAATAGAAAAGGAAAAGTATTTATGAAAAATAATGCCTTTAGGAGTTATATTGTAATACATTTCTGGTACTGTTAGCTTATTTTTTACACTGAAGATATTTTTTGAGTGGGCAAGTTATAATAAAGGGAAGATTGCTATTTTTTTGTAGGAACATACTTTAACAAAGCTGTCATTTATGTATAGGTAGTCACATTAGCTGGGAATTGTCTGAAGAAAAAGATTTAAGCAGAAGGCAACTTCAAATTAAATTAGCAAGGTTTTTAAAAATAATTGAGGAAACAAAGAGTAATTCTCTGTAAGGAGAAATCAGGCTGTCTGGTGGTATGTTGGAAATTTGAAGATAGTTCAAAATGGACTTACTCTGGTGATGTTGGACTAGGCATATTACATAGAGTGATGTCCAATAGTCAGACTAAGTTATTTCTAACTCAGTAATATAGATTCTTTTCATTATCCCACACCAATAGTATAAATCAATAGGACACGGGAGCACTCTAGTTGTGGCAACTTAGGAAAAAAAAAATCTGTAGCCACATTTATAGTGAATTTTTGGAGGAAGGATAAACTACTCATATTTGTATGTTTATTGGAGTATTTTAGTTTCTACAAATAGGCTGTGAGCTCTGTAATAGGGAAAATTTCTGTCTTAAACACTGATCCACCCTAACGCCCATGTTACAGCATAATACCAAATCCTCACTAAGTGCTCAGTGAAATCTGCTGAGTAAACAAATGATTAAAACTTGATCAAGTTAATTGATGAAAGACAAAAAACTGTAAATACCTCTGCATGACCCATAAGAAATGCTGGAATTCTTATGAAGTTATGAAGAATCGAGAAACTAACATATGGAAACTTCTCAAAAAATTAAAAATGGAAGTTTCATACTATCCAATTATCTCATTCTAGGTATTTACCTGAAAAATACAAAAATGCTAATCAGTGAGATATATGTACACACAAAAAGATGAAATCCTGACATGTGTAACAACAAGGCTAAACCTAGAGCATATCATGCTTAGTAGAATTAGTAAAATAAGATGAGGAAAGACAAATTCAATTCAACTTCATGCATATGTGGTATTTAAAGAAACAACATATTGATAGATTGAACAAATAAATAAATGTAAACCCTTCAATTATCAGGTCAATTACTGGTTCCCAGAAGCAAATGGGGAGGGAGATGGGTAAGTTATAAAAGGGATCATTTGTATGACTGCTTAATTCAATATAAACACATGCTAATTTTTACTTATGTATATCTGAAATTTATAAGTTTATAATGCAATGCAACCTTGATTTAAAAAAAATAAATTAGTTTTAGTATGTTAAAAGCATAGGTAATTATTCTGTTTCACCATCAAGTAGACATTCTACAATATAATTTTTACACTAAGCTCCTGTATTTAGTATCATAATGCACATGTTAAGGCTCAGTCCTCTGTAAAGCTTAAGTCAGATGCTGGTTAAAATTGGGAGTCCCCAGACCACCCAGGTTATCTGTACTGATTGATTAGTTCAAAATATGATAGTTTCCCCTGTTCTCTCAGATTTGTGAACACTAGAGTAGTTCACAGAATTTAAGTGCTATCATTTGCAGTGTTATTTATATTTATTTAATTTACATTTATAGACTAGTTTTATTGTAAGAGATATACATCAGGGCAAGTCAATTACAGAATTAAATAGAGGGTGAGGTCTGGAAATGAATGGTGTCCAGAATTTCTATTAGGGTTTTAACTCAATCTCCAACATCTCATCCCTCCTAACTCTTCAAAAGAGGTACAACCGATCCAAAGTCGTTGATCCTTTAGTCAAGTAGTTGATCTTTATGGTTACCAGACCCCAACTTGCAGCAATTTAGAGACTCACTGTAGGTCATCTCATTAGAATAACAGATACTCCACAGGTAAAAGTAAATTTATCAAAACATAATATGTACAATAAAGACAATTTTAAATTTCACTTTCCTTCAGTTCTAAAATCTCATTCAATAAATTGGTACTAGAAATATCTGAGAGTCATTGGAATTTTTAGTTATTATTTTATTGGTGAGATTCTGAAGATTGATTTCTGAATCTATGATACAGTGCCATTAACGACTAGTGATAGGTGTGAAATTAGCTCTATCACCATTTCTTCAAGTGACTTGAGTTTATGGAATCAAGAACATAGCAATTTTAGAAATCACAAACATAAATAACTTTGTTACTAAAGAATACAAGTACTGCAAAAAGCTTCCACAATGCAAGGCAAACATTTTTAAGGTTCAAACATTTTTAACTAATTTTAGTAAATGATAAAAGTGGCCCTTTTAGATACTCTGTATGTAGGATTTAATCAAGATTCAGGAAGTCATATTTGCCAGTCTACTTTTTTTTTTGAAATTTAATGATTTCATTTATAAACACCAGACTTCTCTTATCATCAATGTATTCATTAAGCACCTGCTGTATATCAGGCACTGTGCTAGGTTCTGAATGTTGAGAAGTGAAAAGAACAAACAAGATTTTTCCGTACATGGAACTTTATTTTATGGTATACAATATAAAGAAATGTGTTACTATACAAAAAAAGTGCCGACTGTGAAGATTGCAGAGGAGGTAATAAGTAGAGGAGGACACAGTAACTGACAAGTGCTTTGGAAATTTAGCCAAGAGCAGTCTTTTTGAAGAAGTGACATTTGAAGTGAGACTCAAAGGAAGGGAAAAGTCATTTAGGCAGAAAAGCGAGGGCTCCAGAATGAAAGCGGTTTGACAGAAATTTAGAAACTCAGTGACAGGAGTGATGAATATGGGGGAAGAGACTGGGGCAATCAGAGACTGACAGATCAATAAGAGTTTTGTTGGACATGGCAATGAACTTGGTGCAATGAGAACTCTTTCGAAGATTTTTAAAACTTCCTGGTGACATGATCTCATTTTCTTTTTAAAAAAAGTTTCCTTTGACCCTACTGTGCAGAATAATGGAAGAAAAAGGGAAGAATGGAAGTGAAGAGATCAGTTAGAAATCAGCTTTATAATGTAAAAATATTCTAAAGTTCTGCAAAATGAAATATATACTCTCTTGATAGCAGGAATGAATTGTCTAATTTTATAAAAGTAAATGAAATATCAACATCAGAGAGAGAAGAAAGCAATCTATGAACTTTCTTTATTCAGAGTCTTGGAGAAAGAACAATATGCCACTCCCAATAGGGTCTCTATTCTCCACTGACAGATACCATAAGCAGTAAAATGATATTCCTGTTATAGCAAAGGGTATAAAGAGCTCTGCTTTTATGACCACAGTTTGTAGTACCAGTTATACATAAAGGAAAAACAAAAATATGATTTTAGGAATATACAATTAAAATATATGTTACATTATGTAATATGTTTTGCCAGTTATTAACAGAAAATAATCACTTTACTATTCTATGAGAAAGTAATAAAAACTTAAGGGTAAAGTTAATATGTTTGTGGTATTGAAGTTCTGGGATTCCAAGTTTTTAAATGGAATGTGGTCAGATTTTATAAAGAAAACAATGGAATTGCAGAATTTGATAGGAAGAAATTTGCTTTACAAACAGTTCTGCAGTGGATACTTACTATTTGAACATATTTGTGGTTTCAAATATTTGCGTATAACCTAATGTTTTCCTCATTTTTATATATATTTTCATTATGTACAAAGGAAATAATCATGAATTCAGTTAATCTGAAGTAAAGCATTATCTGAATTAATTTTAAAAAATAGAGTTACAACTATATTCAAAAAAATTACGTTGTGCTCATTTATAACTGTGATAACTATAATCAATATTCTTTACTGGCACATGTTAAGAGAAAATGAACCTTCTCTGGATTTAGAGCAAATCATTACCTTTTCCTTTAGAGCATAGTTAGTAATTAAGGACAGACATTTTATTCAAAAAGGTATTGTTTGTTCTTGAAAATTCTAATTTAATGTACACAGTGAGGTATTGTCCTAATTTCCAGAAAATTCCTTCAAAATATAGCATTCTGTTTTTCTTTCCTCAATGCTACACACTCTGAATCTTTCACTGACTCCTTCTGAATTTTTTTCACCTTTCTCCCCCCCCACCCTACCTTTTATTTCTATCCTGTTGACTATTTACAGATATCCAGAGGAACAAAATTGTTTCTTTAATTAAAAGAGGAAAAACAATTTTTAAACGCTTCCATTGTGGGAAAATGTTTTCAAAGATGAAGCGTCAGGGGCTTTCATTGTGGTCTCTGTGCTGTTTTTCGAATGTTTTGGTATTTTAGTGACTGTAAAGAAATGACCCTTAAAGTTGCCGTGTCAGACTGGTAATAAAATGACGTCTTGGGAAAACCAAACTCTTTCTTTCTCTGCACTTTTTTTTTACTCCTGTAATTAGACTTGCCATCATTGGGGACTGTCTTTGTTATTACCAGCATCCCTCTCACCTCTGCTCAGGGACAGCAATAGCTAAGTGAAGGCATCCCCTTATGTACCCTGCAGAAAATTTGGACACAAACCACATTCACAACACCTGCATTTTTCCTTTGTTAACCTCCTATCTTTGGGAATTCTTAGTTTTGTTTGCAGGGGCCCTGCTTGGCATTATTCTCCCTTGTGCTTTTTCACAATGTTCTATTATTTGTTATGAAAAACATAAAAAAGATAACTGCTGCTCTAGCCTTTCAAGTTCCCAGCCGGCATAACACTTTTCTGAAATTGGTCACCAGCCAGGACCATCACTAAGGAGAAACATGTGGTTGCCACTTGTGTCTAGTGCTTGTCTTTCTGAGTCTAGTAGTTTCAATTGAAAGCACTGATGTCACTCTTCCAAGTGAATGAAATCCACAGGGATTGTAGCAAGGACTAGGATTGCTTTTTATGAAGCCGGGGACTCCACGTTTTCTCCTCAAACCATCAGCAGACTCACCTTCTGCTGTGCCTGCCAGCGCCAGGGCAGATGTAACTCATTAGCGCGCTCATACATTTGTTTTCTTCAAGGGTAGGCCTGCTCCCTGTGCCTTCTGCTGGGTTCTGTTCAGATGCTATCAAGTTAAAAAAAAAAAAAAAAGTCTTCTATGCCACTATGCCGTTTCTTCTCTGAGGGAAACTTAAAGAATTATGACTGAATAACTTGTACCTTGTAGCCCAAAGCTATTGGTGAGTTGCCAATTATCTACTAAACCTTCCTAAAATATATATTTGTCAGTCATTGATTCATTCATTCAAAAATGTTGAGCACTTATTATATACTGGGCCTTCTTTATAGAGATTATAATTTGGTGGCGAGACATAGAAAATATATTAACAAATCAAAGAGGAATAGTTCATACAAAGACAATTGCAGTAGATGAAAGAAAGTAACGGAGTGTGAAAGACTGATCATCTAGGAGTTGCCATTTGAACTGAACCCGGATAAAGTAGGGTAAGTGGTGCTGTGACAAGTGGGAGGAAGAACACATGGCAAAGGGATCAGCCAGCAGGAAGCTCAAGGTGGGATTGGATTTAGTAATCTGAAAAAACAGAAGGCCAATGTGGCAGGGACTGGGGAAATATACTAGCAGGTGGATAAACCCTTTTGAATTTTTTTTAAAGAATTATTTATTTATGCATACAGAGCTTGGTTACAGGCCAGAGGTTCAGGGGCGGTGAGAGAATTCACCAGAGAGAGTGGGGAGCAGAACAGGCCGACTGACTGAGTATGCTGCTGAGGGGAGCAGCAAACAGGTCAGGAGAGGTCTGCCATGCCCCTTTTGAATTTTATTATCAATACTTTATAGATACTGGAAGAAAATCAGTAGAGATGATCAGTCCAATAAAATGGAATAATATGTGCCCAGAATAGTAAAGTAATTCCTAGCATGTAATATTTCATAACTGTGTTGGAAGAGATCCTTGAAGTCAAGTTTTCAATTGTTTAATTGTTTAATTAAATATTTGCAAGTACTAGTAGTAATATTATCAGTTCAATATATTTATTCAGCATTCAATAATGTGACATACTGTTTAATGGGCACAGCAACACTGAAAGAGAATAGCTGTAGTCACCACCTTAATAGATATGCAAACTGAGGATTAAGGTATATATTTTCAAATGTGCTAACGGTCACAGAGATAGGAAAAAGTCTACTTGAAATTGAAAATCAGGCCTGACTCTGCCAGCTCTTCCATTGGGATTAGTCTATTAGGAGTTAAACTCTGTGTTAGGAGAATAATATACAAAGATGTTAGTACAGGGTTGCTATGCTCAATGAACTATAAGTGACCCTTCTGGGTGCATGATAAAAATCCCTGTTTAACATATAGGAAGCTAAAGTATCTTGAGAAAAGATGCATAGCAGGGATTTGAACCAAGCATTGTTTGCTTCTGTAAACCTTTTTTCCTATAAACCCCTGCAGTCAAAATAAGGAACCCAGAGTAGGTGAGAGCTTTTGCAGCAGTGATTGCACCAATTATTGTTCCTTGGTTGGAGGCATCAGCTCTCATGGGATTTTTATTAAAAGAGAAGAAAGGAAGGTTATTTGGAAGCCTACTTAAAATTGAAGATATTGGAATAAAACTCACAAAATGAAGGAATTGCTGAACCACAAAGTTCCAGGAGGCTAGAATTAGGTGGAGATCTCAGTAGACTTACATAGCTTTTCTCTGGTGCCACCTGAAGGTAACTCAGCAAATTCGCTCCTATTTCTGTATGTTTCTGCTTAAATTGACTTTCTCTGGAAGGACATTCAGATGAAGTTGATGGAGATTCTCATGCCTCTACTGCAAAGAGTTGCAGTGGCTACCTGCTGAAGAAATGAGGGAAAAGCTAAAAGGCTACTGTACCAGTCATCTCTAAACCTCACATTTTACAGATAAAAACCCGAAGTTCAAGGTGTGGAGGTTATATTTTTCCCCCAAGGTCACCTAATCCCTGATATTTGAGGAAGTTGCAATTAAGAAAAATGTCAAGTTTGTTTTCAGGATGTTAGGACTCTCGGCCTTAATAACAGTTGTAGTCTCTAGAGACTAGAAATTAAAGGGTCTTTACATTTCTTTATCAAAAAATGTTACAAATGATCGTTTAGCGCTTAGTGTAAAGTAAAATATTGCTGGATGTATTTTGTAGGATAAAACTTATTCGAATCTATGTACCACCCATTTCTTATAAAACACACCTTGGGAATTGCTGGGCAAATGAGAAGTAGTGGGTGGTCGAATAGATGTCTCACGAAATTCTTAAGCTTGGGCATCAATATGATTCCTCTTTTCCTGTTGTACACCTTAATATAATATTTCAGGCACATTTAATAAAAACTGTATCTGGTATTCCTTAGGACTGTCAGTTTTAGACTTTATTCTGGATTTTTTAGTATTTAGCCAAACTTCAGTTGACAGTGATCTTTTCCTATTTAATTACAATGAATATTCTCAAGCAAATGTTTGAACCTCCATCATATATCATGTGTCTGTTAGTATAAAGGAGACCCAACCCAACTCCCTTTTCAGGTTTTTTGCATTAAGATTGTGTCTATAGAACTGTTTCATTCCAGCAAAAATCATGTGACCACAGCAACCCTCCCAGGTAAACCTTAAATTGTCCTTTACCCCAGCTAAACAGAGTAGATTTATAGTAAGCTTGCCACAGTTGGAAATCATGTATTTGAGCTTATTTTACCACTTCCACTAGTTAATAGAAAAATTCAAAACTTCAGTTCAAAATACTTGGAACGGTCTGCAGAGAGTTCAGAAACTTGTGAGACCTGAACTTGAACCTGTTTCTTTAACATCCACAGTGGATGTTGTTAGTCCTCCGGGAATTAATCTCACAATCAGACTATAAAAAACATCAGGGATAAGAGTGATGAAGTTAGGGCAAAGATGAAGAAGAGATTTCCTTAGGGTTTGAAAAGAAAAATATATTCAGACCATCAATCTCAGTATCCTAGGATGACAGATGATGTTTTAAGAAATAACTATCAACAGCCAACAGCAGGGAAATAGTTTCTTTAATTGTACACTCACTTTTGCAGCTATTTGGAGTTGTCTGCATAAACTCTTCTCAAATACAAACATACATACACACCCACACACATTTATTGAGAGCAAATACCCATTGCTGTAGTTAATGGAGTGAAATACAGCTGAAGTGGGACTAGGAGAGCAGCAGGGGAGGACTGTGGAAGCCAAGTTAACTGCTCTGATACAAACTGACTTTTTTGGTCTTTTCCAGCCAGACCATGTATTATTGTACATCATGTAAGAAGGGAATCCTTTCTGTAGTGAAAGCACCTTACTGACTAAAGGGTCAGCACAAACCATGTTTGAGGTTTTCTGTACCTCTTTCAATTCAGGAGCTTCTGCCTTCTGCCCCTTGGTCTACTAGTACTGCCAAGTTATGGGATATTATGATTACGCTGTGCTTGCCAAGACACACCTAGAATTCTGCTTAGGGTTGAGAGATTCCAGTATGAGAATCATGTCGAAAAACAGGAGGATGTCATAAAACAGCCACCACCGTGACGAAGGAGCTAAAGGAACTGATTTATGAGGATGGATTAAAACAGCTTAATAGAGTGTCCAAATCATGACCCAACTCCATAGGAACATCATATTCTTTGAAGATAGAGGGCAATTTTGTAAGCAGACAATTTCAAAGACCTAATGGGTTTTAGAGGTGGGAAAAGAAAAGATCTTCACCTCACTGGTATGTTGTGTACAGGGTTAAGACAAGGACAAGTTAGCAAATCCAGAGTTAAGATTGTTCTCTCCAAGTGACACTGTGGAAGTGTCTCCCCAGAAGTGAAAGACAATTCTATGATGTTAAATTTGGACAAATGTCCGCTACAAAACCATATGGACGGGGGTGGCAGGGAGGGTGTAAGTGAGATGACTTAATAGGGCTTGGCCATCTCTACTGTCTATTAGTCTGCCATTTTCTGAGTCATTATTTTGTTTTGTTTTTCTTATTCATTTTGGAGACAAAAGGTCTTTAATTTTAGTGCCAACATGTGTCTTCAAAATCCAAAGCATGTCCTTCTGACAGTCTATTTACAGGCTCATTAAAATGATTATTTCAGCCACTTAGGAAGTATGGTAACAGTGATTTTTGCATCTCAATAAAGCACTTCCCATTATTTAAGAAAAAAAAAAAACAAACATCTTCCTTTCAGCTAACGTATGAAAGCTGTCATTAATGATATTAGTTCCATCTAAGTTATTTTCTCATGGGTCATAAAGTAGTTTGGTATATTCAAAGTTGGTTCTCAATTCTCTTATCCTAATTTTGTGATTACTATTATAAGGAGAGAAAAGAAGATTTGGTACCAGTAAGAATTAAAAATATATATATTTTTTTCTACTTAAAAACTATATCCATAAATTCCATCATGACGTGGGGAATTACATAACAGGAGAGAAGCTAACATGAGTTCTGGCTTCTGACTCGCTGTTCATAGACAGTATTTTGCCATTGATTTACTGCATTGTCTTGAGCCTGCAACTTAATTTCACTGTGCTTTTGTTTCTACTATAGAGCCAACAGGAAAAGCAGCAGCAGCAGTAACAACACTCACTGCCAGTGTAAGAGCCAGGACTTTCCTCTACATCCTTGTGGGATTTCCTAAGGATAAACAAGATCTTTGCATGAAGTACTTTGAGCTACTTAAACAAGTAGGAAAAAATCTTTTCTACTTTAAAATTTTCCTGGTTTCTGATACTTGGGTAGTTTTAGTAGATACACAATAAATGCCAAATTAAACTGAATTATCATTAATTTCCCCAGCAATCGTGGCAGGTTAGAATGTACAGTTTTGATAGTCTGACTGACACAGAATGGTATTATTGCAAGAGAACAATAATTACAATTTATTTTTCCAGAGAAGGTCAAGTCTGAATGCCAAAACTGCACTTTTTAGTAAGCTATAAAGTTATATGAGATCATGATGTGTGTGTATATAAGTATGTATGTATATATATATGTGTGTGCACATATATACATATATGGATGTATACACACATATTTAATAATGTGTAATATGTAGTAAGTGCTCATTCATTTTTGTAACTTTGAACAATACATGAGCGGACGAACAATGGCTGAAACTTCTGGGCTCCATGCTTTGTCAATACCAAGACATACATAGAGAGAATGGTGGGCAATGAAGCTTCTAATTTCAGAAGATATCTAATACAATTCAAGTCACCTTCTGCTGAAAGTGAGGGCTATGTTTTAGCCGAAGAAAATGGCATTACTCATTAT
>NW_004567103.1:51043753-51052115 GCF_000260355.1 Condylura cristata
GAATGGTTAACGGGGCATCCTCAACCTATATTAATGACTAAAGAAACTAGTTAAATATTTCTTTAAGACTGATTTGTAAATCCTGATATATATGAAAAACCAGTTGAGGAAATTATATCGGACATCCAATTAATCCCAGGGAAAAATGCTTGCTTTTAGTTTCCAGATGATTGAGACATAGTTTTATTTTCCTGGTATAAGGGTGTGGGTGTGGGTCAGTTTTACAGCATGGGTTTGTCTTTATTTCTACTGATATTGGTCATTAATGTAACTGAGTGTCTGGGGTAAAACTTCCAAAGACCTGTCAAATATTTATTTTCCACCTTTGTAACATCTATATTCTTAATATTAAATAATTAAGAATTGCTCTAGTTTTAACTTTAGCTTCTACAAAAACAGAATCTTGTCTTTTCCTTTACATTTACTTAACATCTAATGCTTTCTTACTCAGAAGCTCATGTCTCTTAAGCTTTTTTCTCATGATTTTTCTCAGTAGATGTCATGTACTGATGGTTTTGTTTTTGAACCTATTTTCAATGTTTTTTCTTTCACTTTAGCATCTTCTGATGTCATGTATTATCGTTGATCTATACAAGTTTGAGTGACCCTTTCAGTAAGAGTTCAACTAAAGGCAAATGAATCATCAGAGATCTGACTTGCCAAGGGACGCAATAATTTTATTTCACTTATGTTAAAAATGGGAGAGAAAATCAATCTTTTCAAGCAAAGATAATACAACTTGAGCAAAAAATAAAATTCCATACGAAAGAATAGGACATCACTTTAAGTACCTTTTTTTTTTTCTGTCTGTGTGTGTGTACCCCATAATGGGCACCACCTTTAGGAATTAGAATATGGGAATTACACTATCCCAAAATGTCACTTGCTGATAGAAGTAATTTAGGTCTTTTTTGAAAAGACTTGTCATACTATTGAGCACTATGAGCAAAAAAAAAAATAATTTCCATTATGAAAAACTCAACCAACAAATCCTGTAAATAATATATGCTGAAGAGCAGTGTGTAGCTCTAGGAGAATATTGCTTAGAGAGATTTTGTTTAAAACATTTATTGGAGGCATATATTACAGTATATCATTTACTGGCTGGAAGCCATGCAATATGTGTCTTTACAAAAAAAAAAATTACCTTGTAATATGAGCCCCTCCAAGGCATAATTATATAATAAAGTTCTTATTGGGAAAACTGGAAGTAGGCCAAACCTTGTCCAAATATAGTGAATGTCAGAGCCAAATTTATTATCCTTAGCTATTAACAGGAGAAGGCAGGTTTTGTTTACCAAGCCTAATTCTCTCCTAATTACAGCCACTATAAAATAATTACTATCCATGGGATAACAACACAAGACAGAGTGACTAACAGAAGAAACTGCAGGGGTTAGAAAACAGAGTGCAATTCTGTGTCATTTTGAACAGCTTGTGTACTGCCATGAACAAATTAACGGACTTCATTAAGGAATTATGTTTTAAGAGTGGCTTTGCGGTGAAGCAGTAAAGCAATTAATGCATCTTATTTGGTCCTAGATCTGAGTTGTACTGCAGTTTGAGACAGCAACTGAACTTTTTTTTTGAATTTTTGATGTATCAGGTTTAATAGGATACAACCACATTACTGGGCAAGATGGTTAATGAGTGTAGAGAAAAGACACTATTTTGGCCAAATGATATTCAGCCCCTGCTAACTTGTTCTGTCTTTATGAGCAGATTTCTTACTGCGGTGATTTTAATAATCTACTAAAGACAAATGCCAACTTTTATCTATTTCCATTTCACAAACTACCCTTGCGTCTTAAACTCTGTTGGATTATACTTTTGATGAAAGGGATACTTTCCAGAAAGGCAAAAATACTCTGTATATCCATTTGAGCCACAAAACTGGGCACTTGAAATATTATTTCAATACTTCATATTTGCTTTCAACACAAATCAAAACAGAATATAATCCAGTTGAAACATGATGCTTCATTAAATTCTCAATGCTTCCCGTTCCCACATTCCCTTACCTCTTCCATCTTTTGCAGAGCCCCAGAGGTGTGAAGAAACCTCACTATAGATCTTTGTCCCCTTAAAAATGCTTGCCCCAGAATCAACCACCATACTTACTACTTGTGCACAATGACAAGGGTGAAAGTTCAAGTTGTGCCTCTTGCTGGTTCTATGTCTTTTCTTTTTCTTCACCACCGCCCCCCACCCCCGCCCCCACTCAACCCCAACCCTCTCTGTAGAGGGCCACTCCTCTCTGCAATAGGAAAAATGCTCCTGTTTGGGGGAGTTGGGGAAAACATACAAACTCAGCACACTTGGGGAGTCTGTTTTAGATACTCCTTTTAATAGGCCTCCAGATGGCCACATAAAAGCAAAAGGATTATTATAGCAACTCCCAGTCGAGCCATTAGAGATAAAGGTGGGCCTGAGTTTTCTTTAAAACCATTTTTTTTAGTAATATATAACTGGACCATAAAAAAAAAAAGAAATTCTGTATAAAAGTAGGGGAAGACATTCTAAATCCAGAAATCATTTTTGTATTGTATTTATCTCCTGGTGTCTCTCTACGCAAATCAAGTCATTTGATTTAAAGCTAGAGCACCAAAATGCAATTTTAGTTCTTTCCATCAGTGCTGTGCCATGCTTTAGCTTTTTAAAAAGAAACTTTAAATCGCTTCTTGTTTTCTTTCTCTTCTTCTTTTTATCTTCCAGACACTGAATGTTTCTATATGGAACTAAAATTAAGAAAGGAATAGGCAATAAAAAGATTCAGGAAAAACATTGCATGTTCATGTGGGAAAGTAAATGCCCTATATGTGTGTGTGGTGTGAATATATATGTGTGTGTGTGTGTATATATATATATACATATACATACATACATACATACATATGTGTATGTATATACACACACATAAACATGCATACATGTCTATATATATATATATTCCAAGTGGCTTTTGAGCTATAAAGACAAAGGAAGTCATGAAATGAGGGTACCACAGTGACTGAACACCTCTTCATTCATTGTACAGTCAATTAAAGAAGTGTCATTGAATGTCTCCTTTGCTTCTCTGCTGTCAACAGCCAGAGTAATTCTGAGGTTGAAATAGGACTGCCTGGTTTCATACTGTAGAATCATGGCTTCCTTTTTCTTTCTTTCTCCTTTACTATAGTTGTAAAATAGTCTAATAAGCATACTGCATCTTATTTTAAAAAAGTGTGATTTGGGGGTGTCCACCTATACTCCTAATGGCACACATGCTTTCTATTCCATTGCATACAAAGCAGCCAAATGCTAACACCTGAAAACTTGGCAATTTTTTTCTTCATCCAGTCCCATCACACTTTTATTATAAGTCAATTCTTCTCTGATTCCAGAGCTGGCTTGCTAGTTTGCTCTAGTTGAATAAATGTAGCTTTTCATTTTTTCCTCATGTTTCCTTGGGAATGGTAGTGGAAACTGGGAGACTATGTTGAGAATTACTAGCCAGTTCCAATTCTGAAGTGGAAGTTTCCTTATCATCTTCATTATTATATATGTAATATGTCACACACATAAAATGAACAGTCATATATTTACTAATTATGCTAACTCATTTAAAAGTTGTATATTTGTTTCTTTATTTTTTTTCTTAATTAATGTTGAAGAGTGAAAGAACTCCCTTTGTACTTTCAATCTATGTCATGAAATTCTTTTATAATCATTCTCTCTTCTTCCCTAAGCACAAAATAATCACCATCTCAAAATTGGTTTGTAATTTTCACATCCATATATGTGTATATTTACTTCATAGGTAAATATCTACAACATATTCTTCCACAAATTGAAATTTACATAAATATCACTGTTATTTGCTTTTTCACTCACCAATGTGTTTTTAAAATTTATTTCATGTAGATGTATGTTTGTAGAATTGGTTCATTTATTTTAATTTCTCCAATGTGGACTTGAATTCAGTGCAATTCATGTATGCATTATTCAGCAGAAAACCAAACTACCTATGTCTTGTAAATTAGTGGGTGATGAGGAAAAATCTTTGTTTTCCAATTTGTGATAGTTTAATATTGACTCTAATTTTTTTATTTTTTAAAAATCACATTTTTAAATGTCATAGGATATAAGAGTGACAAAACAGTCTAGTTTTTCTGGCAATTCACACTTTACTATAGAAGAACTCTTCCTTTGACTGTTGGAAGAAGTTAAATATAGACAGGCCCTGCTAATGCTGGCCATGGTTGGAGAGAATTTAGGGAGAGAGATGGGAACTACTGCCATGTCCCACAAAGTAGGAATTAGAATGATCAGAAGCTCAATCTTCTTCAAAAAGAATGAAGAAGCTGGCCCAGAAACCATTAAAACATACAGACCAAATTCAATTACTATTATAAAGCTGATACACTGACATGGTGGATGAAAAGGACATGGTCTGAAACATGCCAATGATTCACAGATATTCAATGACCTGAAATTATGCACTGATGTGAGAGACCCTGATGATTCTTCCATATCAGTGCATTAACTACTGAATTAGATTAGAACTGGTATAATAGTAGTGTCAATCCAAACATTTATAAGCTCTCTTCTGCCTTCATTTCATTCTTTCTATCTAGTTTAAAGACTTTATATTCCATTCCATAAATTCCAATAGTAAACAAAATTAATGAATTTAAAATGTTATAGTGCTATCAGATATCTAAGGAAGACAAAGATAGTTCACTCAAGGTCACTAATACCTATTCACCAGATCTCAAGTATGGAATGTTGCATAATGAAACCTCATTTAATTATCATATGAATGGCAAGCATTAATGCTGTTGTCATATATAAACCCTTCTCAGGGATTATACCTTTAGTACACCACTTAACTCTAGTCAGCCCTATACATAGGTATATTTTCAAATATGGAGCAAAGACAGCCTTACAGAAATCTCTTTCCCACCAATGTGCCATAGTGTATGAAATTCCCAAATTTGATATTAATTCCTTTGACTTGACACATTTTATGTAGAAGAGTTCAAAATTTGAGATAAATGTGATTAAGCAAAATAAGATAAGCTTTTATCATTTATTAAGGCCTTAGTAAAGTTATGTTCACATAAGTTGGTAACCAGTAATTTAGCAATATCTTAAAGAAAATGGATTATTTCCTGCCAAGTTATGATGAGTGGGAAAAAGAAAAGCCCATAAGAAGGTCTGTTATCAGCTGGGAATTTGAAGTGAGTATAATAGGGACCAGATAGGCAGATAGTAAATGCTCTAGAATTTAAAATGACTGTAAGAGGGTATTGAGTATTAAGAAAAGGGCACTGAAGAACTCATGTGTGTGTGTGCGTGTGTGTGTGTGTATTGGAGATGCCTACATGAAAAATATCTACATAAGTGTTTTGCCCATGGCTAAGTTTTCTGTATACAACTAAATCATATCCCTCCTATACACATATTATTTTCTTTCTACTCAAATTTAAGGTTAAAGAAAAAATTTATCATTTTAAGACATATTCTGTGAGCTAATAATACATAACTCACAGCTTGTATGAAATGTGTTTTTTCTTCCTTGAGTTTTTATTTCTTTTTGCATTTCATTTTATTTTATCTTTTGTGAAACTGAGGGAAATATCCATACAAGTTTAAAATACTGATACTACAGAATCTCTTTGGTGAAATTTGGTTTTCACGGACTATGCTTCAAGTGAAACTCAAGAACTTCTACATTTGAGTAGGTATTTATATAAAACATGTGTTTTATTAATAGCACAATCACCAGTTTCTTTGCTCTTAGTCACACTTGGAGCTTGGCTTGAGCCTGCCACTTTTATGTAAGTGTCAGTCAATATTTTGTTATTTCTTTTCTACCTGCCTTTGAGAATCTGAAATTATACTAATGGATTAAAAACAAAACAAAGCAAGCAAGCAAACATACAAACAAAAAACCTTAAATTGCTCATTTAACTGACTGCTTACCAAATTCCAGACACTGGGAGGCAGTATTGTGTAGTAGTTAAAATGTTTAAATTGGGCACAGCCAGTCAAGGGTTCAAGTCTGACTAGCTTAATTGTAGGGAGTGGGGGAAGGTGGTTGGTTTCACCTGTCTTAATTTCATTGTTCTTGTTTAAACAAGTGAGTTAATGTCCACTTTTATTTTATATTGCTATGAAGATTAAATGAGATGGTGCATGTCAAATACTAAGCATATGCTAGCCTGATACTCATATAAGCCAATAACTAATCTTGAGGAAAAAAACATGTGATATATGGAGCTACTGACATTTTCTCCCCTCCTCACACACGTACTAGCCTTACAGTCTTCTCTTAGTAACAAATGTCATAGACTCATGGTGATTGTGCTGTTAATAAAACACATATATAAATACCTTCTCATTATGAGAAGACTCTTTGGAAGTTACTGGAGAGCAATTTTCTCCCACCTCACCCACTCACGTTCACTGCTGGTATATTAAATTGGGCACAGCCAGTCAAGGGTTCAAGTCATTTCACTTTTGGGATTTTCTTCCATTATCATAGCCTGCGTTATAATCTTCAATGGTCATCTTCAATGTCAACTGCACTAGTCAATGAATACTATCGGTATTTAACCTATTGATAATAATATGATGTCGCATGATGTAATTAATTTCTAGAGTTCAGCATCTCATTTTATGAACAAAATTCTGTACTGACAGTGTAGTCCTTAGTTCTTACATCCATATGCTCCAATTTATCTTCTATTAAACTTACTTTTTCAAAGTAACATGTGTTTCACCCAAGAATCTTTGATAAATAGGTCAAGATGTCTGTTGAGCTACACAGAAAACCCCATTCTTGACATTGCATTAACATTCAGAGACCACACAGTAGTTCATAGTTCTTGAGACAGAGAACACTTTCAAAGAAAGCTACTGTCCTCAGCATATGTAGACTCTCCATTGTGGCATCCACAATTGACCCTGTATCCAGCTTATTCACTGATCTCAATTTTACTCTTACATCTTACATCACAAGTTATCTTGATTACTTCATTCACAAATTATTTTCCAGTTCTCTTCAATAATTGACTCTAAAAATAAAGTATCCTATACATTCTTGGAATCTAGGCTACTTTCACTATATCTTCGTCTTTTAATTGGAGAAATTAGCAGTAGTTCGAAATTTATGTTTATGGACAAAGTTCTCTCTCGTCCTTTAGTTTTTGACACTTTTTAAATCTGTCAATATATGACAAGCCTAGTGATTCATAAAAATGACACTGATTATGGGCATTCTTCCCAAGATCGTTCCTTAAATGTCAGACATGTACGTTTTTTGATTACTTCATTTGCAGAGGAAGGGTTCTTAAATTTGGACTTAACTTTTCTGGGCAGAAATTCAGAAGCAGAACTCTGGCCTGTTAAGAAGCACAGCTATACCCCGCAGGTAGAATGAAAAGGTCCTAGATGAGGTCTTGAATGCGTGTCCTTACATGCTTCATACTGCAACCTAATGTGCAGTTGTAGACCACCCCACCTGAGATAATAAATGAGAAATTCTCAGGGTGTTGAGCACTTTGCAAATTTTCACAGTGGATCAGCATAAACTTAGTTAGCACAGGTGTTCACATAATTGTGATTCATTGGAAAAATTCTCAGTGCTCAATAGCCCTCGCACTCTCTTCCCTCCTAGGTGCTGGTGGAGTGTGAGTATATTGTGGGGAAATGTGCCATGATGTTGGGCTCCACTGGTGCTTGGCTTAAGGTTGTTGGACTGATAAAGAAAGGCTGTTAAATGTGCCCAATTCTTTTGGTCCATTTGCTTAAGTTTCCGAAACTGGAGGGTAACATGTTTTCAACTGTTCAGTTAGATAGAAACTAAATCTAACATTAAAGAAATAACAAACCCTCTTCTGATCTTAGGTAATGTTGACTTTCTCTAAAGGTATTTTAAAATCATTAAAACCAAAACAGTGTACAAATTTCACCCTGTTTTTCTTGCACTGCTCTTTCCATTTTGTGAAGAAGTTCATTCAGTGCCACCTTATTGCCTCATTTCTTGAGGTTGGTCACCATTCAGAATAGGACTCAAAGGTAATCATTCTGAAACTAGTAAATTAGACAACCAACTCTGTGCTCAGCCCTCACGATCAGCCTTCTGCTGATTCCTATGTCTCTGTCTAATGAATAAGTATCTGTCCTCATGGTATATGCAGGCTTTTCCCTTAAGGGAAGAAAGCAAACAGATGGTATTTTGGTATTTCCTTTAAACTTCCACTAATTTCTTTCACGTACTTGCACTTACTATAAGTGTATACTGATTTGAGTTGAGCTATAGTCTTTTTTTTTTTTTACTAACTCCTTCCTAAGAAAAGGCAAAAAAAAAAAAAAA
>NW_004567103.1:51052465-51069329 GCF_000260355.1 Condylura cristata
TCAGTGTGTCTGGCTTGTACCCTAATTCTGTAAGCATAAATAAATAAAGCTTTAAAAAATATAGTAACTCTTATTGATAGGTGTAAAGAGAGACTCTTTGGCCAAAAAAAACAATTGTGGATATGTTAGGTTGCAAAGAGTTGTACAAGCATTTCATTTCCCATAAATGTGTATCGAATTAAACCTCTAAAATCTCTATTTAACATACTGAAATGATACAGACTATTCAAATATCAAGTAACATCTGAAACCAAATCAAACAGCAAATTCATGAAGTCAGAACCTTTTATTGTTTAGATTATCATTTTTTATTGTACAAAATTCACTTTTATCAGAAATCCAAAATCATAAAAATATTTGTGAGCCATGGATCACTGTCAAAAACTATACCATTAGTACATTTAAGCTTATTGTTGCCAGCCTAAAGTACAATTTAGAAGCAGACTTCCATAAATTTGTTCAGTTTTATTTCCAAATTGAAGAAATTTTTTTTTATAATTACAATTATATACTATACCACCGTTAAGTTATGTTATGATGTTTTTCTCAGACCTGAAACAAAGTAAATATAGATTGACTTTTTCAGTTCATTGAAACTTCTTTAATTCTTTAATCGCTCTCTCTCAACACTATCATGAGTACTAATTTATTTGATGATTTTGCTATTGTAATGCTACTTTATGATTCATAGACTATCAGCAACTTCACATTCTTAACATTTGTCTCCAAAACAACATTGTACTCTTATTTGAATATTTTCTCTACTTCAGATTTACTGAATATTTGAATTGAATATTTTCTTTACTTCAGATATGTGTGTTTTTATATGTGTACATGTAGATATATATGTATAGCAATTGCTTGTTTAGTATTCTTGCAAGAAGATGTAGTGAGTTTTGCAATCTCCACTGAAATAATAGTTTTCTTCTTTATTAGAAAGTATATTTTAAAAAGTGGATGAATTTTTTTTCATGGACTGTTGCTTTCCTGGACAGCAATAAGACCAGTGAAGAATGTTAGGAATATCATGCCATTTAAAAATATTTGGTCTAAAGAGTTTCAATCATTATTCTCCTTCAAAGAATATTAAAAATAAAATAACCTCTCTCATTTCTGAGATTTTTTTTGTATATCCTTCCAGAAGGCAGTGGAATGGCCAGATGGTCTCTTGAGTTCTCCTCCAAACCTCTGACTCCAGGAGTCATGGTCAGAATATTGGAGATCACTTTATTTTCATTTTGAGGAGGGGATTCTTGTAGGTTGGCATTCTTTTTATTCTGATATTATTTAATCTGTATTATCTTGCTTGTATCAGAGAGAGATGCATTTCTGTGTTGTGGGAGGGGAGGGAATCCTGTCCCATTAGATTCAAATGTTTTCCAGATCTACTGGTGGTAATTGACATAATTCATTTTAATGAGTTAGAAGTATTTGAAGAGCTTTCAGTGAAAACATGTGGAGCCGCTCTATAAATTCCTAGGCTTTTAGAATCCTCTCAGTCTCCAGTGTTTCTGCATTTGCAATATCCAGTAAACTGATAAACAAAAATGATTTATTGTAAAATAGTTATAAGTAAAGAAATGTCCTCTGAGGATACAATAATTGTTTTCATTTTCCTTTCCCCAGTGCCAGTGGTATAATAAAATGCTAATAGATGCAAATTATGCATGATCTTTAATGCATACTAAAGAGAGGCCATTTAAAAACCAGGTACCTTTTGTGGGTGTGTAAGCAGTGGAATATTGTTTCCTTTTTAAGATCTTGGACAGACCAGGAAGGTTCTTTCTGGAGTGTCTGCATGTACAGGCCCATTCCCAATTGCTGTAGTCAGACATTCCAGAGGAGGGGTGCTAAGGATGGGGGAGAAGAGGGAAACAAAAAAAAAATCTTAAACTCCAAATAATTCCTTAAGGAAATCTTGAAAAGAAAAACATCACCCAAACAGGACAGCCACTGTGACTTAGAGAAGAGAAAATTGAAATACATGAAAAATCAATGAGGTAATAATTAAATTGTGGAGCACACCATTCTGCAGCCTGGGCACCCTATGCATTTGGTAATGGGCATGGGAACTGAAGTCACAAATAGTTACAAGGGAGCAAAGAACAGCCGTCATCTTGAAGCTAATTTCATGATGAGACACTAAAAAACACATACCTGCTACAGTATAGCAGGATATTTATAGGAGGTTAAAGATACAAATTAAAGTCCAGGAGCCTATACATTCCTGATTACCCAGCATTCTTAAATCAGTCCTCCTCAGTCTCACACCTGGGGTCTCAGCTGCAGCATAGCTGTCATTTACGCTACCCATGGCCCAGGATTGATGACAGTCATTCGCTGATGAAGCTGTATACATCATTTCTGTCCGAGCTGCACTGGCCAGATGGACCCTGACCATCCATCGCCTGTCAGGGACGCATCTGTTCACACTGCTGCTAGGGGTACTAACAAGTCATTGGCTTTCCAAAAGGACAGTGTCAGCTGGATAGGGCACAACATAAAAACTGGTGTTGTTAGGTTTTTCTTTCTTTCTTTTTTTAATCAAGAAACAGATTTTTTTTTCCTCTTCAAAGGGGATACATTGCATTATTTTTTTCTGTTTTTTTTTTTTAGCAGACATTTCCAAAAGGTCAGAGACCCTTTACCAACTTCATGTTGGTAAAACCAGTTATTTCCTTTCTTAAATTTGTTGTTGAGATGTTTTAATAAAATACCATTCACAACTATGTATTAAAATGTTTGTAGAGTAGGGAGTTTCATCATCGGTATTTTTTTATGAATTCAGGTTCATGTTAACTTGTTTTACTTCTTTGTATTAAATAATTATATCCCTGGCTAAAATAGACAGAAATCGAAAGAAAGTTTTGCAAGAAATCCTGTCAGTGCCAAGATAGCTCAAGTCTTTGTTTTCATTTTAATTTGTTGCCATTTGGAAAATTTTTTACAAAGAAGACTTTTTTTTTATCATCACAATGAAATGATATTTATGATTTCATTAGTCCCTTTGTGTCTGGAGCCAACTTCTCTTGTGAAGATCTTCCCTTCACACCCCTATGAGATAGAGCTCTTATTATTCCCATTTTTTAGATCATAAACTGAAGAATAGTAAGTTAAACTATCCACATGTAGTTTTGGTGGCAGAGTTATGATTTGAGTAAAAAAGTCCACAGGTTAATTTCTTTTTGATTTGAGCTTCTAAAAACAATCTTCGAACAGTGATCTAAACAGTCATTACTTCCCAATATCCTGATAGTATTTCTTAATTCTCACTTTTGTTCTAAAATTAATCTTTGCCTTAAAAAATTAACACAAGAGCTTTTAAATTAAGAAAAATGAGAACATGAGTCAAAATCAGACAATTAAATGGTTTCCTTTTTAGATGAAGTGTAGAATGAGAGTTCTATTATCTTTGTTATCTAAGAGACACATCATGAAATAATATGTTAATCAATACCCACTAAGTTCTCTTTAGTGGATGAACGTACATAATCTACTCAAAATGATATTTGAGTAAGCAAAACGTGTGACATGACCAGTCTTCAACAGGTATGTAAAGCAGAAGCAAGTGTGGGAATGAATGTAAATGTGGATGGGTACTCACAGAAACTACTAAAATTTAATTTATGTATAAGTACATGCCTCAAAAACAGCCTCCAGATCTTTATTGCTTGGGTTTCCTGAAGCAGTACTTCAAGGGGGAAAAAAATAAGTACTTTTGTTTTTCATCTATGGAAATTTTATTTGGGTGGAAACTTACTGTAAAAGAAAAGAATCTAATTTTTACTAAAACAGAAAACTGGGGAGAAAAAAAAGATGGAGACCATTTCAAGGTCGATGAAGAGGTATTTTTATATTGGCAGTGTGAGACACATTGTTGAAAAATATGAGTGATTATAAACCTGATTTTGGCTTTCAGCTTTGGCAGCAGCGAGAGATCTGCAGGGAAATTTCTCCATAATTCTCCATTTTGGCTTCATAAATTGGCAAATCACAGGGTTTTTCCTGCTATCAGGCCCTTAACCTCTAATTAAATTACTTTGCTCTTTTTCTTACAAGTTTTCTTTCTGTAGAAATATGATAAAGAAAAACCTTGAAACAAAATTAAATTCCTTGATGTGTATTCTAAGTCAGAAACAAAACAAAGTTTTCACAAATATACTGATTGCCCTGTTTTAGTTTTTGTGTGTTCAAGTACAAATGGAACATAAACTATAGGAATTTATAATCCCTAAGAGTTCTCAAGAAAGGAACATGTACAAACAGCTACCAACTAACATGTCTTTAAATTGTGAAAACAAGGTATTATAAAATTTGACATGAAATTGCTTCCAACTGGGGTTGTCAGAAAAAGCTTTATATAGGAGAAGGCATTTGAAATGAGTCTTAAAGAATTTATTTAGGAATTTAACTTGTGTTAGGTGATAGGTGGTAGACGATAGGTGGTATTTCAGGCAGAGGAAACAGACCCAATACTACGTGAAGGTAGAAAATCAAAGGTCAGCAAAGGACTGGCAAGTAGGCTAATTTGTGTGTATCTGCAGTTATATATTACTTATAAAACCTGTTTTATTAATGTTTCCTAAATGTATTAGTGAACAAATGAAAGAGTAGACTGAGTTTAAATTGGCAAGGGCCTTGTGTAGGAGTTAGAGTTTACAGTTCCATTATAAGAAAACAGAAAGCTCTATGGTAAACTATTACACTCTCAGAAATGTTCACAGCCTAAACCTTAAACCCTGAAACATATGTATATGTGAATGGAGAAAGGGACTATGCAGACACAATTAAAGTTTGGGATCTTGAGATGGGGAGTTAATCTTGGGTTATTCAGCCAGGCCCCGTGAGTTCTGAAACAGTTCCACAGTGGGATTGGAGGGAGATGTGACTAGACTAAGCATGAAGCAATAAAACAATGCTAATTCTGAAGATGGAAAACTGGTGTCACTAGCCAAGAGTACAAGTGCTCTCAAAATGAAAAGCACAAGAAAAAATGGATTGTCCCCCAAAACCACACCCTCATTTTAATTCCATGTGACCCAAGTCACATCTCACCTATAGATAACAATTGTGTGCTGTTTCAAACGAATTAAGTTTGGGTTTTCTGCTAAGGCAAATGCATCTGTTTCATGTTTTGATTATAACAAAATGTATGTGTCCATCAGGGGCTTTTAGAGAATTTTTGACATTGTTGGGAAGGTGTATCTAAAATTCAATATTCAGTTCTATCAGAATGTTTTGCACACAGTACAATCAATAATTATTGTTTGACAAGTAAATTATGAAAATATGTTTTAAGAAAATTGGCTGTCATTTCCTCTAACCCAGCCTTTCAAAGTTTATGTTTAAGTGTCCCAGACTTGTGTTTGTGTGTAGTTGGCTTATGATGCATTAAGTATTATTTGTCTATCGCCCAAAAGAAGTAGGTTGAAGGTGAAGAATTTATCTGGTGACTTAGCCATATGTGGTCAAATTTAGGAAAGGATTTTTCTTATACGGAGTTCTTTCTGCAAAAATTAGGAAAAAACTTCCACTGACAAAAAATAATACAGAATTATGTGCTCAAGTCACTTGTCATATGTGACATTTAGTGTGCATGGTGTATTGAGAAAACAGATGGAAGAAATTACAAACTGCAATTTTTAAAATAAAATCACTATTGATAGCAACGTTGCATCCAAAAGTACTGGCTGAGCTTTCTGGTCAAAAGCCTTGTCACATCTAAGCAGGGCTGGACTGAGTGGACTGCTTGTAAACCTCCCTCTGATTTCATTTGCTGTTCATACAGGGTTTTGTTTATTGGGTTTTCACTTTCACTTCCAAGTTCATACTGAAGGAGTGTTTTTTAAAGTTTTGGAACATATAGTACCCAATTCCACTGTCCAATTATCTGGCTCTTCAACTCTGAATTACCACCAAGCTGCTCACAGAAAGAGAGATCAAGTAGACTGAGTAAGAGATTGTTCCTCCAGATGTTGAATTGGGTGGTAAAATTTTGCTATGGCCTCAGAAGTGCTCTGTGTGTGCAGGCCCAGAGGGACCTGGGTGGACTTCAGGTTATTCAGACTTGAAAAAATTGATTCCAGACCAATCACCACTGGCAAGACAAAATATTAAGCTAACCACATACCCTTTTGCATTTGTGAACCCTGAATTGGGCAGAGATTTCACTTGGCAGGGGTGTTTAGGCTACACTCTTATTCTGTTTTTCCTTACTCAGAACCTATGACAGTCCCAGAATTCTTAAATGCAAACTCTGACTGGAAACAAATTGTGGAGATCCTCTTACAGCACACTAACTACATTCTGGTCTCTTATTCTCTTATTTCATGGAACTTGCTCATTTCCATTTCTTATTTTTCATGTCTCTGAGGTTAAAAAGAAAGATTTTTCCCATCCAGTGAAGGAACTTTCATGATTTAAACCACCCACTTCTTACTGCCCTGACAGAGACTGCTATTCTGTCTCAGTTTCATGGTTTTCTCCTTATTTAAGCTCATCTGGAGATCATAAGGTATAATGGCGAGCTGACCTGAGTTAGCTGTTCTTTCTCTCAGGGACTCGTAGGATAACATGAACAGGATACACAGACATTCTGTGACTGTTTCCTTAATTATAAAATGGTATTGGTATGATAAAATTGTATTTTTCAATTATGAAATAGTGTAGTATTTAACCAATTTATCCATGAGCTAATTTTACAAATTAGCCTCACACTGCAAAGCAATAGAAAAATAAACAAGAACACTTTCTACCCTCAAAAAGTTTAACCAATTTGATGCAGTGTGAGTTGAGAATAATCCTTAAAGCATGAAGGAGACCTTGAGGAAGAGAGCACCTGTGTTCTGTGAGGCGTTAGTACCTGAGCTGAGTGGAGCCTGCAGGAGTGTGGGGATGACTAGAGAAGAAGCATAAAGCATCACCCCCCCTAACAGACAATCAATAAAGGCTTCTTTCTGGTCCAAAGAATACTCTTAATTAGTTGGCACTGTACTTTTACCTCCTTTATGATGTTTCACAAATGGATTTTTAATATTTTTATGTCCTACAGCTTTAGAGTCTGGCAATATGAGACCACAGGTTTCACTTGGCTTACTAAATCTTTTATTTTAGTGGCTAAGAAGTTATGCCTGGCCTCCAAGTGTCTAGTATAAAAACCCCATCTCTGCCACCTCAGGGCCATTTGACTTTGGACAACTTGGTGAATACCTCTGTATCTTTGTTTCTGTTTTTGCTAAATGAACGAATATTTTGACTAGTTGGCTAGCTTAAAAGAGTATAAAGCATTTACTGGAAAATAAATATTAATTGTCCCTATTGTTATTATTTACTCTCATTGCTTCTCCAGAGTGTGATATAATACATATTGGGTAACCAAAATACCACATTTAAACCTTTGCAGCATCTTCTGCTTTTGTTCTCTTGTAGCTGGATTATAGCAAAATAGTATTTATAGATCATGTTCTAGGTTAGGTGAGGATTAAAAACAGATTCTCCTCTACCTGCTCCAAATGGAAGCTAAGGAAGCAGTTTGTTTGATTCAGGAAAACCCTCTGTTCAGCTTCTCTACTCCCTGAAACCTGTACTTAACTTCAGTTATCCTGTACCCACAATGCTTGCATAGCTCCTCATAGATAAAGCACATTGTGGGTATTTATTGATTTTTTCCCCATCGTTTGAAGCTCCCCATGAGACAGTGTATTGACTTTGTAGAAAATCTCTGTAAAATATGTAAGCATTCCTTACAGCCGGGAATGTTATGGGAAATTGTCAAAGTACCTGTCCAAGAGGTATGTAAAGAAAAGCAAAAGAAGGAGGATGAAGAAATACAGAGACCATGGACAAGTCATAGACATAGGACATGAACTGTTATCGCAGAAAAAATTCCATGTGTATACCTTCTATTGCAGGTGTCTTGATGAGATAACAAAACTCTCTGGTAGTTGGATTTGTTTTCTTCATCTAGAAAATGAATACATATAAACTTGCTTCAAACAAGAAGTCACACATGGTAAGTGGTAGCAGACCATAACAGCTAAATAAACACTGAACCTCTAGTCCCAATTATCTCAGTTTAAATCACCGCTCTGTCACTTAAAAGCGATGTTCACACTGATTTCACCTCTGTGCCTCAGTTTCCTCATCTGCAAAGATGATAATGATAATATTGTAGTTAGGTTTATTTTAACTGTTCAAACAATATTTAGCAGAAAGTGCCATTCTGTGTTAGCTACTTTATTCTGAGCAATTTGACCCACCATAGGTATGTCCTCTTCATAGTTTTACCTGAGCTACATTTTTCTTCATCCTCAAGTGCAAATAAGAAAGAAGGATGTAGTCATTCTATAGAAGTCAGTATTTGGAATCTACAATTGTTACCAGTGCCAGTAGGAATCACTAGCTTTTGGAGTTTCCTTTGGACTACTCTTTTTATTTTGCTTTTAGTGAAAGAGATTTTATAGAATCTTGTATTATCATTCTTTTCTAAAAACATTTACATTAAAAAAAAATTAATGCCTAGAGTGAGATGGAATGAGATATAAGTTATAAAATAAAAGGAAACATGTCAGATGAGATGATAGGTATCTGCTTATATATATAGAAGAAAAATTAATTATGTCTATTCTCACAGGGTATAGCATTAGAGATTGCTACTGATTTTTGTTTTTGTATTCCTTTCCTTAACCAGTGTGGGAAAATGTATAATTTCATACTCTGAACATTTGATAAAACAATAATAAGCAGAAAAAAAAAACAGACTTTAAGATATGAAAATAATATAACTAAAAGGAATCGATCGTAATTAGTAACCACAATCCCATATTGTATAGATAAGTTAAATTGATGTTTCATTCATTCATTTATTGAAAAAATAGCAGCATAAACTAGTTGATCACTGTATCTTTCAGGGTTATCCAGAGTAACAGAACCAATAGAATGTGGATAGATAGATATTTATTATAAGGGTTTGGCTCATGGGATGGTAAAGGTTGTGAGAGCTACAGGTTGAGTCTAAAAGTTAGACATGGAGGAGAACTATCAGTTCCAGTCTAACTGGGGCAGGCTAAAGACTCAGGAAGATCAGGTATTTTGTTTGAATCCAAAGGCAGAAAAAAGTTGATGTCCCAGTTATAAAGCAGTCAGGCAGAAGGGATTTTCTTACTTAGGGGAGGGTCAGACTTTTTGTGTGTGCTAGTCACACTTTCACTGATTGGCTGAGACCAGTCAATACCAGCTATCAGATTTGTCAGAGTACTGGTTTGAGAAGGAATTTCATCCAAAAATACCATTATGGAATCCTCAGAAAGATATTTCACCTACTATCTGGGCACCCTGTGGTATAGTTAAGTTGATACATAAAATTAAATATCACACTAACTTAAGTGCAAAGCATTATTCTAGGCACTGAAGATGGAGATAAATAGCTAAAAGAAATAGAGATATCAATAACAGCATAACAGTGAAGCATAAATGCTATGGGAGGCAACGAATCACGTGTGAAATATTCTCTACAATATTTTTCCCATCTACATCCTACTCTGCATCACCTCATCTCTAGCATGGGGCATCAGTGTGCACTGAGGGGTGTATTGAATTTAGTCTCTAAGACAGAGAAAAAGTCAAAGAATAACTTAGTTCACAAACAACTCTTTAAAAAAAAAGATATATTTAAGCATACACAAACTGGGGTAAAAGCTATAGATGTGGGGGTTGAGAGGATTCGCCAGAGACAGAGTGGGGAGCAGAACAGGCCAGTTAAACTGAGAAGTACACTGCTGAGGGGAGCAGCTGCAGGCAAGGGGAGCAGCTGCAGGCAAGACACCTCTGAGTGACCACATAGGAATCACTAGCGTTTGGAGTTTCCTTTGGACTGTCCTTTGGACTATTTTTTCATTTTGTTTTCAGTGAAAGGGATTTTATAGAATCTTGTATTCTCAAGGTTCTGGGGTGGGCGATCGAACTCACACTGAAGCAGCTGCGGCTAGCTTGCAGTGCTGCGCTTAACCCACTACACCACCAGGTAGGGCCCACAAACAACTCTTAATGTAGACATTAACACTCTAATTTTGGTTCTTTTTCATCATTTCTGAATTTTTAACTTGGCTTTGGAGCTCTTTTTCAAGACTTCACAGTCTAAAACAATCACTTGTCTGTACCACCAGAAGCCCTTCTAATCCTGCACTCTGAGGCTCTCCTGCATACCCCATTTCTAGACAGCAGATCATTACACAACTAAACAATGAGTGTGAACTAACACTGGTCACCATTTGTAACATATGTGATTTTTGAATGAACCATTTGACTATAGAATGCATATGAGTAGTTGGAGAATTCTTAGAGGGGAAGTTCAGACATTTTAAATGCTGATGCTTTTTGAGTATATTGCAATTCTTACCACTTGAGTTTTACTCCCATACTGCTGACATATAACTGGCTTTCATGTGGGAATTGAAAGGGAAAGAAAAATACATTTGTTGATATCCGAATGTTTCCAGAACTACTAGGTGTTTTCAGATACTTCACCGCATTTAATGAAATGTGTTTCATCATAATGAAACTGCAATGTATTGCATTTTGCAGATGAAGAAACTGAAATTCAGAAAGATCAAGTGACACATTCAAGGTTACACACTGTGGTGAATTAGAAACCAGAAAACAATTAAGTGAGTTGTCATAATTAGCAATTTGAACCACAAGCAATTATTATAAAAAAGATAATGATGATCACATAAAATTCTTTCACTTTAGTGGTGATTAGGAAAAGAAGCAGGAGCATATTTTCCCAAAATAAATCTTGGGATTCCGTTAGCAAACAATTTGAGTTCTATTATGTACATATACTTCTGGTTCAAATATTATTTATTATACATAAGATCATTGAATATTACAGTTTCCAAAGATCATCTCTTTTTCTCATGTTTTATGATAATAGGGAAATCACACGTTAAAAGTTTGTTGTTTTTTTTTTTTAAGATTTATTTATTTGTGCATACAGAACTGGAGTACAGGCCAGAGGCTCGGGGGCGGCGAGAGGCTTCACCAGAGACAGAGTAGGAAGCAGAACAGGCAGATAGATGAAGAACACTGCTGAGGGGAGCAGCAGGCGGGTCAGTAGAGGTCTGCCACGCCATGTGGTCACCTCTGGGGCAAGCGGGAATCGAACTCATGCGGAAGTGGCTTTGGCTTCTTAGTGCTGTGCTTTCACCCACTGCGCCACCAGGGAGGGCTGGGAAATCACACTTTATATAGTTCCATTTCTTATTTCTAAAATGGGCAGTGGATATAGATCTAAAGGAATACATGGGAAGAGAGGAGAGAAAGAAAGTAGGACTTACATAGGAACCATAATTTTGTTGGAGGGTGAGTGAGGCATTAGCACACATGAATGTGTAAAGTTATAATCTTAAAATTATACAGTTATGTAAATGCCTAACCAACTGGTAAATTTGAGCAAAAGTTAAAATGACAACATAATCACATTCAAAACTAATAAACATCATATTCTTTTGTGAATATTGAGTAAAACCTATAAATTAACTAATCATTGAATCAGTGTTAGTTTTCTAGTTTTGAAAATTATGTGATAGGATAGTTTAACTTCTTGTTTCAAAACAATAGAGCCACCCAAAATTGCAAGAACCGTTTATAGAATTCCTCTAAATCCTTCACTCTGTTTCTTTTGTAGTCCCTAAAATTAACATAGATTCAATACAATTAACTAATCTACAAGCCGTAATCAACTTTCATCAGCTTCATTTCACTCCTTTTCCTGGTTCAGAATGTGTTCTTAATTCCCCTATGTCAAGTTTCTTTTTCTATCTACTTCAGTGACTCTTGATGTTGAGGAGTCCCTGACAGCTGTTTTATAAACTATACTTTGGATTTTGGGGATGTTTTCCTATAATTAGATTGATGTTAATGCATTTTTGGTGAGAATAACACAGGTGTGATGCTGTACCTTCTCAGTGCACCCTCAGAGGAGGTACAAGTTAGTAACATTAGTCATTGTGGAGACGTTAACTTTGATCACTAAGGTGAGAAGGTAGAATTGTCTGTCAGGTTTTCTTTATTTCCATATGGAGATAATTCACACTCTATGTTAAAGGTCACAGTTCTCCAAACTTCAAAATTTGCCCAATATTGCTGACACCAACAGCAGTGAGTTTATTAAACTGTAAAGGAAACAGTCCTCACAAGACTGCCCTGAATTTAAGTCACCTGGGTACAAACTTAGGGTTTCCCATGAACACCTCCAGGTTTACTAATTTGCTAAAAAGACCCAGAACTCACTGATAGCTATTATATTTCTAGATTGTTCTAAGAAAAGGACAGAATAAAGACCAGATTAAGTAGAGATATGTTGGTATTTGTGGTAGAGGAACTTCATAACTGAACATTCTTTCAAGCTGTTAAAAGAAACAGGGATTTTATTCTAAAATGTAAAACTGCTTTAGAGACACAGAAAATTATAAATAAAATGAGGTGCTAATGGTCTTAGGAAATCTCTATTCTTGGGATTTTTCTATTACTCTGAAATTATGAAAATTTTAAAGGACTTAATTTTTATATGAGTAGCATGTTTGATTGAGACTATTTAAATATTTGAAATAAAGAAATCATGCATTGACTTCAAATTTGTGTCAAATAATGACTAATGCTAATAAGTTGTCGAATTTCTTCTAAATTTTTGTATTGCTACATCCCTAATTCTATAATAAAAACTAGAGAAGGTAAAGTTGCTGGGCAGTATCTCTTCTTAGTCCTGGAAACAGACAAACACTGGACTTATTATGTAGTTGCCCTGTCTTTTAAGTATTCTCTTTAATTAAATTGTCTTAGGCTCTGTTCATGGAACTTATGTAGTAACTCTAGAGAATATTAGATTGTTTTGGCTCCAGGATTTTTAGAAAGCATCTAGTTAAAGCTTATTAAAGTCTTGGTAAAATTATTTTAATCAAAATAAAATTGTAGAGATTCCATTGTCATAATTAGTGAATCTATAAAAATGTAGAAAGTATAGTGGTAAAAGTCTTCATTTCAGTTATCACTACATATTTGTGTAAAAATAAAAATCTCTAAAATGATTAAAATATTTTGATGATAGAAATGTATACTAAAATTTAAAGCAAATGAAGCAAAAGAAAACACTAGATAGGAGAAGAAACAGCTAGTGAGAAATCTGTAACCCAGCTATACTGGGTCATATATTTGTTTGGTAGCTATACTGGGGGTTTATGATGAGCCATTGTTTTCCTGATATTAAATAGTAGTTTGTTATAATTATCAATACATGTTTTTCCTGCATCACCAAATCTCCACATGAAAGAAAGTGTTGTCTTTTGAATAGTGTGGGCTATGTTTCCACTGGCAACAGCCAACTGATTATATTCTGCCAGTTTATTGGGATCAGTCCAGTAGTCACAGTTTGCCAATATGCTGGGAGAAGTCCAGCAACTCTTGGGAAGTGGAATGGTCTTACCTGGAAGAGCCCAGGTAGTCAGAAACAAGTAATTCACTGCGCTGAGCTTAACAGCTATGGACATGGGTCATAATAGTTCTCTGCTGGCTAAGGCTCAGGTGACTTCAGAGTAGCTTGCTCTGGAGAGTTCAGCAAACCACTGAGAGAAACCTGCTAGAGACAGTCTGACAATAAATTAAGGGAAAATTCAATGGCATTGCTCCAAAAGTTATAAAAGCAAACCATTAGATATTAGAGGCATTGAATATATCCAGAAGGAGAATTCTTGGCAATTTGGTGAGTACACTAAACTTTTTTCTTTTCATTTCTTTTTTATTATTATTTTGCTATTTGTTGCAGAAAAGCATCAGAAGATACAAAAACCTTAAATCAACTTTAAAAACATATACTTTATAAATTATATGTATATGATATTGGAAATCAAATCAGGTTTTCAGATTAGAAAAAAGATACATACCAATTTAGTTTTGAAATTGATTTAATTTTGTTTCTCTCTGGGTAAAAACACTATTGATTTTCAATTTAGTATCAATAATGAAGAAAATTCATCCTCAACCCTTTATCACTGCCCTAAAAAGTCATTTACTCATTTATTTACCTATTTATATCAATCAATGTTGAATGAATAAAATTTTAGTTTATACTACAAAATGGTATTTATAAAATTCAACCACTGGAGGCAAGTAAGGGGGTAGGATAAAAAGAAAAATTAGAAAATAGTAAATATTTCTGTTCTAAATTTTTACTTTTTGATGATCATTTTCATTTGTGATGTGTTAGTTTTCTGAGTGATATTGATAAGTAGATCAACAATGAGTAGTGACTGACTACTGGTTGTCAGACTAGTATTTTAGTATTTAAGGAAGCTACCAAAGAGCTCTAAGACATAATCTTTACTGTGAAGGAACTGAACATCTTAAACATATTTGAATTGCTATCTATTTCATTCTTCACCAAATGAAATTAATTAGTAAACCATACTCTACCCTAAGTCCCAAATAACATCATTTACTTAATAAACTGACAGTAGGTAGTTATAATTCAAATGGCTAAAGTTTAAAACAAACACAAACAATAATTTTTCAGTTAATAATAATTTTTCATGACTTTTGGAGGAATCAAGAAAAGTTTACAGTAGAAGAAGAAAATACAGACTTTGCAACATAAACAGTAGAATAAAAGATTTCACTGGTAAGATGTTCTTTGTGCTTGGTTTTGTTATAAGTAGAGGGTGAATAAGTTTTATGAAGACTAAGAAATTATATAAGTTCTCTTGCATAAATATAGTGAGGGTAATTTTAAAGCTAGTCAGACAAACTTTCTGATCTTTGGCACACAGGATAAGGCAGAAAGGATTTACTATTTTCCCTCAAGTGTTTTGGTAGAACACCCTATGCTTTGGGATGAGAACACAGTACAGTATAATTATCATGAATTTATGCTTGTCAGTTAAAGATTATGTTATGAGATAATAATAGGGTAACATTTTCAATGCATGCAAGACATATTGAAATTTAATCAGGCTGAATATTAAACAGCTGATCTTAAGGAATTTTACATTAAATTTTACACTGTTTTTTCTGGTGACATTCTAGATAAATTCATAGCATTTTTCAAGTAATAGTATCTAAATAACAAAAGGTTTATTATAATTACTTAGTGTTTACCTTCAAAATCTCAGTACTTATGCTTTGATGGAGCCAGCACTCTGAATCTAGGTTTTTCTTGATTCACACACAAATATAAAACATTTCCAGACATTTTACATGTTCCATTATCTTTAACAAAAATGAACATAAACAGGTCATTTAAATAGAATGTAATTTTAAAGTAAAATAGTGCATAATTTTCATACAGTGAAATGTATTTTTCCTTAACTACGTTACTGTAGAAACAAGTTTATTGATGAAAAAAAAATAACATTCTCTTGAAGATTTCTGCTGCCTTCCATTGAAGAAACAAAGTGTAGCTTCAGTTCTCCATGTTGAGTCAGTTAAACAACAAAATAGCTAATTACCATTTGGTTAGCATTCTACGTTTTATAAAATATTCACATGTTTTCCCATTTAATCCTTATACCAAGGCTACAGAGTGCTTAGGGAATGTAATTTAACCCCACATATAGTAAAAGAAAAAGAAATTCATGATCACTGGCTCTTGCAAGGTCACAGCATACAATTAGTAATCTGTAGAGAATAGACTTCAACTTAGATCCTCTGCTCTAAATGTTTATGTGCTTTCCAACACAAAACTTTGCCAACCTCAGAATTACTGATTTATAGGTATTTATATCTAGATTTATGCTCAGCATCATTTAAGAAATTCTAAGTTATGAAAATGACACTAACCTGATATGATCTAAATAAGCTTGGACAAAAAAAATATATTCTAAATTTAATTAGATTAACTCGGAAGAAAAAAGTTTGAATGTAGACAGTTTCAGACATGGTGTCATTAAATGTCAGTTGACATTTCAGCAAGTTGTTTTTTGATTTTTTTGGTTCCCACATGTTCATGCCTACTCATCACAGTGTGGCTAATGTAGCTGAAGATATAATCTCTGTACATCCATGTTCCAAGCACAAAGAAAGAAGCAATGACAAGAATCACAACTTTCCTTATATCAGAATACAAAGCTTTTCTCACAATAGATTTCCATTTACTTCTCAATAAGCAGATTGGGTCACACAATCACTCCTAGCTGCAGCTGTACCAGGGAAGTGAGTGTATGGCTTTTGTCAGTCTCTACTATGGTAAGTAAAAGAGTCGGGGTGGGGGGAGATTGGAGCTTGGATTGACTGAAACCCTATCAGATCTGTCACATGTAGAAAAAAACTCAGAAATGATTCCTGCTCTAAAAAATTTCACATTCTAGTATCAGAAATAAAAGTAAATGTATAAGTGATCATAACCTATGATAGAGTCAGGTATGCATTTTTTTTTTAATTTATTTTATTTATGTATCCAGAACTGGGGTACAAGCCAATAGTGCAGGGTCGGTGAGAGGCTTCACCAAAGACAGAGTAGGGAGCTGCACAGGCAGATTGACAAAGTACACTGCTGAGGGGAGCAACAGGCAAGACAGGAGAGGTCTGCTACACCATGTGGGTCAGCTCCCCATCCAGGCAGGGGATCAAATTTGTGCTGAAGTGGATGTGACCATATTTGTAGTACTGTGCTTTAATCCCTTGCACAACCAGGGAGGCCCCAGGTGTGCATTTCTTAGGTAAGAAAGATTAAAGTATCATAGGTATTACACAAAGGTGCTGTTAAAATCTCCTGCTAATGGAGTATAATGGACCAGGCGAGAAAATAACAAAAATAATGAACAACCATATACCAGAGACATTTTGCAGGGGTGGAGTGGGGAATGGGATCAAAAAT
>NW_004567103.1:51069929-51074475 GCF_000260355.1 Condylura cristata
TTGTGAACTGGGAGATAAAGCTGATTTCATCAGGATTCTGTTCTTCCCTTTCAGTTTTGCTCTTTCTTAAGATGATAGGATAGTAGACATAATTGACAGCTGTAGCTATGTTTGTCCTTTTAGTCAAAAAATCTCAGAAAAAATAAAAGTATGCCTGTTTCTGTAGATGCCTTTAGTGAAATTCCTAGGGATACTCTGCTTGCCTTTGCTTGGTCACATCTCTTTGGTAGACAGGCTTGTGTCCTGAATCAGCCATTACAGTAACAGGTTGTTGGGGATCTGGTTGGCAAAACGGAGTCAGGCGCTAATTTATGTGGGGTGTGTGTGTGTGTGTGTGTGTGTGTGTGTGTGTGAGAGAGAGAGAGAGAGAATGAACACAGAGCTTTTGGGACTATTTAAGGCTATTGATTAACCACCACCATGTCAAAAAGGAAAATTTTCTAAACGGAACAGATATGAAACAGAAATAGTAAATGCTTACTTCAAAACAGGTACTCTAGATGTCAGGAATAGGTGATTTTCACATTCTCAGTCTCACAGAACCTGAGCAGGAAGATGCTAACACAGGACCTGTTTGGTTAACCAAGTAGTAATTAACTTGTCCCAATGATGCTCAGTATTGTTAATGTAAGTGGCACATTGTCTTTCCTGGCAATTACTTACTGCAGGAAAATAGAAACCTAAATTTTACATCTATCAAAAATACATCCTTTGAAAATGAAGCTGCTTATGTGTTAAAGTGATTCACAGTGCGTTGCATATTATATTGATCTAATGCTTTTAGCCATAAAATTCCAGTCATTCATTATATTTGAGAAACATAGTTTACTCCATATATTCATGCTAGATACTTGATTTTCATTTGATCACATTTTATAGAATGTGTTATCTATCCTGAACACACACAAAGACACTTACTCTACAACTTTCCTTGACCCTAATTTTCCTTTTCCTCAGATGAGTGGGCTATTCCTGCTGCCACCATTTATCATAACTGTTTTTCTTTTTAGACTTCTATAATGTGGCTTCAATTCTTAACGCTCTCTTGAAACTTCACTCTGGAGTTCACCTAATTCAGTGGCCCCATCTCAGTCCAAATTTTCCTTGACCTTTTCATGGCATTTTTTTCCCCGTTAATCAACTTCTTGTTCTTCCCTCTGTTGGCTTCCATGATGGCCCTCCAGAATTTGACTTTAAATTACCTATCCAACATGGTGACCCACTTCACTATCCCAGAAAGAAATTCTCTCCTTAAAACTCATGCTGAATCCTCTGTAATATCTTTTTCTCCAGTCTAAATTCTATCACCACATTGTTTCCCAAAGTTTCCAGTCTGCAATAAATTTTTCCTCCATGGTGTGTCCATTTTTCCCATTATCATTCACTTGGTAATTGCCATTTTAAGGTTATTGTCATACTTATCTTGTCAGTATTTTGAAAGGAGGAACATTTTGCATATTTTGTTTTCTGATTTATTCCTAAGTAATTGTTGAGCACATTATCAGTACATTACAAAAATATTTGGAATTAAATTTGTTCTCTAATCTTTGAAATTTCTGTAAAACCATAGATATATTGTTGAGAGTAACACGTTTTAAATTTAATAGTAAAAAAAATTCGGGAAAAAGTCAATTATGTAAATTAAACTCTTCTGTCCCTCAATGCAAAGTTTCTGGGAAGGAAAGGTGTGTAATGGCATATCTCAAGGGATGAATACATTTCAGAAACATCAAAGAATAACACTTTAATCTTCAGAGCAATTAATATCCATTTCAAAAAATTAAATCCTCCAAAATTAATAGTGGTATCACATTTTACAGACACTTAATTTTAACTTTTAACATTTTTACAATTTAATAAGATTTTAACAATATGAAAATAAAACCATCATAAAAGGCAGTTTACATTCTCACTAATTCTACATGATTTAGAACTTCATATATTGCAAAAAGCTAAAGGATAGAAAGGATTAAAGGATATAAAATACTTTAATTAATAGCAAATATGCAAGCAAGAAAGAATGCAACTCAAATTTGAATTTGAATGTCTATAAATGCATTATAGAAGTAAAAATATTCTGTTTGATTTAATATGTCTAGAGATGCAGCTATTCTTGAAACAATCTACTGTTACAGAGACACCAGGCATCTTTTTGCCTAGTGTTTCAATGACTGTAAAAGTCCAGTTCAGACTCTATTCCTTTGTTTTGATAACACACCACTTTCCTTGTTTCAAACCTTACCTCTTAAATTTCATCTACTTCCTTTACTGTTTTGTCCATTTGAAATGTGTGACAAGCAACATTCTCAGCCTAAATTCCTATGACTTTGAATGCATATGTCAGGCAAACAGTAAATCATCCCATATCCCTCTGGGTTCTTCTAGACAGGCAAATAATCAAACAAGGATCAGACAGACTGATAAGAGAAGAAAGTAAAACAGTTTGATAATAACATGTATACCTCCAGTATATACGAGAGAGACCCAGCATAACTGAGTAATTTACCCAGTCTTTAGATGACATCTTAAATACTTAGCTAAGACAAGGAAGGTTGGATAAAGAAAGGTGAAACTCAGTTGGTGCCTTTCTGCTTAAGAGATAGCCAACAGTATGTAGGCAGATTAGTTCTGTCTTCTCTATGGAAAATAGATAGAGAAGTCCTTACATAGAGAAGGTTGCCAAAAAATATCAAAAGTACCTCTCCCATGAAATAAAACTCTTGGCAAATAAATACCTTCAGTACCTCTCCCATGAAAAGTACCTTCAGTACCTCTCCCATGAAATAAAACTCTTGGCAAATAAATATATTTTGGGGTGGCAGATGTTTTGTTCTTCATGCAGGTTAGTCTCATTGCTATTAAAATACCCTAAATTTTCAAGTGCTTATAATATACATGAAGTTCACTGGAAATATTTTAAAGGAAAATATATTATTTCTCATCTTATTAGGAAGATACAGCTTAGTCAAAATAATTTCAGTATTCTGTGATTACTAACTCAGGGCCAAGTTTTGGGTGCTATCAGAAAACTGGTGCTAATATGAAATACACAGAAATGTTCATACCTGGCTGTCTTGATCTACAGCTTTTTTTAAGAAGGGGTGAACTATTTACAATAATAGGAAAACTTAAGCTCTAAGAACTAAATCAATATTGCTATATCTTGCCTTGAACTTCTCATAAATGTTGAATAATATTTTAAAACTACAGCATAAAAAAGGCTGTTCACTGATCAAGGACATGGTATTGTAAAAAATTAATATGATATAATTTAAAGGACATATGTTTTATCTACTTTCCATTATCTTATCTTCAAAAATGTCCTCACTGGATGAAGTGGATTAAGAAAAAACAAAAACAAAAACATGGAATAGTGACTCAATCTATATTAACCAGCAACACCCAGTACCCAAGCTCAGAGCTTACATAAGAACTCTGAGCATCTATTTCTTTAATTATACAAAGGGAAATGTAAACTGGGTCAATGGACCCCAAACTTCTGTATACAGAAGACCCATTTGGAATAATTACAAAATTAAGATTTCCAGATCCTTGTATGTCAGAGATTCTTAGCCAGTAGCTCTTACTGTTATTCTTTCTGGCTTATTCCATTTAACATAAGCAAAGCACCTCAGAATCTCCACCCAAGATTAAATTTAATGAAAGGTATTAAAGAAGTTATATTTCTTGCACACGTGAGTTTGAAAATTAAGATTCACACCTTTTATGATACTGTGGTATGTTGTGTTTTAATTTGTTACTATTCACTGTTTTCTTTTTTGAGTGCATCATGTGGGAAAAGTATTATTGGGCAGTAGATTTTATACATAGATGTGCCAAATGTCATATGTGAGCAGGATATTTAAGAGAAATTTTGTATTCTTTTGGGTGCTATTCCATTACCGTGGGTTCCAGAAGGAGGAAATATGTGAGTATAAACCAGTTGATCCACAGCATACATGCAATGTGAATGAGAATGAATATTTGATGTTCAATCAAATCAAGGGGATACACATTAGCACAGCAAAACTGACAATACAGTTACTAAAGAAAAATCAGACAAGCAAGAAAAGGCTGTAAAACATGAATCACTATTGTGCCTCCTTAATTGGGGGGGAGGGGACAGATACCAGCTGTATTGTTGATATTCTACATCTCAAACCTATCAGTCACTACTTTTTCTCTCTGAAATTCACAAAACAGTTCCACTAACAATGAGATGAAATATATCAATATAAGAGGGTAGGAGAGAAAGAACGGAAAGACTAGCACTATTTTAAAGCTTTCTGTGAAGAAGTTTTGATCTCATTATCATGAAAAGTTGGAAGGCATTCTCTTTTTAAATGATTATAAAGTTTAAAATGCAAGTTGGGAATTCACATGAATGCCTAGAACTATGAGTCACTGAAAAATCCTGGAAATGCTGTTAAAATTGTTCCAGACTCCACCTCCCTGTAAGCCTTTCTCAGAGCATTCTAAGTCTTTGGGATATGAGGTATAGATGGGGGATAGAAGAGACTTGTTTGTAAATCTTTTTTTTTTTTTT
>NW_004567103.1:51075100-51079416 GCF_000260355.1 Condylura cristata
CTTCTCCCTTCCCGACTTCTGCATCCCCCACCTCTTATATTATATATAAACTGAGATAAAAACCCGATAAAGAGCTCTTTCTTTGTTCTGCTACACTCGTGTGACTGATTCTTTTGTTCGCTGGACCTGGGGCCCCGACTCTCCGGCCTTGCTGGTCAAGGTCCCCCGCAACCAGAGACAGAGAGGATTCACCAGAGACAGAACGGGGAGCAGAACAGGCAGATGGAGACACTGCCATGGGGAGCAGTGGGCGGCTAGGATAGGTCTGCCTCACCATGTGGGTCACCTCTGGGGCAGACGGGGATCGAACTCATGCGGAAGTGGCTTAAGCTTCTTAGTGCTGTGCTTTAACCAGCTGCGCCATCAGGGAGGGCCCTGTTTGTAAATCTTATTGAGTATTTACTCTGTATGTTTTCAAAGTGACTGCTTTCATATTCTCTCTAAAATCAAAACAGTTTTCAGATAACAGATGAAAAGCAGTAGTTGAGTCTGTAAAGAGAAGTCCCTATTACTTTATGCCATGAGAACATCACATGAAGATTTTAACTTCATGTATTTTGTATATGTTATCTTAAACTATTATAACACATATTTAAAAACATATATCTTTACACGATCTGTGAGCTACTCATTTCATTCCATAAAAATATTGATAAAAGGCAAAAACAATGTGTTCAAATGTATTCTTATGCAAATTACTGAATTTAGTTCATTAACTTTTCCACTATCATCTTCAAGTACTCCAGCCTTATTTTCTTTGGTCCTTACTAATATAAAAGAACAGATTACCTGTGCTCCTACATGTGACCATTTCCTCTGCTTCTGTTCCATAGCCCAGGCATTCTTGACTTCTCAAGGATTTCATTCTGATTCCTGTCACTCTGCAGTCACCAATTTTTCCCTTTCCCCTAGCTCTTTTTTTCATCAGTAAGTCTCAGATATAGATTCAGTGGTGGATCCAAATGTCTTTTGGTGTGACAGATGGTTAGCTAAACTGGTTTCCAAACATGTTCTGTCTTTTTCCTGAGCACAAAGCTTGCCTACATGTCCAGCCTCCCTTACATTTAGATGTGGTTGTGTTACTAATTTTAGTTAAATGAGAGCAGAAATGTACTACACTTTCAAACCTATTCCACAAAAACTACTTATCTATTATCCTCCCAGGTAAATTTAAAAAAGAAAGTGATGTTGAGTAGTTTAAGGTAAAAAAAAAAAATCCTAAAAAAAAAAGATAATCTATAAGATTCTCTAGTTCACTTCAGAGCTACTAACCAATAAAATTTAGACTCTATATGCGCAACAGAAAATTAACAGTGTTGAAACACTGAGATCTTGGAATAGTCTGATAGGTAAGCTAACATTGTTTTAACTAGCCAAAAAGAAGTAAAGTGTAGAAACTGGGAGACCAGTAAGGAGTTATTGCAATGCTCCACTACTATATGCCAATTTGAAAACTAAACTTTTGCCACTCTTCCGTTTTCATTTTACCCCCAAAACTCTCAAGGTTTTATCTTGACCTCTACACTGCCAAATCTAATCATAGATTAATCTTAATTTTAGTAAACTCTCACCAATAATTTCAGAATTAGTATTCTCTATGCATATAAGCCCTCTTCACATTGCTTTTTCTTTGCCTCTCTCTTTCTCTCTCTCTCTCTCTCGTCTCTCATTCTTCATTGCAATTCAATCTTTCTCAAGCACCCTGTCAGAATCTTCCTTATCTTCCTAATCCACATGTACAATGGTAAAAAAACATGCTTCCAGTGATCTAGAGTTCATTTGTCAGACCTGTTTACTTCTTTCTTAATCCCTAAGTAATCCTATCCATTCTCAAAAAATAATATTTATCTGATGAATTCTCCCCAAAATTATAACTGTAGGGTATTCTTCAAGTCAGCATTTCACACATTAGTGTACAGTAATCTACTGAAGTCAATTCTGTGAAGTCATCTCTATGACTTAACATATCTGAGACCAAAGCTTGACTTTTCCCAACCCTCTTGTTTATTCCTGTCTTAATGGTTTCTATTCTCTACCCATTCTGATCAAAAACTTTTGACTTTCCTTATTTTTCCATATCTCATATATAATTTATTAGAAAGTCTGTCAGTTTTATTTTTAAAATATATTCTGAACCCAAACACACATCATTATTGTTATCTAAATCCAAGTCATCATGATCTATTTCCTGCACATTTAGTACACTCTGGTTACAACCCTTCTCTCCCCACCTCCAGCTTCCATTCATGGCTCACTAGAATCTGTCACAATGTAGTGGCCAAGGTGAAACATGGCATTGCTTTGTTCAAAACCTCCAATTCCTTCCACTCTCTCCCCCACCAGAATGTATTTTCAATTCCCACTTTTGTTATATCTGCAAGTGTAATTCTTATTACACAAAAAAATTGGCCTCCAGATACATTGGACTCTTGTAGATGATCTAATACAACTAAACACCTGTTCTATTTGCCCAAAATGGTCTTCTCCCTATTATCCACATCCTTTATTTCTTTACTTGAGTCTCTGCTCAAATGACTTTTTCAGATAATCCTCCTTTAATTCACCTATCTAGAAATAGTGTTCCTTTTTCAACATCACACTGTTTTCTTGCCATCCATTATTTCTTCTTCAGATCTCTTATTACCACTTGACATAATGCATTTATTTATTTGTTTTTTTATGTCTTCCCCTTCTAGAGTATAGGCATCATAGATAATGAGAGTTCATTTGCTCTTATTTTGTCACTGTATCCACACTACTTAAAAGAGTGATTGGCATATTGTAGCTGTTCAACAAATATTTGTTATGTAGAATTGATGCATGACAAAGGGAAAGTGAAAACAAATCAGGGTGGGCTAGAGTTAATAAACTTCCAACTTAAAGAAAAAAGCCATCTCTATCTTATTTACAAATAATCTTAAGCATGCCTAATATTGACAAATGTTTATTAAATGTCTACTGTATTTCAGATGTGGTTGTATATCTTAGTATTAATCAATGAAAAAGTTGACAAAGTTCCTGATCTCATGCAACTTATAAAGTATGATCTCCTCATGAATATGTTTGACTTCATTTTCTTATTTTAGTTTGTTTTCTAAAGATTCCAAAATGAAATAAATTGCTTTATAAAAAGAAACATTACTTTAGCTATCATAAAAAGTAATAATTAAAAAAATATATTTTAAGCAAAGATAAATATATAAATATCCAATGCTCTGATATGGTCATAATCAAATCCAAACCAAATACATTTGGCTTCTATATTCCTGCCATTGGCGAATCCTCACTTTGGCTGCCCTCCTTAAAAGTGAGTCTTGATTTATTGTAAGTGGTTTTGTACAATTTTATTTTTATTGTTCTGTTTTGTATAGTCTTTAAAAATATTTTCTAGAATTAGGATATAAATAAAACATAAAATAAATTATGCAAAACAAAGTGCATGTAACACTTTAACATGAGTACCAAGACTTACTGTAATGTTCTTACTAAATCCTCTGGGGAAAATTTCCATTCAGGCACAATTGGACCAAATACATCCTAATCATATAGCATCTTTCATCTTATGACTTTCATAACCAATCTTAGAGCAAACAAGGCAATATATAGGAATTAACATAAATTATTCCATTAGATCTTTCTCTGCCATATTGAAAAAGTATTATCTGTCTCTACCCACAGGAACCTTCTATACAGTCTCCTCAGCCCACTGCTTCATACTCACCAAAATTACCTCTGATATTTTGATGACCCTAAATCTGTAACTATGACCTAAACACCTTTTTGAGACCTAGATTCACATACTCACATGGAAGTCTTATAGATAACCCCAGATATATTATTTTAATACTGACTGTATCTGCTCAACTCCTTCTCAGCTTCTTTTCTGCTAGAGTTCCCTGTTTCCAAGGGAACTCATTTACCCAAGCCTGAAATGCATATGTTTTCTAAACCTGTTCTTCCTTAGGACAAAATCACTTCCTCTTATGTCATCTCTCACATATCACTCACATGACCATTTATATCTCTCCTAGTTCAGCCTCCTTCATCATCCATGTAAACTTATGCTTTTGAACTAATCTACCTGTCTCCATTTCCTGTTCAATCCAGACTATATGTAGTGAGAATGTTCTTCACAGCATGCACATGTCACTTGCTTAAATGTCTGTGCTAGTGCTTAATCCTCTCAGTATGTAGCCAGAAATCCCTAGTAGAAATGTGTGTATGTATACATACATATGTATATGTGTGTATATATACACATATGCACATGAGTGTATATGTGGATATATATTTCAAGGCTTTCCTTGTTTTTTTTT
>NW_004567103.1:51079831-51084831 GCF_000260355.1 Condylura cristata
ACAGTCTTTCTAACTCTATCTTTCACAGTGTGCTCCTGATTCTTCTTTCCTCTCTAGGATATTACGCTACAGCTTTACCATGAAACCTCAGTGATACTATTTCCCTGACACAGCATTCTGCTCATCTCTGGACTTTCATATACACTAGTCATTCTTCATGGTATGTTCTCCACCAAATGCATTTGCCCTCCTATCTTGGGAAAAAAGATGTAATTTTGAGTTGAAAGTTTAAGATCCCATCTAGAAAACATTTTGAGTTGGCTGAAAGATTGATGATAATCACCTTTGGAATAATTTCCAAAAATGATTCCTAACCATGGGAAAATTTTAAAGTTAAATGTAAATAGAGTACAAGTCAAAACATTTTTAGTTAAGGCTATAAATAATATGGAGAAATGAAAGATGGCATGTTGGTATGGTTAGGAAAGCAAGAACTTACTGTAAAAGGCCAGAAGTTGAGGGATCTAGATTTTTCATTATCCACTTCAAGATTTTTGTGATTTGGAGACTATGCAAATGGATAATGTAGACAAAAATAAGTTAAAAAGTAAGAAATTGGCCATTAGGAAGTTGAGTAAAATATTTACCCTTCTGAATTAAAAATGGCAGCAAATCAATAAAAAAAATAAATAGTACAGAATTACTTGGAAGTTGCTAGAAAAGAGAATTTTAAATGTTTTTGCCTCAAGAAAAAAATTAGCACTGCGAGCTGACATGTTACTAAACTGACTGTGATCTGTAATATGTATGTGTGTGTGTGTATATCTATCTATATAATAAATATATATATATAAAACCATTATGTTATATACTTTAAATTAATACAAGGCTAAGTGTCAACTCTCAACTCTCAATAAAATCAGGGGAAAAGACAAAAACCAAGAAAAAATTTAAATAATCAATAAAAATGATAGCCAATAGATTAATACATTCCTTTCTAAAGAAAATGGATATAATTATATAAAGTGTATATAGGTGGTAGAAAATAGTAGTATATTAAAGATGCAAGTCTATTAAAAAGAATGGATAAAGTAATCACATGTAATATTCTAGAGATATTTTCTGGACAATTTTGAACTGTGCATCAGTGAATAGAATGAGTAGTCAAAGATAAATATAAAAGTGAATATGTTCAAACATTGTCACTCTGATTCCACTTCTCAGCCTTTATTAATTGGCAGAACATTTTAATCTCAAAGAAAGTGACTTCTCAAGTTCAGGACTTGACTCCCAAACTAAGTGCCCTAGAAATTACCAGACGACTATAGATATCATCTTTGCTCCAGGAGTCCTTAAAATTATTAAAATTCACCAATTTTATGCCTTTTGGGATTGTGGACTCTAGATTGTTGGATTGTTTGGATTACATTTGCAAGGCATATTGGATGGTAAATTGTTTACTACCTTTAAGGATTGTTTAACCCTGAATCTTGACTAACTATAACCTACAAAGGCAAGTAATGCTTCAGATGTCAAAGAAGCTAAATACAGAAAATACCAAGGTTAAAAACTTTCAGTGATAAAATAAATACATTCTGGGAATTTAATGTATAATATGATAAGTATAGTTAATAATACTGTACTTTCTACTTAAAAGTTGCTGAGTTTATCTTACTTGTTCTCACCACCACAATAACAAAAATGTAATCATGCGCTAAGAAGGATGTGTTAGCTGACCATTTGGTGGTAGTCATTTTATAACATACATACACTCACACATGCACACACACGCACACACATATATAAGATCATCACATTATAATTCCTAAACTTACACAATGCCATGTGTCAATTTTATCTCAGTGAAGTTGGAAGAAAATTTCATTACTTAAAAATGTTAAATTGGCACTTATTTTTCTCTTGATTTTTAATATAATGGGGTTGTATGTTTAAATGTAGACATTAAATCCTAGTAATCACAGTTTTCTCTTTGAGTGTGTTTATTTTTAAATATTATTTTTATTATCTTTATAATTATAAATTGAATGGATCTGACTATAATTTGAAAGCTAGTGGAAAAGCACCTAACAAAAACATTTAATACCAGTATTATCTACTAGTCCCTTGTTAGTACTTAGAATTTCCATTCAATAAGAAAACCAAGGAAGGATATCATGTTATTTTTGAAGGTACCCATTTTTATTGATCTAACATATTTTGATTAACCAATACCAATCTGTATTATTTTATAGATTTCACATATTTGTATTATTATAACTGCTTATGCCTGTTTTCAGAGTGAGATTAATTTATATTACCATGCCATGGAGATCCTCCCTGAGAAGTGAATAAGACAGCATTTAGAGCACATGCATTTTTAAAAATATATATATTTATTTATTCATACAGAACTGGGGTACAAGCCAGAGGTGTAGGGGCAGTGAGAGGCTTCACCAGAGACACAGACTGGGGAGCAGAACAGGCAGATGGACAAATTACACTGCTGAGGGAAGCAGCGGGCAGGTCAGGAGAGGGCTGCTGTGCCATGTGGGTCACCTCCCGGGCCAGGGATCAAACTGTCACTGAAGCAGCTGCAGCCAGCTTGAAGTTCTGCATCCTAACCCGCTGCACCGCCAAGGAGGGTCCCAGACCACATGCATTTTAGTGCCAATAAAACTTAGTAGAATTTTAAAAGTCCCAAAAGGTAGAGATGTACAGTATTAGAGACCTATGAAATTCCCCTTCAAATATTAAAAAAAAAGTAATGCTTAAATTGTTAAAATTTGTTCCACCTGTGTCACACACAGCATAAAAACTGAATCTAAATATTGAAAAGACAACTTAGAACTTTAACCCATTCATTTAGCAGACATTCAGTTACAGATCACTCAGATCTGTGACCCAGTTACAGATCACTGTGACTCAGTCACTATCCAATGTGATGAAGACATTATTCTTAACTAAGTCAACATTCAGGTACCCTAATGAGAGCGAGCACTTGTTGGTGCATCTATGTTTTAACCACAAGACTAGGTGTTGGGCTAAATATCATTCGAAGAGGACATTGTCCACAGAGGCCAATCAAGGTTAACGTCCTTTATTATTAATATTCAAAGCTATAAAAAGATATGGCTTTGTGCTGTCTTTAGATACTACTCCATTTAATCTGCTGTAATTTCATAATAGCAGTTTATTAAATAGCTAGCATCAACCCCATTTTAAAGATGACAAGGTTAAAGTGACTAGTTTAGCAACACATAGCCAGTGGCCTCTCCGCAGATGCAAATTTGCAAGACTTTCAAAGTCCATAGTCTTGTGATGGTCTCACGCTCTCTCTTATTAATCTTCAAAAGTTGTAAAATACCAGAAATTTAAACATCACAAGCTTTAATGTCAACCTAAAATGGTTTTGAAGTCCAACCTTAACACTTACCATGTAGTCCTCAACTAGCTACTTAATGTATCTAAATCTTTCTTCACTGTAAAATGAGGTTACTAATACCTATCATAGGGTTTCTGTGAGAATTCAGTGAGATAATTCATAAGAAATTACTTGTCATGTAATAATTGTTTGATGGAAACCATCTATCACAAATATTAAGATACTAGTTTAATTCTTTTTCTGTAACTGTTTAAATATATATTAGACTTTAGAATTTGCAAATTAGATCTAATCTATTTTATATTTATATGTGTATATGCATTATTTATAAATAATATATTCTATATATCAATAGATATATAATTTTATAGTATGTGCTTTTTTTTTTATAGTATGTGCTTTTTAAGATATACTTTATAATATATCTTTCTATGTACTCATATATATTATACACACACACATATGTATACAAACACTCACTAAATTATGAATGCAGAGAGCAGCCCATATGCTGGCTCATCTTAAATTCTGCAAATTATGTTTCTAACAAGACAACTGACATTGAGTGAAGTCAGTTCCCTATTAGGTCAATGGATTAGGAAATGGAAGTTACATCATGATTATACAGAAAAAGCTTTCACCAATAAATAGTAAATGCTTTCATAACAACTAGTAAAGTTATGAGAAACTGTTTGCAAGACTTTCAAAGTCTGTAGTCTTGTGATGGTCACACACTATCTCTTATTAATCTTCAGAATTTGTAAAATACCAGAGCATTTTACCAGAAGCACTGAGTAACTTCATTGCTTCTGAATGTTGAGCTTATGGACCATTTGCAAAGCCTAAATTCCAAAAGAATAAATGAGGCTCCATGAACTGAATAATTAATAGAGCAGGTAACTAACTTGTTTTTGCTGGTAATCTTATCTTGGTGATTTTTGTTTTATGTGCTGATTTTCTTTGGAAACTATATTCATGTGTGGTAGACCAAAATCTGTTTTGTGGAAGATTAGTATTTGGTTGCATCCATGCACAAATCATATATACCCTAAGTGCTTCAAGCAGTTTTGCTCAGGAGATCATATTGCCTAGAAGTTTCAGTCTGAGGGATTTGAGCCACTCTTTACCCCCTATCTAATGGATTTCAAATACGGTTTGTGTTTTATTCCTAAGGCTAGATATGGAAGGCATGTTTGTCAGAATCCACTGGGGGCCCACAAACACAACACCGTGATTATATTAAGTGATACAGAATAGACTATTCCTGTCAGTGGGAGAAAAGTTGATATTGAAAAATCCTCTGTATCAGATTTGAGACAGTGAAGGAGTGTCAATTTTATTGTAAAGATATTTGATAAATGATTTATTGATATTTATACTGACCATTTTATTAAGTACAGAAGTATATTTAAATCTGTTAAATATTAGTAAAGAGAGACTGCACTGTTAACCACATATCTACCTTTTTATATTGCCTGGTAGATTGAAGTTTACCCGGCACTAGTATCTCAATAGATTAAAATTAGTATCTCCACTTCTGATTCTAACCTAGGGGGTTGCTGTTATCTGCAGGTATGTTAATAGTGCTCCAAGAATTGTAAGCCTCTCCCCTCAGCCTAAAGAGTTCATTAGTCCATCTATGCAGCTCAGGAGAAGAACAGGAAGCCAGAGCAAGTTA
>NW_004567103.1:51089831-51136714 GCF_000260355.1 Condylura cristata
CATGTTAGTATATATGTAAACAGGATACAAGATCCCAAGTGCAATTAGGACATCAAATTGGAAATTCTTTATTCTACAATTAAAGAAAAGAGTTAAAAGGAAAATTGCACATTTCCAATTAAATCAACTAAGTACAAGTTACTACCTTGTTCCATTTCTAAAGTAGTAGATTTTGTTGGCACGCTTTAGGAACTAAATATTTACTCAGAGAAATGTAATTTCCCTTTCATTTATATAGAAACTGCATGAACTGGTCTGTGCTTTCTAATTTTCTTTTTACTAGTTAAAGCAGTAGAGAAATTTCTCATTTCCTTCACTTTGATATTCGAATGGAACAGTGTGCTTGCATTTGAAGGGACAGTGTTTTCTTAATGTTAATTAACAACTTTCTTTCTTATCTTCACTATAACCTCTTTCATTTGAAAAATAAGTTTTGATGTAACATCCATGCTTATTTCCAAAGTTATTTTGAATAGCATCTGCTTATGAGAAACATGCAAAAACTTTCATGCTGGTAAATGTAATTACTAATAATTTCATCATGATTGCTATGACTACAATTTACTTATTCTTAATTTATTTTTACAATGAACTGCTTCAGTAAAATGACAAATGATTCCATTAGTTAAGAAACTAAAATGTCAATTTACATGTGGTCTTTGGTGACTAATTTGCTGAGTTGAGGTTTTTGTTTTCGTTATGATAATAATATTTGGCTATGCTCTGTGAGCAAAATTTATGAGGTCTTAAATATTAATCTTTCAATTTACTGAAACAAGTTAATTTTCAGCTTTAAAATGTTAGCTGTTTCTCTTTCAGGGTCTTGAATATACCAGTTTTAGGCACAAACTTCTGAAACATTGTCATCCAAAAACACAATGCTCACTTTGTTCCCATGGATCAAAACAATTCTTTTACACTAATGACTGCAAATATCAGCTCATTTCTAACACAGTTTCCAGTGGCAAACATTACTCAGTTGTCAGTAAAAGAGAAGGGATTACATCAGCATTCAGCAGGAAAAAAATGTCTTGTTCCTTCTTACTCCATAGTCCATGTTCAATCAGCCTGGAGCTAATGGAAACCCTCCAGTGCTGAGAAATAAACAAACACAGTTGGGCAAATAGTCCAAAATCAAATCTAGTATATAAGGTGGACAATACATAGTTAGTTCCATTACTGAATCCTCCCTTGGGACCTGAAGCTGCTTCAGAGCCCTTCTCATTACACACCAGCACCATCTGTAGCCAGCCTGAGCCTGATTTGGGAATGTATAAAGTACACGAAAAAAAATAGACTCGGAATCAGAAGCCAGAGAATCCTATTTCAAGTTTAAATTTTGCTTGTGAAAGATCATTTGGTTTTAGACTCAGCAAACAGTGGGCCTCATCACTCACAATGAGGGACGCATGTAGCAAGGATTACTTCAGATCAGAGAGATTGAAGGTAATTGCTACTTTCCACAGGGATATACCTAGCTCTCATATAGCTCAGGAGAGCTACAGCATGGTCCCATTAGCTGCAGAGCTTCTATTCCACTTCAAATGGCAAGCCCCCTTTCGTCCTGGCATTTGTTTCCCATTGTCGTCGGTATTGCCAAAGCGCAGTATTTAATTCCACATTGTAAATGAAGAGGAAGTCAATGACGTCAGCATCCTTAAAATACATAGACACCTTTGTGTATGGGTGGAGGGGGCCTTGAATGTGTGTTTGTATATGAATGTGTGTGTGTGTGAATTTTATGAAAGGCTGTGACTCAAATTCGGAGCAAAGAGCTTTTACCAAAAAGAAATCATAATTACTAGTAACAGCAGGTAATAATGTACATTGTTTCTGTTGGGGACTAAAACTGGGGACATATTACCATTCTTGAAATATTTTTTTTTCTAAGATTCTCTAAAGTACTTGGAGATTTTTATCCAAGACATAACACCTTTCAGCAGGCAAAATCACTATATCAATATTTTCTATTATCATTTTAATTCTTCTACTACCATTCCCTAACCAATCCCCACCTTCATCTGATATCAAATGTTTCTGTAAATCTGATTTTTTCCTCTATTTGCTTTTATTCATACAGACAACAAATGATTGTACTTTTTGACTTTTGAAAGTCATGAAGAGAGTATATATTTTTAGGGGACTATTAAAAGCACTCTGAAAATGTTTTGAACCCATTCTTCCTGCCCAAGCAGAGGCCATACTATACATAACTTATCTCTTGAAAGTAGTAAGCACCTCCTTGGAAAAAAATATATATATAATCCCCAAATTGCATTACACTTACATGCAAACATACATAGGTGTGCATGCCTGCAGTACAGGTGGGAATTTTTCATTATCAGGAAAACCCTATTATGGTAACCACATATTTGGGAAACTGCAAAGACATCAGCCATGACCTGGATATGTGCTAATACCCCAGAGTGATAAGCTGAGTCTATATACTATCTTACAAATATTTAGATATTTCTTTTTCATTTCACCCTCACTTTCTGAGATATGTCATTTTGTTCTAATTTGACTTTTTTTGTTCTTGTCCTTAGCTGAGAAAACTTAACAATATATAAGAACAATGTCTGTTAGATTTTAACTGAAAGAATTGCTTGATGAATCTCTTCACCTTAAATTCTGGCATTGACTTCTTTTGAGTGTGTGTGTGATTATTTATAACCTGAGCTCTCCAATTAGATGAACCTGAAGTCAAATCATACTTCTGTAATTTTCTGGTTATGGGTTAGTGTCAATCAATTAAATTTTCTAAACTTCTGTTTCACAACTAAATAGAAAAAAAAGGTACACAAACCTTACATCATAATATTAGTGTATTGAATAAGTTTACCTACCTAAAGAGATTTAAGTTAGTACTCAATGAATGTTAGCTGTCATTATTGTTATATTTTCATTATCATCACCTAACCTTATATTGCAATTTTTGTTCATTAGTTTCTGATCCTGGATTCTATAAACTTAATTCTGGAAACTCCTATCATCATATTCAAAACAATTTGCTTGGATACCTTCTCACAATGTAGCTATCATTTACAGAGTAGCTACTACTGGTGAGTATCAGGCAAGGTACTCTATAGACGAATCACATTTAATCCATGTAACAATGAACCAAGATATACTTACCACTATTACCATTAAAAAAGAGGAACCTACCTCTCTATCTTTGGGACTTAATGCCATATACATGAATATCATTTTTTAAAGTAATGAAATATTTCATTCTAGACGTTGATACCCTGTGACTTTTTAAAACCTTCTTATATGATTTTCCTCTTTGTATATCTGATTCCAAATAAATTATTAATTCCTCCCCCCATAAAAAGGAACCTAAAGCTCAGAAAGATTAAGTAATATGTCCATATGCATGGAAAGTAAGTGTCAACACTGGGATGTAAACCTACCTTTACCTGTGGCAGAAACACACACCTGTTAACACACTTGTTTACAATTCTCTGATCACATATATTTTCGAGCCTTGTCCAGTCTCCATGCAGCTGGGTTTTCGCTAAAGAAATAGAATTAAAGTGATGTGCACAATTTTAATGCCTAGTCCAGTAAAACCTCCTGTTCAAAATACGCTGTATATTTACACCCCTTCTACCTGCTGGATTCAGTGCAGTCTTCATCACATTGGAACCTTATCTAGCAACTAAATTACTGTAACTAATACAGTGCCCAACTCCAAAGCAGCCTATTTCTACTATTATGTTATACTAGCATAAGAACTTAGTTCTTACTACCAAAAATTAACCATTGCATCTATGAGTTTTTACTTCTCTTGTAAATGACTTGCAAAAAGGTAATGTTGTACAACCATCCCAGGCCAGGTAGGTTCTAACACTTTAAAAGAGAACTTTGGGCCCTCCCTGGTGGCGCAGCGGGTTAAAGCACAGCACTGAGAATCTGAAGCCACTTCCGCATGAGTTCGATTCCAGCCTGCCGCCTGCCCCGGAGGAGACCACATGGCGAGCCAGACCTCTCCTGGCCCGCCCGCTGCTTCCCTCAGCAGTGTACTTCGTCAATCTGCCTGTTCTGCTCCCCACTCTGTCTCTGGTGAAGCCTCTCACTGCCCCTGAGCCTCTGGCCTGTACCCCAGTTCTGTATGAATAAATAAATAAATCTTTAAAAAAAAAAAAAAGAGAGAGAACTTTGGAGCCCATGGGGTCATCTTCACAGGTTTTAATAGTAAGCAGGTGAAACAGCAACTCCCAAGAGTGACACTGCACTTTTCACCCCTCTTCTAAGCACAGGTGTGCACACTTGCACATAACATTCACAAGCCCAGGTGTCCATAGCCAGGCACACATGCCCCACACCCATGCACCTGCATTAAAACATTGATAATCAGGGCCCTCCCTGGTGGCGCAGCGGGTTAAAGCACTGCACTAAGAAGCTTAAGCCACTTCCACATGAGCTCGATCCCCGCCTGCCCTGGAGGTGACCACATGGCGTGGCAGACCTCTCCTGACCCGCCCGCTGCTCCCCTCAGCAGTGTACTTTGTCGATCTGCCTGTTCTGCTCCCCACTCTGTACTTGGTGAATCCTCTCACCCTCTGTATCTCTGGCCTGTACCCCAGTTCTGTATGAATAAATAAATCTTTAAAAAAAAAAAAACAATGATAATCACAGACATAGTAACATAAAAAGCCTGATTAATTCATTTACTCTATAGGTAGTAATCGGTAGGATTCTCCCCAAATCCTCTGAAATTTGGGGGCCATTAGCATGAAAATTCCTTAAACATTGCCTTCTCTTAGCATATTGTCAACAATCATGATAGTACTAATGTTTTTATTTCAATATTTATACACAACTTTCAGAATATTTACCTTAAATCTACAAACATCCAAATTCAAAGGCATGGTGCAATGGGAGGAAGGCAGTGTAGTTTATAGTAAAGATATAAAGTTTTGAAATCAGACATTTCTATCTTTCATAAAAATGGTACAATAATTATATCTTCTTCAAGCATCAGGTATGAAGAATAAAAGGTCATGCAGGAAAAGCATATCAACTGACAGATATGCCATTTATATTATACTTGCCCTAAAATTTTTCAGAAATAGTTTATATAAATGTTATGCAATGGTGGATGGAAAAGTCTAATTTATAGCAGTACCCACTATGTCTTAGTAAAAAGACATAATGTGAATGAAGAGTGTGCATTTCTTAGATATTTCCAAGAGATTTGGAGTTTTTATTTCAGATTCCAGGAAGCACAGATTTAATGGCTAATATTTAAATGACAGGAAAGAATTTTTTCTTTTGGGGTCAAAAGCTTTCCCCTTTTGTTAATGTAATGATGTCAAAGGATTGGGAACCCCATCCTCCAGCTTAATCTCATCCCAAATGATGATGCTATAGAATATTCATCAGTTCTCTCTTCTGAGAAAAAAAGAATGAGCTAGGAAATAATGAGTCTCTACATTATTTGGAGATTTATTGAGTTTTTTGTTTTTTAGATGTAGAAAATTTCAGTCTTCTACCCAATAACTGTGACTAGCTTTCAGTTGCATTACTTTTGTAATTGCTGCTTTTTCAGCTCAACTCCAGGCACCTTTTGAATCCTATGTCCAAGTTGTAACTATAGAGTCAGTAGACTCAAGACATCAACAGATTTTATGTACCCAACTGTGAAAGTTTTCTGACCACAAACACCCTCCTTCTGAATGCCATCCAACTGCTATATGAAGAATGTTCTTTAAAAAAGAAGAAGAAATTCTGTGATTCAGAATTTATGATTCAGCAGTACTTCTCATTGGGATTCAAATCTCCACTTTAGCTTCTGTGGATCCAAATTGTTTCCTTACAGCCCACTAAACTCTGCTCTTCGCCCCCACACACACTAAGTTCTTTCTCTTACCCTCAAAAACAACCCTGTTTTCTGTGTCTCTATTTTTGTTGATGGCATCATCGTTTTTTCATTAGTTCCAAACAGGATCTTTAGTCATTTTGAATTATTCCTCCCCTTCAAATTCTAAATTCAGGCACATCTAGCTCTGAAATATCACTTATAATCCACTTCTTACTCCCTGTCTCCATTGCTTCTCTCATAGTCAAGGTTTCACTCACCTCTCACCATGGCTTATATATTAGACCCGTATCTGACCTCTCTATCTCCATTCATTCACTGTCAGAGCACAAACACCCAATCTATTCTCTACTGTTTATTCTCTAGGCATAGTTCTCTTAAAAAAAAATTATTTATGTATTCAAGAACTGGGGTACAGGCCAGAGGTGCTGGGAGGGGTGGTAAGAGGATTCACCAGAGACAGAGTGGGGAACAGAACAGGCAGATTGACTGAAAAACACTGCTGAGGGGAGCAGCAGGTGAGACAGGAGAGGTCTGCTGTGCCATGTGGGTCAGCTCCCTGGCTGGGGATTGAACTGGTGCTGCAGTGGCTGACAACAGCTTCACAGTGCTTCACTTTAGCCCCTGGTGTCACCAAGGAGGTTAGGCATAGTTCTCTTAATAAAGCATGGCTATGACATTGATACTCTCTTTCTTAAAACCCTGGAATAATTTATTAAGCTATCAACATATGCTTTGTTCTCATTACATTTTCCTTTCTGCTATGCTAAATTTATCCAAGCTGTTCTACAGACTTGGGTTTTCTTGAACAGGAGGAGTTGCAAGGTAGAAAATAGGAATTGCTTGCAGAAAACTACTTTTGTCAGCTTTTGTTTTCCTCTATCTGAGTACATTGAAAGGATTATTCTCCTGGGAACGTGGGAGGAGAGCTTCTCTAAGGATTGGGGTGTCACACACAACACCACACACTGAAGGATCCTTCTCTTGCCAGAGCTTTATTTCTTGGAGGTGGGGGCTGGAGGGGAGAAAAAGATCCATCCCCAGATGATGCTGGAAGTGCAATCAGTGGTAGCTTGGAATCAGCGGGAGTAGGTACAGTCTCTGCCACAGGTGGTGTTAACCTGAAATAGATATGAGACAGAGTTGTGTGCAAGATGTTTATTAGAGAACAATATCCATTAAAGGAAATGAGGGGGAAGAAATAGGATTTGGCAGTGAGAGTGACTTAATTGAGGTGCAGGGTAGATAAAGCCTTCATCATTACAACAAAAGACTTTGGGATGAAAATGGCCCAGCAGAGCTATGGGAGATTGCAGGCTGCCCTGGGAAGGATATGGACTGAAGGAGGAGCTTCTTTGCAGCTGAAGCAGATCAGGCAATCTACCAATCACAACCCTCACAGCTAAACAAGTCCTTCTATGTAGAGGGCCTGGGCAGCCATCTACCTCATTGCCCACAACAATTTTTATGGAACCAGTTGGACTGGGGTGAGGGAGTCTTATCACTGTAAAGTTTTTGGAGAGCAACTTTGCTGGAAAAGTCTTCTTCCTTTTCAGTTAAACGTCAAACTTAACTAAGTGTGTAAAGATCTACTGCCAGTAAAAGCAACACTTCTCGGATCTCACTGGCTTGGACATCATAGATGGAAAGAGTCCAGGCCAAAAACACGGAACCAGAAAATCAGTCTCAGCATAGCTGGCAACTTAGTGAAATCTACCAAATCATCAGGAGTCAAGGTAAGTACCAACAACAGCCATTCATAGACATGTAAGCATTTCTAAAAATTTCAAAAATTACTTAGTAAAGACAACCCTTTGATAAATTAGGCACCTTTGGCCAACCAATTGGATTGGAGATTGACTCACAAAGATGAGAACATTTTATATGGGCAAGTTTGCAATGTTTGGATAATGAGTTTGCATTTCTTTCTAGGTTATGTTTCACAGGATAGTCAGTATCTCTTATTTGCTCAGAAAATAGTAAATGCACATGTCAATGAAATGAAAGGATTTATTATGTACATTTATATTTGGAGTTTAATTTTCTCAAGATTTATTAAGATACTTAAATTTCAGACTGTTGCATTTTGCATAGAAACAGATTTGGTTGTTTAAAAGAGCTTTATTTTTAATAAATATGTACATATATTAGCAGTATAAGTTATCCAAATGTGAATAAGTTTTATGACATTGCAAGTTATCTAAAACTACTCCTCTCCCAAGTGTGAGTGTGGGAGGAATGGGTGAAGGGAGAAGCCATGTGCTTGTGTGATATGCATGTGAGAAGAAAAAGAAAAAAGAATGGGTTATATAAACATGGAAATCAGAAGCCACTTTTGAAATAAAAATATTCAGAAAACCCTTTATCAGGTTCTGTGAAATAAAGTGATTTAATAGTTGGGAGTCAAAAATTAATTGGTACTATATGTCAGACTTGGGTAATTCAGAATGATTAAGACAGAGGAAAATGAAATGAGCTCTCAGTCATATATAATAACCGACATTTGTAAAGTCACTTTCTACGTACAGTTTTCCATTTGAACAGTGGGACATGGATCATAATTCTTGCTTTATATGTGAGAAAACTGATGTCAGGTGCTTTGTTGAGGACAGAAATATGAATATGATCACTTATCGCATACCCTCCCTCTTGTGTCGTGCTAATGAGCATCTGATGCTGAAGTGAAAATATTCTAAATTGGTGTAAAGAACTGGTGTTCATTCATCTCCTCAGTCATTCAGTCCGCAAGAACTTATGTAAGCCCAAGGATCCACTGATGAAGTTAATGCAGATAAACTAGAACAGAGTCTTGTACTGAGAATGATTATAATTTGAAGCATGTGAGCTTGTGGAGGTATGGAGATGGCAGTGTTCTAAGATATACTATTAAGTTAAATCTAAGGAAAAAGGTAAATAAAAAAGTTCCACAAAAGTGATCTCAGGAGAGGGCACTCCAAGGTGATCCAACAAAATAATTTCTCCTCATGGAGTATATAGTACGAAATTTACGTTTATAAACTTGGAATTGAAAGTTGGAAAGGAAAAAGAAGCCATACCCTGGGGAATGCTGTCTGTACTACAGAAGAATTATGTTGGTGTACAATACGGCTATTAAATTATTTTCAATTGGAAAATCAGGATCTAAAATCTGCTACCATCACTGTACAGCAGTGGGGAGACTGCTTTCATTCAGGAACATGGGTAACAGAGGGGCAAGTTTGTCAAGAAAGCTGTTATAGGAACAGTCAAGGGGAGAAATACTGTCATCCCAAATAACAATGCATGAGTGAAATGGGACTGCAGGTGGACAATTTATGTTATTTAAGTGATGAACTCAGGTGGGTTTCAGGACACATTCATATAGGGATATTCCATACATAGGAGGTGAGATGATTTTGGGGGGGGGGTAGAGGAAATGAAACCAAGAATGGATTTATTGAGGGAAGGTTGGGAAGTGGCACAGGTCATGTTGGACTTATATGTCAATGAGGAGACTAGATCACCTGGCAGGAGGAAGAACGATGACCCAGTGTGATGGATGTTTGGCTCTTGCCTCTATGTGAGAGTGTGTGTGTAAGGATCTCTGTTGTGATGGGCCAGGCAAAATCTAGCCATACCCTATGCTGCTGCAGCACTACGAAAGTTAAGGTGACTCTTTTAAAGCACAGCAAAACAGCCCAAGGTTTATGGATGCATTCCCAGCAGCAACAAAATAATATAAACAATTGGGACCGCATCAAACTAAACCACTACTCCCAGTGAGAGAGAACATAACTAAACCAAGTAACACCCTACTGAATGGAGAAAGCATTAGCAGTACGTCTGAATGATTTCCAAGATCTACAGAGAACTCATACAACTCAACAAAAAGGAAACAAATAACCCAGTCAAAAAATGGGCAGAAAAGTTAAGCAGGTATTTCTCCAAAGCTATACAGGTAACCAACCAGAACATGGAAAAAAAAAAAAAACTCACCATCATTTATCATCAGGAAAATACATCTCAAAATACACTACAGTGAGATCCTCATACCAGTGAAAATAACCCATATCAAAAAGACCAGAAGGCACAAGTGCTTGTGAAGTTGAGGAGAATAAGGAATACTTTAACAATGTGTAGGAGGTAGGCTGGTCCAGACAGTTTGAAATGCAGTGTGGAGTCTTCTCAAGAGACTCAAAATCATTCTGCCATATGACCTAGCAATGTCACTCCTACTTATCTACCCAAAGAATACAAAAACACAAACTTGAAAAGAAATTTGTGCCCTCTAGGCTTATGGCAGCACTATTTGCAATAGCTAAGCTATCAATACAAACTAAATGCTCCCAAACAGGTGAGTGGATAAAGAAAATGTGTTCTATATACACAAAGGAATACTACTCAGCAATCATAAATATATAAACTCCAGCAGTATGGATGGAGCTGGAAGGGATTTCCTAAGTTAAGTAAACTAGAAGAAGAAAAATAAATACTTAAATGTGAAGTATAGAGAAACCAAACAAAGTGTCAGACAAAGACAAATATTAAAACCAAACTTTAGAAGCTACCTTTAGGTTTGAGACATCCAGAGCAGGAGGGGACAGGAGTAAGAAGGGAAGAACACAGGGGACTAGTGGGTGGACTGTGTATGTTTTGGTGGTAGGAGTTCTACAGTGAGTATGCCGGAGGGGGTGAAGCGTAGTCTTGACTTATACGTCAGAACACTAGCAAGGATGTAAAACAATGGTACTTCCGTTTAAAAAAAAAAAAAAATGTGACTCTTCTCCAAGGCCCTAATGCTCAATGTCTGAGACACATGAGCATGCTCTGTGCAACCAGCTCTCAGGTGAAAGGGCTGTTTATCAGAAAGGTGTTATTTAAAGAATTCTGAACTAGGTACACCAAAATGCATGGAGGCCTGTAGCAGAAACTAAGATCTTGATGAGGCAGAGAATTGTGTGTAGTGGGTTTGCAGATAAGAAAAATCAGGAGACAGCTATGTTAAAGACAGCATGTTATATTTGTACTGTGGGAAATCACACAGTATTCTGTTTGATGTAATAATCTTACACAGCATTTGTTATGCAGAGTAACATGGTAAAGGTATACAAAATTTAAGAGGGCATTTATTTTCATTCCCCATTTATAGAGCACAAAAATGAGCTCTAGAAATCAAGTAAGCAAAATAATTAACACTGATTGATATTCCTGTTCTCAAGGAGTTTACTATCCAGTGCCCAGAATTCAAATTATATTTTAAATTGAACAATTACTAAGGTGTCATTCTGAAAAGTCAAGAATCAAAACTCACTCTAAATTAACCAACATTTGTCAACAAAGGCTTGGATATATGCCTTTTTAGCTTGTGGAATCATAATTTTATATCAGTATATGGCTAAAGAGCAGCATATTTTTTTTATGTTCTAGTTTCCTGAATTATCATTTTTTTCTACACAATAGCTGCTAAAAATAAACCAAAAAAATTTCAGAGTTTTACTTTCCTTTCTATGATATTAAACTATGTTTAAGGTTTCCTTAGCTTTTCCTGCTAACCACCAATTCTAATAAGGCTGGAATTGAAATCATATATACAATGTTTCATTTTTTTTCTCAAAAACAATTTTTTTAATGTTTTTCACTCTTGTAAAATGATTGTACCCATCGCATCATTATACAAAAGGCAATCAGGAGCTTTACAGGAAAAAGTATTTTATTAAATTAATATTAAAAGAAATATTTGAACATGGAAATCTGCATAATATAAATATTTTATATGGGAAATAGCAATAAAAATTAATATTTAGTTATATTACTCATATATAAAGGGGGGAGCCTACTCATTTTAATGCTATAGTTCTCATCCTAGAATATTCCAAACAGCATGTATAGAATGATTTTTTTCTAACCATATTTTAAAACATGCTTATATTAATTCTGTTTTACTGTTTTTCAACTATACTAATGATTATGTCTCATATATTTTCTTGTGTGCTCACATAGCAGAGATACATAAATAAATTGGTGTAAAATAACTACTACAGCTAAATTGGAAAAAATCCAAGATAATACGTATTAAAGAGCTTAGTGAAATGTAAGATTGAGCTATTTATCAGCACATACCTTTTATGTGCATACAGTACTGAAATACTTACAGGGGCCAGGGGAGCTCCCTGGGGCTACTCTAAAAGAGTAGTATTCAGGGACAGAAGTATCCTCTGGCTTGGCTCTTACAGCTCTGTTCAGACCTGCCAGAGGTATCTTAGTTGTCTGAGTAATTTAGTTCCTTCACTCCCACAAAATACAGTCTCCTGTTGGAGAATCATCATACTGAAATCTTTCTGAGCCTGTCACTTTTGCAGTTCTTAATTTGCACGCCAACATCTTGCACAGAACATAGAATGATTAAAAGCAAGATTTTATAAATTCCATAGACCTTATCATTCTTAGCACTGTGTGAACTCCACCATACACCAGCATTGAGCTATCCCAGTAAAAAACAATTCTAAAGAAAAGTTTGACTATCACTTTCTCAGAATAAATAACATACCCAATTCTTTTTCACCACCCTTGTTGTTAACCGAAGAATGAATTCATGTAGTTGATTAAAATAGTATGTGACACATTGAGATTTCTCTTTTCTATTCATAACCTATTTCCAGTTAAATGGACTAATTGTAAAGGACTGATTGAGTCAGCTATATTGCTGACAGTAACTTAGAGCAGTGGCTTCAAGGTTTTCCTTAAACCACCAGCATCAGCATCACCTGAGAATCCATTAAGAAAAAAAAATCAAACCTTTGGGCCATATCCCAAAATTCTGAATAAAAAAACTGTAATTGGGACCCAACAATGTATAAATTAACAAGTCTTCTAGGTTGTTGCAGTTCAAGTTTTGTAACTTTATTTTTTATTTTTTTAAATATTTGTATTTATTTATTTATTTATATTAGAGCTGGGGTGTAGGTAAGAGATGCAGGGAGGGGGTTAAGATGATTCATCAGAGACAAAGTAGGGAGCAGAACAGGCAAATCAACTGAAATATTCTGCTGAAGGGAGAGGCAAGCAAGACAGGAGAGGTCTACTGCGCCTTGTGGTTCAGGTCCCTTGCCTGGGATTGAACTCCTGCTGCAGTGGCTGCCCATAACTTCATAGTGCTGAGACTTAACCCCTCTCACCATCAGAGAGGCCCAAGTTTTGTAACTTCAAATGTAAGTAAGCTGGTTAAGAATAATGTGGGAAAGGGGTCAAAACAGGATGGAGAAGAGCACAGGGGACTGTGGTGACAGGTGCTGTGGTAGTGGGAGAACTATGAGAAGGACACCTGAGAGGAAAAATCAGATGCAGGAACAATGCTGAAAGAACACAGATTTAATTATAAAACAGGGAATAATGTTAGCACAAGGAGACCAAGACCCAAAAAGGAAAAACCTGTCTGAGTCCTGGCCCTTGCTACTCCTGCTTGGAGCTTCTAGTTACTGCTGGGCAGACCCTCTCACAGACTATGACTCCTTCCTTCACTGACTCTTTGCCTCAAGCATTGCTAGCTTGCATGTGGCAATACATCCTGGATTAGGAAATCGTTTGCTGTTGAAGTGAATTCTAAAATCTGACACACATGAATTTTACACCCCCAATTTCAGCATGAGTACATAGGGCCGTTTCAGATCCTGGTCACTTGAACAGGCCCAAGGTGCTGGTCAAAAATACACAAAAGAAAACAGATCCTGTGGCACCTGCCTGTGGCTGCTGGCACTCGGTGTAACCCCTCACATTGAGTTCCCTGTTCTGTGGAAATAAAAGCAGGTATGGGAAATATTATTTCTGCAGACCATGTAATTAGCTCAATCCACAGAACAAAATCTGGTAAAATTGTTGAAAATCCTTCACCGTGCATAGCAACTATCAAAGATATAGTTTAAATAAAGTGAAAGCAATTTATATTTAGCTTCTGTGATATTTAAAATTTGTAAAATTTCCTAGGTAATCAGTTGAAATTGCTTCCACTCATATCATTTTTACTGGTTTAAAAATTCAGAGCACAGGAACGAAACTCATTCTTCTAGTGGGTGCCTCGTTCACCCACTCTAGTCTAAGGTTTCCCTCTTTTTGAGCTATGGTGCCAGGTTTGAAATCATACAGAGATGCTGAGTATATTGAATTGCTTAGCACATACTAAGAAATAATTATGGCAAATAAGCTACAGAAGGCTATGAACTTACTGCTTTTATATACCCCTTAGAGGCGTTCATCATTAAAATAATTTCTTGGGCTTTCAGGAATGGAGTGGACCACATTTAAATTATTTTGATTTGTCTTGATTTTCCTGTTTCTTGTTTAGATCTGAGGTCACTTAAAAATTACATATACATGTAATATAAAATGTGAGTATATGTGTGTGTACTTATACATCTATAATTACATTGTAATATATATATAATATGTCATATGTATGTGTGTCCGTGTGTGACAGAAAAGAGAAATCACCAAAGGTACCACTTACAAAAAGATGGGGAAAGCCAGTGGGATTTTTATTTTGTCAAAACCTTGTTAGTCATGTTTTGGTTTTGGATTTGCAGTCTGTGGAGTATTTTATACTTCTCAAATTTCTTCTGTTCACTTGTGACTCTCAAACCTAATAGAAATCTCCTTTTCCCCTTCAAGTAATACTTGTCTGCTTCTAGGGCTGTCAGGGGAATACTTTTTAAAAAATTGTTCAAACCAGCTAGCGCAGTGCACAAATACATACCGAATTGGAAAATACTGAAAAGCAGCCGTCAAAATAGCCAAAATAATCTAAAAGCTCATTGTAAAAAATACAGAGAGCAAAGTAAAAGGAGTGCCTTAAGGGCTTAGTTTCAATTTCTGCAATAATCCACCTTTTCAGATAGAGTTAATTCCCCAGACTGTGTACATATGGATAATTTGATTCCACAGATAATCTCTAATATTTGTTTGGGGATAAAATGTCAAACTTTTCCCACTAAACCTTTTCACCTCACCTTTGGACAAGTGGTCAAATGGGGGGATTTGTTGTTGCCTCTCGTTTGCCTGACTCTATATGCCCAGGGCAGTGCAAACAAAGTGTGAAATGGATCTTCCCCTCTTACCACATACTCAGCTTCCTTTTGCCTGGCTTGGGGGAGGGATGTGAACAATGAAGTAGTGAATTGTAAAAGTCAAAGTTCTTTTCTTAAGGCATTTCATTTATTTCAGTAATATCAGTATTATTATAACATTTTATTGTGATAGATAAAATGAAACTCTCTGCATGAAAAATGGGCATTGGTGGTTCTGTTAGGAAAGGCATTATTGGAAAAAGTGTAAGATTTCAAGGAAAAAGACATGAGTTTCAGGAGCAACTCTGCCATGTGCTAGCTAAATACCCATCAGAGTTATAAAATCTATTAATCTTAGTTTCGCCATTTATAAGAGGGAAATAATGGTAAATTCCCTAAGTATTGTTATAAGGATTAAATAAAGTCATTCACAGGAAAAGCATTTTTAAGCAATAACCACAACAGAGGTTTTTATTAAAAGGTAAAATATAGAGGGTAGAAAACCCTAAGACTGGATTTACACAAAACTAGAATGTTTCAGAAGACCTGAACTTCAAAACATGACTGTCAGCAGCGGTCACTGGAGTTTTCCATGGGATCCTATTTTTATATGACCCTCCCTCTTATGATTCAACATGTTCCACAAACAGTAGCTCCTCACTCCATTTGCTAACAACTCACACATTACTTCCCCAACAGACAAGTTGAAATGCATCCTTTTCTCTGCTGACTAGAGATAGTGAGCAAGACAAAAATAATTTGTTTTAGTAAAAAAAAAAAAAACAAAAAAACGTATTTCTATGTCTATTATATTTATACATGAATGTAAGTAAAATACAAATTATACACTTACATGAAAATTTTATAATAAAAACACAATTCTCTAATAGTTATGGTAACCACTTCTTAAAAAGAATCTATTTTTGTTGCAAGTCTCCTTTTCTATGAATTATACTTGAAAAAAAAACATTTCTAGTATAAGTTTCTGGATCTAGAAAACATACTTTTGCAGGCAATCTACAGGATTGCTTTATATTAACAAAGAACAACACAAAAAACTGATTTACAAGAAATGATGTGTGGTGTCTGTTTCATTTTATTTTTATATATTGGAATAAAGGACTTTACTTTTTTAGCGGCAGTCAGCCTCACTAGAGAGAATTGCCTCCAAAGAGAGTTACTAAGTAAAAAATTCAACACCTGGTATAAATATCAAAGAATCAAGTAATTGTGATTCCTTAATATGCTCACCAGATCATTAGTAATTGCACGTGTCAGAATCTCAACTTCAGTGAGCTTAAAAATAGAAAAAAAAACTTTGATTCTCTCTGCCTCTATGTCTTTTCTCTAGGTACATGGCCCTTGTTCTCTTCTACTGCTGTCATTCTCATCTCTTGGCACTTGTAGCTCTACTACCAAGAAAAAAAAAAAGAGGCCCTTACCCAAACTCCAGTTACATTTTTCATTCTGGAAAAGGTTTTGAATGGCTTGACTTAAGGCATTTCAAGGGCCAGTCTTGTATCAAATGAGTTTGGGTGTTGTGGGCAGTGTTGGGTCAGGAGGCAATCTAAAACTAGAGGCATGGAAGGGAAAAGTATTCTGGGAAGGCAAAATTAATAGCCTTGATGTTTAGTATAAGGACAGATTTTTTTTCATTAGTAAAGAATGTTTTAGAAATTCCAATAACTACTTTAATAATTTGAATGAGTAATTGTAACTAAACAATAGAAAAGGCTTTGAGTCATTTTTGAAGCTCTCATACTTATATGGGACTGAACAGTCTTAGATATTACTATGGAAGAAGGGAAATGTTATGATATACTTGCTGGAGTTGAACACATTCTGAAAATAACTGAAATCAATGTGTGATGTGGGTTTTATGGAGCTTTGACATTTTGGAAAATAAAACTTTGCATTATTCTTTCTGAGATAATTAACTAAAACTTTCAGAATCACATCCCTCAAAATTTCATAGCAATAGGACAGACTAATGATGTTCAAAGAACATTTTGGAGTAAATTTTTGTTTCTGCAATTAAATGATCAAAATAATAATGAATATTTATCTAATAAATGCTTGGCAAAGATCTGAATTCTAATTACCTTCTATATATTCATAGTAGTTAATCATGGGTCTCTTCTATAGATTAGGTAAATATATTGTCCTCTTCACAGTGAAGCTTTTCAAAAGCTCAGATGTGCTTATATGTAACTCATCTAAATCTATCTGTCTCACTTTTAAAAATAGCCCATACCCCCAGAATACATATCTTTATCCATTATAGTAACATTTATGTAATAAGTACTATTATGTAATACTATTTAGTCACTTACCACCCATATATTTACTACCTGAAGTTTTCCAGTTTTTACATATTGTACAATTCTCTTTTCCAATAGGATCAACTGTTCAATAAAATATCATTAGGAAAGTTATCTTGTTAAATCTTCTAAAAAGATATTTGAAAAACCTCATGTCCATAAAATTTTTAATTTGTAACTTCAGAGTGGCATAGATTATTTAAAATTAGAACTTGAATAATTGCAACTCTTCAAGTGGCTAGAGATTTTGATAATACTGGCCACCATCCCACTCCTTTTTTGGTGCTGAGTTTTGCAGAACATAAAAGAAAGCTAAGAATCACTATGTTTTGCAAATTAGTTTCTGACACTGTCCACTATAAATGCACAGAATACAATTTACTACAGATTTGATCAAATAAATAAACAGGGAATGAGAAAAGATCAGATTGATATCAGTTATATCTTTGCTTATTACTTTCCTTGTTTAAAATAAAGGGTTATGTAATAGTTATTTCACATTGTAAGGTTATATTAGTATAAAAATATCAATAGGGAAATATAGAAGTATAAACTAATTCTACTACAAAATAAATACTTTTATCATTTTGCCATAACCCCTAAGAGGACATTTCTACTTCCAACTTAGCAATCTTCAGTCATCCTACATACTAGTGAAGAAAAACTTCATAAGTTGGATTACATCTCTATGGAGAAGGCATACTGGATTTTTCTATTTCCCTATCAAGATTCCCTAGCAAGCCTTCTCTGTCCAATTCTTTCTTTTTTTCTTTTTTTCTCCTCAGTATTTTTCTCTTCTCCTTTGTTTTTCTCTTCCATTGTACAGTGTTGATACCCAACTTTTTTATCGTTGCCTCTTTTTGGTTCCCTGACCCAAACCAAATCATATAATTGCATTTGGGCAGTTACATGGCATGCTTGAGAATATTGGGCATCCAATTACAGAACCATTGGGTGTCTCCAGATCCCAGGTATTTTTTTTTCTTTTTTTTAAAAAAAGATTTATGTATGTTTACAGAATTGGGGTATAGCTCAGCGGTGTGGGGGATGAGAGGATTCACCAGAGACAGAGTGGGGAACAGAACAGGCAGATCAATGGAAATACACTGCTGAGGGTAGCAGCAGGCGGGTCAGGAGAGGTCTGCCATGCCATGTAGTTCAGCTCCCTGACTGGGGATCGAACTTGTGCTGCAGTTACTCAAAGAGCTTCATAGTGCTGTAGTTTAACCTATTGAACCACCAGTGAGAGCCCCCATCTGTTTTTTCTGTGTTCTTTTGTCTCCCTGGCATGGCATTTAACTAAAAACATAAGCTTGGATCATACAAATTAAAATACCATTTTTTTTCTTTATTGCAGTTTTTTTTTTCCACAAATGGGAGTACCTTATTTAATATTTGGTTTTAAGCATTAAAATTATTTTTATTGCTCCATCTCACATGGAGCACTTTTATTTATATTTACCCCAGTAGCCCCAGCTTCCAATACTTATGTCTGGTTCAAGATTCAGTGCCTACCTGGCCTATGGTATCTAAGTAATATTTGCATTGAAAATTTAGAACCAATGAAAATATTTATGTTATTTTGAGAAATTCAGAAAAAAACCAAAATCATAAAGGACTACAACAGATAGTTTATCCAACAGACAAAATTTACAAGTCACTTCAAATGAACTTACCATAGAGTAAGTAAAATATTAGCCCAATCACAATTGATGTAAACGGCAGCATTCAAAAAAATAATCACTTAGAATTCAAAAAGACTCCAAAACCAGAAAATTAGAGAGGCTATGGAGGGGGGTAGATGTAGTAATGGGGAATGTGATAAAGAGCTCAACATTAAATTGCTTTCAATTTAAGATAGGCTATAGGTATTCAACCCTATATATAAAATACATTGTAACCATAAAACAAAGCAAAAATACTAGAGGAATTGAAGAGATGACAAAAATGCATTTCAAATACTACTCAAAAGGAAGATTTTAAACTATAAGGGAAAATAAAGTAAGAACAAAAGAAACAGGGACAACCCAGGAAAGAAAAAAGGAAAGAAAACAAAAACAAACAAAAAGAAAAAACCTCCCAGAAAGGAAACAGATAACCTGTATCAAAACAGATGCAGAAAATCTAAATAGACAATTTTCCAAAGAAGCTATACAGATGGCTAACGGGCACATGGGAAAAAATGCCCATCACTTTTTATCAGGCAAATGCAAGTCTAAAATGAGATACGACTTCACACCTATGAGAAAACCCATCTCAAAAGTGCTGGTGATATTCTGGAGAAAACAAAACCCACATATTCAGCTAATGAGAATGTAACCTATTCCAGCTTTGTAGAAAATGGGTTTTCTCAAAACATAAACATAGATTAATGATTGAGTGATACCATTCCTCAATATCTCCCCAAACAATGCAAAAACACTACCTTAAAGAAGATATACACACTCAGGTTTGTTTCATCACCATTTACAACAGCCAAGTCATGGAAGCAACCTAAGTGGCCAAAGATAAGATGAGTGGACTAGGAAGATTGACATATATACACAATGGATCACTACTCAGCTGTATGTTTAAAAAGATGAAATCTTGCAACTTGTGGCAATATGTGTGGAACTGGAGGGAACTATGTCAGTGAAATAAGTCAAAATGAAAAAAAAAATAGGATATTTTCATTTTTATACAGAATATAAATGCACAGAAAATAATAGGCCAAACTTATCAAGATTAACCACTGATTTTGACTATATTATTGAAGCTACAAAAGGGAGAGAGTTGAGATGCAAATGCAGGAGAGATCCCCTTGGGTGTAATAGAGGTTTACTTGGGGCTTTCTGGTTGGTGTGGTGTGATAACATACATTTGTAGAGGTGTGAAAGTCTACCCAATTATATGCACATTGTTCTAGACCAATGTAACCTCAATAAACATTAAGAAAATAGATTTTGGCATATCTTTACTATGTCAAAAGTAGTATTGAATAGGAACAGTACAGTTAAAAAAAAAACAAGTAAACAAAATAAAGGTTATTTTTTTTTTTATCATTGGTTTCACAAGAACTTTCTAAGCCAACACACATTAAAAAAAAATCAGTTGGTCTTATGTATTTTAGATATGTTCAAATTTCTTTCATGTCAAAAAGGTACAGACAGACAAACTAAAAAAAAGAACTTTTGTCAGAACTAGTACTCAAAGGAAAGGTAACCATTGCATGTGCTTTGAACTCTACTAAACATTGTTAAAAATCTATAATAACCCACACATTGCTTCATCTCTGAAAGCTCAAATGTTAATAATTTGGTGATTTGATTAGTCTATTCTACTACTCATAGTGATATTTAACCAAACATGTTGATTCATAGGATGATTGATAAAGTATAAGTAAAATATTACAGATGAAGACATTAAGCCTTGATGATTTTTAGAATTCTTCCTGAGACCATATCATTATTTATAAAAGGCAAAACCAATTTTAGAACTCAGGATCTGACCATGAATTCATTAGATTCAGAGCTCAGCTTCAGTGTTCAAAACTAAGATAAATCTAGTGCCTCTTAGCTTAGGTTCAGTTGTGAGACTTTACAAGTGGCAATTAACATTCCAGTGTTTGTAATATTAATTCAGTTTTTTTTTTGTTTTTGCTAAAAATGCTATGAAATATGTAACATTCTTCTAAGCAACTTTTTGGACTTTTAATACCAATGAATGATTTTACAGAAGAAATTATTGAATAGAATTTCCACTTAGTGTTGAAGAAATGTCTTGGTTCAGCAACATCCAGTAAGTGAGCACATAAATAATTGCTTATTAAAGACTGTCTATATGGAATAGTATAACCTCTAAGCATTAGCAATTCGATAATGAAAACATTATGATTTACTTGCCACTACCATTAGTAATTGACACCATGGATTATATAATATTATTTCCTGCCAGTAATTTTGATTGAAGCGAAGGAGAAGTGGCCATGAAATATACATTTATAACTTTATGTGAATACAGTACAATTACTGTGAATGGTTGATGAACTCTTTAACTTTCTGATACTCATTGACAAGCTGTATTAAATCTCATTCTATGGCATCTGTCAAGGGAAATACAAAACTCTATTTACTGGGCCAATTAGAAAGAGAAAGAATATTAATCAAATTTATGTGAGGTCTGAATAAATTATATCACATTTATCCTTGGGTAGTGGAAGAAAATATTCTTAGACTTTTGCACTTTTGATATAGGAAATTGAGAAGTTGATTGAGAGTTCATTGCAGAAGGTATATTTTTAAGGTCGTAGCTCATTTTAGCCCCTCCAAAGTAGACAAACTAAAGACAGAAGAATGACGAAGGTATTTGTAATTATAAAACCAAAGATCCTTTCATAGTCACACTGAGATAGATTGCTTGAATAAATTTATCCACTAGGGATTCTCAATCACAAGGAAATTCTGAAAATAGGAAACCTGTCGCCAATCTAGAATTTGTGTGAGCTAGAGTTAGGATACAATCTATATCTCTGCTATATCTCTGACTCAAAAGGAAAGAAAATAGATATCAAGACCAATTATCCACTTGCCATTGCTAAAATTTCTGATATTTCAACAAAATATACTACTCTGGACTATTCATAGACTCTTCTGTTTGTATCAGCACACACATTCTTAAGCGGGAGCAGGGAAGCTATAGGCTCTAAGTGCCAGTAGAGGTGGCTTTCTGAAGATGACCTAAGAATCAAACATTTGAGTCAAAGAATTGAAGAAAATGTGGCCCATGGCCCCTTTAAATTTTTCCCTCAGCTAAACAGACATCTAGTCATTTAGAAAAGAACCCACCCCCTTGTTAGACTAGCCGAGGGACAATCCCCTGTTGTCATTTTTATTGTCTGCCCTGGAGAAGGAGGCAGCTTGGGATGCCTAATGGAATCTTGATTCTATTTCACAGCTACAGAGCACAGCCAGAGGCCCGTGGTTCTTTTGTGAGCCAGAATCCACGGAGGCTAATTTTGGCTGAATAGAGGCTAAAGAGAATTCATTTTTCCTTGTTACATTTATTTCACTAAAAATGTTCAAACTCACAAGATATTGCTGGAAGGACACCAGCAAGCACTTCTTAATTGAGGCCCCATTCAGCAGCAAAACTGACTTTGCAGGTATCAGCCACAGAGGTGATGAGGATTTCAGGAGCCCTAAATGCATGGAAATTAACCTTAACACAGGAGACATAAATGTTATCTCTACTTAGAATATAATCTCAAGGCCTCTGTTTCACATACTCGCTGGAAACTATAACCTTGACTCTCATCTTTCAGTTGCTACTTATCAAAGGTTTCAGGTCCCATCACCAGTAGATTCTGCTGAGCATGTGCAAAGAGAAAATTGCCATTTCCCCCAAAACACTGAGTTTCTAGAGATACAGCAATTGAGTAGTAACCAGTTTTCAGGAAGCCATGTGGACCTAGAGATAAAAGAATGATACCAACTTTTCCTCTTACTTCACATTTTACATTTATAATGTGTGTGACATTCTGATCCTACAAATTTCCTTAACGTTAATAGCACAAAATCCTATATGTTTTTTTAAATTGATGCATTCTGATTACCTTCTTTAACTCTACCTCTTTTGTTTTTTTAACTGAGTAATTAATGAGGATATCCATTAAAGTGCTAAAGTCTTGCAGAAAAGTATTCTATAAGAACTTGCTAACTGTTAATACTTTTGTTGCGTGGAATGGGTTCTTCAGTCTTTATTTAAAGGCACCATCATATTCAGAGTACCTGGGGTGGGGAGGGGGGAATATAATTATCCCCATTTCACAGATGGAAAAATTAAAGTTTATGAGATACCAGCAGGAATGACTTATGGAAGAAATGGCGCCATACATTTCAAAGTCCACTTTTCTGGGAATAACGACATAAAATATACCTACTATGTTGTTGTTAGTGTTTTCCAAAAGGAATTTAAAACATAATTCTAACACAGAAAATGTTTCAAAAAGGAAACTTGGGGAGAAAATGAATTTCCCTGTAACAGGTACTCTACATTGTTTGTTGTCCAGAGGGTTCTGAGGGTAGTTAACCTAAGCTCACCTGCATTAAATATTGACCCTGAGGGGCAATTTGAGGCCTTACTAATGGGGCAATTTGGGGCCTTAATGATGCAGACAAAAAGGTCCACAATCCTACTTGATAATGTGAAGAGGCTCATTAGCATGATTTTCAAGGGTGGTGCTCAAAGAATTAGCTTGCCAACCAAAGCCATGTCTAAACTGGTCAAAGAAAGAGCTCTTCATTTAGCTAGAGAGCTGTTTTTGACCAGTCTTGCCATGTCCCTATACATTTGACTTTCTGTTCTTTTAGAAAATAATGTTTTGTTTCTGTCACAATCTAAATGGTCAACTTTCTGACATTTTGTAAAACTTTGAAAGTAAAAAAAATTTTTTTAAAGCAATTCAAAACAAATAAGGAATGAGGAGCTGATGCAAACTTCCCTCAAACCTCCAATTATCCCTACTAGAGCATAGTTTTATTGTGAAAATAATGGCATATTTTTAGCTTCTCGATTTTTAAACAGATGCCAATTTCTAATACACACTGAAGGCAAATTTCAGAAATAAGGCATGCCAAATCACCTTTAAATCTAAAACAACTGAGCAGGAAATGCTATCACATACACAATTTCAGTGACATGCATGGAGCTTTTTTCAAGTGCCCATTGAATTTAAATTCATAATGCCCTAAGTAGACATATGCACACTCAAATACATCACACACACACACACACACACAAACACACACTCACACACCAGGAAAATTCACTTATCAATGTTAACTCAGTCAAGTAGAAAAGGCAGCTGTACATATACTTTGTGTTTCATTATTAGAAATCCACATTCGTTGAATGAATACACAATCAAATTATCAGCAGTGATGAAGAAATTTCCTTATTCATAAAAAGTGTGTTTGACAAGATTTAGAAACACAATATTCAGTAAATAATACAGGGTATCTTATAAATATTTAATCATCAAATTAATATACAAGTTGCTTTTTTCTTTTGTAACTTAATGTTATATCTTGGCACACTGTCTAATTCGATTACCAAATACAAGGATAGACTTTTCTTTACTTATTCTTAGCCACTAGACTAGATATTGAAGCGCCCTCAGCTTTGCCGTAGGCTCTTAATGCCTCAAGCTACTGCTTTAGTGACTTGATTCAAGGGAAAAATAACGAATGAAAATTCAAAATGTGACACTTTTAACTAATCAACTGCAATATAATTTCCCTTTAGCACTAGTAACAGTTACCCTATATATACACTCTGCAGTTAGTTACAATCTTTGGGATGAACAGCTTTTAAAAAATGTAATAATGTAATTATTATCAAAACTAATTTGTATGTCAAACAGCTCAAATTAAATTCAATAAGCATGGTAGAAATTGCAGTGATTTAAGTTCTGATGTTTCACCCTACTAAATTTTTAATTGTGGCAAATATGTTCTGCTTCTGGGGGCTGTAAAATGAAAGGGAAGCATAGATAACAGACATTCCTCCATATAAAAATGTTTTTGTAATCACTCTATTTAAATAGTAACATTTTATTTTTTTAAGCACTTAGTTTCTTGATCAGGATCCATATTCATGGGGTCTCACTGTAATCCACTTTACCACTTAATGTTGCAATTCAAATGTTCAGTCAGAAGCAAAGCCCTCCAGAATAAAGCATGAATATTACCATGTGGGGCTGTAAAGAGAAGACTATTAGAATATATCACCAACACACTAGGGGACCATTTAGTCCACAGCTCTAAATACATCATTTAATTACAATGGAGACATTACTTCATGTTTCTACTGATGTAAGTATTATTAGAATTCATGATATTCGCAGGCTACTGTGGGCCATTACATTGGCCATAAGCTATTCCATAAGATTTACTACTAAAGGCCCGCAAGGGTATTTGAGCATTCATGGATTCTGTGGCAGTAGGCTTTTATCTAAGACACATAAGTGAGGGACAACCGAGTTATTATCTCTAAGAAACATAGCTTAATATTTTGGATTCTAAAGGTTAAGGTACCATAAATCCTGAATTACTCTGAGATATCACATAAAAAGACATTTTTATTTTATTTTACTCTATTCTGCCTCTTAAAATATTTTATGATGGCAGTTTCTAGAGTTGCACCATGTTGTTTACATTCTGTTTCTGGATGCATCAGGACACTGACACAGCATTTCTTTTAACTGTAGTAGTGATATATAACATCACATAGAAATGTATATGTTTATTTGCATATATAATGCTGTGTGTGCATGTGTGCCATCTGTGATATAAAGGGAAACCGATATTAAGCAAAGTCCTTTATTATTTTAAGGCATGCACAAGTCTTATTTGATGTGTCTTCCTCAGTGTTTGATTGGCCCTTTTCATCATGGGTGTCATTGTTTTAGCCTGAACTGAGCTGATCTGTCCTTGGATGATATGTTAGGATCCTTTTAGAGGGGATTTTCTAAGGAATGCATATGGGATGTGCAAAATCAACTATGAGAAGCAGCTTCAGGAGGCTGCCTGCTTTTTAGATAATGAAAGTTGCAACTAGAAAATCAGGAAAGACTGATAAAGGGACTTAGGAAAGGTGTTACAAAAATCAGAGGAAGAAAAATTTCTGATGAAAAGGAAAAGTCTAGGTAACTTCCTAACAAATGAAAGATAGGAGATTTAGAAAAGCAGTGCTTGGAAATAAGCATTGCTTATGTTAGTCTCTATTGGCTGCCAGTCTATGAAACTCAAACAGCTCAAATTAACAGGCAAAAATATGAAACTCAACCAAACAACCTCCTTCCACTGGCAAAGCCAGTTTTAGGTTTCTCTTTAAGTATTTTTTTCAGTTTTATAAAGAACCTCTAGGATTGTGAGTCTTAATATATTTTGCATTTCCCGAGAACACTTAGGCAGATTCACCAGCATTGGCTGTCTTAAGGAGGGATGGCTCTACAATGACAGAGTGCAATCAGCTAAAAAGGTGTATGAAGCAGCATGAGAATATGGGTTTACTGAGAAACAGGAATAGCTATTGAACACAGAAAATCAACTAAAAAGTTGAGTAGGCAAGTCAGAGAGAGGTCTCTCAATTTGTGCTATGGGTGCCTCACTTGTGGGGCAGATAATTTGTTACTGTCAACCTTTCTCCCTACCCTTCCTCTTCCCCAAGACTTAACATACTGTTCTGGGGTCTTAAAATTTCTCCTGACAGAAGTTACTTCTAATGACTGCTACACAAACATCAAAATCCAGGAACCAGTTCAGTGTTACTCTCTTTGAAGAAGTAATGAAGTTAAGGATTTTGAGATGCAGAAATTATCATAGATTATTCAGATGGCCCCTAAGTTTAGTGGCATGTGTCCTTATAAGAAATGTATAAACATGAACTGGAAAAGAATGAGTCATGTGAGCATGGAAGCAGAAGTGACAGTGATCCAGCTACAAATCCAGGCACGCAAACAGCTGCGGCTTTCAGAAGCTGAAAGGGGTTAGGAATGGACTGATTCCTAGAGTAGCTGAAGGGAATGTGGATATCTCAACACTTTGATTTTGGGTTTATGTCTTCAGAATTTCTATTGTTTTAAACAAGCAAGTTTATGGTAATTTATTGGTGGCAGTCAATAGAGACTAATAAAAATAATGGATGGATGGAATAATGGTTGGATGAAGGAGCCCTGAGCTTCTCACTTGGGTGGAACAAGACATTTCCCTTTTTCTTTGTTTTGTTATTATTAGAATCTTCACAGTCATTCTACTCTTTCATTCATAATCAGGACTTGGATCAGACAATGAATCTAAATGAAAATAATTATTTAAAAATGGAAACTTCCGGCCCTCCCTGGTGGCACAGTGGGTTAAAGCACAGCACTAAGAAGCTTAAGCCACTTCCGCATGAGTTCAATCCCCACCTGCCCCGGAGGTGACCACATGGCATGGCAGACCTCTCCTGACCCTCCCGCTGCTCCCCTCAGCAGTGTACTACCTCGATCTGTCTGTTCTGCTCCCCACTCTGTCTATGGTGAAGCCTCTCACCACCCTAAGCCTCTGGCCTGTATCCCAGTTCTGTATGCACAAATAAATAAATTTATTTAAAAAAAAAATAGAAACGTCCAACAAAGTCAAAATCGTCACATCTAATATCATGTCACTTAAACTATGTCAGATTTTTAAAAATAAAGATTTATTTATTTTTGCATACAAGAGCTGGGATGTAGCCTAAAGGTGTGGGGGGATGAGAGTGTTCAGTAGAGACAGAGTGGGGAACAGAACAGGCAGATTGCTGAGGGGAAGAGTAGGCGAGACAGGAGAGGTCTGCTGTGCCATATGGGTCAGCTCTCTGGCCTGCTGGGAGTTGAACTGCTGCTGCAGTGGCCGGCAATAACTTGATAACACAGTCTTTAACCCCTGTGCCACCAGGGAAGCCTGTCAGATAATTTTTTTTTACAGTATGAATAGAGAAGTCCTCCAAATTCAATATCTTATAAAATCTCTTTATTTGTAATATGAACATCTTTAAGCCTGGAGTAAAAAAATATCACCATAATAAGATTTAGGAAAATACAAGTTATGAGTTGCTTTTGTAAAGTAGGAGAAAGAGGATAGAACACGGGGAAATGGGCAAAAAAGAAAAAAAACTAGAATGCTTCTTGGATCACAATTATAGTCATAAGTAAATCAATTTGGTAACAAAATACACTAGAAATTGTAGCCATATAGACTGCTACTTTTAAAACTATTCTGCACATCTCTTGGAAAAGTGGTATTCCAGGAGTATGCTTGCCTATGTGAAAATCCCTGCTTGTCAGTAGAAGGTTCAATTTTTGCTGTGTCTAGGAGCCCTCTTGAAGAAAAAGAATGCAACAACTTGTCACATGCTTAAATACACAGCTTTGAATGGAACTCATACACCAGAGGACCTTGAAGCTTAAGCTTCTTTAAGTTCTTGATAAATCTACTTCTGCATATGGTTGTTGTTGTTTTTTTTTTTTAAGATTTATTTACTTTATGCATACAAGAACTGGGGTACAGGACAGAGGTGTGGCAGGGAGCAGGGGGAGTGAGAGGATTCATCAGAGAGAGTGGAGAGCAGAACAGTCAGATATACTGTAACCACATGCTGGAGCAGTGGGAAGACAGGAGAGAACTTTCGTACCATGTAGGTCACCTCCCTGGCTAGGGATCGAACTGGTGCTACTGCAGTTAAGCACAGTGTTGTGCTTAACTGTTGTGCCACTAGGGAGGCCCAGATATGGGGTTTCTTAGTTCTTATATATATTTGTGTTTGGAACCTCACCTCAGATACAAACTTCCTGCCTTTTTTTTTTGTATTTTTGTTTTATTTTGTATTATCTCTTAATTGAGATAATATTGGCATACAACAGTGTATGGGATTAAGAGGTTTAGGTGAAAACCTCTTCAATTGTATGTTACTACCCCAAACCCACCACCAAGCCACCACAGTCCTCCACCACATATTCTTTTTAGCATCCAGTTAGCACTATGTTTCTTCTGTGACTTACATCATTTCTTTATGCAGAATGTTTCTCTTCTCTTTGATTAAAAGATATTTTTCTGCTTCTGAACACTGCACAAACCTGAAATAGTTGATACTCTGAAATTTTGGCCATGCAATATTTGACTAAAATTTCCATCATCTCTCCAAAATCAACACAAAATTGAGGACAGTTCCCCTTTCCATGCTTTTCAAGGACTCTTCAAATGAAGAGATGCCACTAACCTCAGGTAATTACATTTGATCTGCTGTGGGAGGTGTGGAGAGGGTTGTAAAACAAACAACAACAACAACAAAAGTTAATCTGCTCTCCTAAGAGATAGTTTGTTAGTGACTCCAGTATGCACACATATGTTCGAGTAGGGGTCTCCTGTCAGTGGTTCTATGAGGAGTTCTTATATATCTGTCATTAATATATGCTATAAAACACAAGCTTATTCTCCAGGAAGGCCTAACACTCAATTGCTGTTTTATCTATCTTTTTAACACCTTCCCCTTTACATGTATATGTCTCTTTTAGCCTCCATAGGGACATAAATTATGTCAGGACATTTCTCTATACACATAGAGTGCTTGGACAATTCTTAAAAAGAAGAGACTAACTGTCTTCAGGACAGATCTTGGTTACAAGGAACAATTCCCTAGTTATTATAATACCTTTCTTCCTACAGTATATAAATACACGTTTCTACATCTGAGTAAGGGAACCAAAATGAACATTAACTCTCTAAGATTCATTGCCAGCAACTCCCCTCTTATATGTTTTGCCCAAACTTGCTAATATAAAGTCTTTAAACACAGCAAAGTAGCGACCACATTGTCAGAATTCCTACAAGTCATAGATTTTCCAAGTAGATATAGAATTAGTAGGTTTCCTGACTTTATCATTTTGGTGGCCCCAAAAGACTTCCTGCAGCTTTCAGTTTGTGGTGCAAATGAGTTCAAAAGAGGAAGACAGTGTTATATGATGGAAAGGGCCTCAAAGTCTCCATTAGATTAATAGACATTCACTTTCATCTACTTGTGCAGTATCTAACAAGGACTGAGTCATGCTGTGTAAATAAAACAGTAAACATAGACCATGTAATAGCCAGAATGCATTGTTGTTCAACAACTAAAATTTTCAACTAAATCTGAGTCAATAAAATGATAATCACATACATTTATTGAAGTCTTATTGTATACCACATTCTCTAAATGGATTATCTCTTGCTGCCAGCAATCCTATGAGGCTTTTATTCAACCTCATTTCACAAGATAGAAATTGAAAGTTAGAAATGTTGTTAATTATATTGACTAAACTTCTACAAGTAGACAAAGACAGAATTTGTACTCCCAAAGTTTCCATATTTCTAAATATCATCATTAAAAAGAGGTTTTGGAGATCTTTTTGCCCCTTTTGGATGATTACCATCTCCAGAATACCTCATGTTCCACCTGTTATTGAGATGATGTTCTCTGCTATTCTCATGGGACACTAACCATCTCTTCTGCTACCCTGCAATTCACTCAGTAAGGCATAACCAAAGGGAACCAAGCTTTAACATGCAGTCTATTTCATTTGTGAAAAAGATTCCCAAAGATAAACTGATAGTTCAAAAATGAAGTTTCCACTTCATAATGTAATAATGTCACTGAACAGCCTGGTCTTTGAAAAACAGGAGTGGTGAGAGACCTTGACCTAACATGTTTTAGACCAGAAATCAGGAACAAAATATTCTCCTGTTCATAGATTTCTGTCCTATTTCAGAGTGAAAACCTCATTATAGTAGTCCTACAATCAAGGTGAAGGACATCTAGCACTTCAATGTGAGAATATATTGGCTATTTTAAGAAGAGTAGAATATTCTCAAAGTTTGAAGATCAGATTTGGTTTCACTGGAACCCATATGAAAGTCCCTCATTGTAGTCAAACTGTTTTTAACTGAACTAGCAAACATCCTGAGTTTAGGATAGAAGAAAGTAGGCAGAGTTTGAGAACTAAGTTTATTGTGTCTACAAATTTCTTAACAACCCTCTTCCATTTCCCGTAGGATAGTAAGATACAGCCTATAAAGAGGTTTCTCAGCCCATTAATGTAACAGGCTAGCATTGTGGGCAAATGAGCACTTACTAAATACCTTTGGAAAATGAAAATTTACAAGTTTGTGTGATGCAACTTTGAAGACATAGGTCACCTGATTATGCTTAACTTATAAGGGAATCTCTGTGCAATGCTACACTGTGTCCATGACATTGTTTCATAACATTCCTGCATCTGGTATTTGCAACATCAGTCTTTAAGACAGATTAAGCTCCCTCTAGTAGTCCTCCTACTTCACTCTTTTTTGACTAACCCTCTCTTTTAAGTAACCACATTTCTCCCAAATATTTCCATAATACCCTGAGACTTTTCACCATTCATTAAACTTAATTATTCCTGATCATGATCCTTCACTTCTCTACTTTTTGCACATTACACTTCACTTAATTAAAAAGGCTACCTTTTAAGGCAATATGTTCAATTGTAACATTTCCGTATTTAAAAAAAAAAATATTTCTACATACGGTTTTCTTAGGAGCAATCTTTACTATTGGTAGGTTAGATATTTTTATCCCGTTTTACTGATGACAAAATCGAGGTTCACAGAAATTAAATTGATTAAACTAGACCACGTAATAAGTAAAGACTGGGAAGGGGTATGAGAGTGCTGTAAGGCATGCTTGCAGCTTGCGTCTTATTTTCCTACCCCTTCAGGGATCATTCTGTGTCATACTAAATCACTTCATTTGCCCAGGCATTTATCCAAACAAAAATGCAAGCAACAAATGTACAAATAAATGAACTTCCTTTAAAAATGCAAATCTTTTTCTTACCATACAGCAGAGTTTTTATTGGTGTGATTACAACTCCCAGAATATAATATCAAATCTGTTTTTGAACTAGAATGTTCAAATAGTGATCCACATTTGTGCATATCTCTAGTCCAGTCTCCCACCTATGTAGGTAAAAATGGGCAGAAATATAAAATACAGTATATGCTTCCAACCAAAGGACCAAAATTTGAGGTGTGGTAATTTTTGGAAATCTCCTCTCAAATCTCAAGGGTCTTGGAGAATTGATAGTGTTTAGTGACCTTCAGTTGCAGTATATCATCCTTGGAGGATTGAAATTGATTTTCTTCATGTGACTGCGTGAAAATCCAGAGCGAGCGCCCCCTGACCCTCTCGTTGCCTAGGAGTGTGCCACAGCACTCACAGTGAAGGATGTACAGGCAGGGCTTGGAGGGAATCAGAAATGGTAGCAGCAGGGCTCTCATCCTGCTGCATTGTTTTGAAGTTATTCTTCCAGATTGTGCTTTCATTTCAGTTCATTCTTCTTCTCCATGTGCTGCTGTATGTGCCAGCTCAATTCTAAACTTGCTTTTTTAGCTCCTGAAAAATAAAAATGTGTTGTCTACTAACTGATTTTATTTTTACCATAAAAGCTTGATGACTTAATTTGGCAAAAATGAAATCTACATGGCCTACTCTATATACAGGATATTGTATGAAATGATGAAACCATCGAAATTTGATGAACCCACCAGTTGTTGGTCAAAGTTTTCAGACTATCAATGACAACAGCAAAGCAGTGCTATACAAAAAGCACAGAAGGACACTGCTCAGGCAATGAAGCCCTCCGTGTGCACAGGTCCCTCCCAAGATTAGGCAGAATCTAGCAGTGTGTATTATATAGTGATATGTTTCTGTAAATGTGCAAAATATAAGTCATTGAACTGTAGCAATAATTTCATGTTTTTCTTCACTTCTCCCACTTATCCTATATGTCTGATGGCACTGGACAAGCCCTGGATATTTGAGGGATTTGTTTTAAGAAAAGTTGACTTGAAGATATATTTAGTTTGGGTTTACTGGAGATTATTTAGGTGATTCTCAAACATGTTTACATGGAGTCAAGTCCAGTAAGCCATCCAACATAGGAACAGTTCCCAGGGGTGTTGCTAGCATCCACTATGCTGGGCATAGTGACGGGGAATGCTATGCAAGAGGTTCTTCAAGGGAAGTGTCCTTGTGGAAAATTGTTATAAGCATGAGGCTTGTAGATTTTTCAGCAAAGTATTAGAATCCCTTCAACACCCAGTAGACACAAAAGTTATTTTGATTTCTAAACATGCTATCTGTATACCTCTTTTAATTTATTTTTGATCAAAATAGAATTTAATCAGAATTTGTATGTTATTGGGCACAAATTAAAGCAGTGATGACAGAAAGTTTATTTATGACCATTCAGATACAAAAGATAGAGATTCCCTCAAGTTTAACAACAATCTTTCTGTTTCCATGACAATATTGTGACATATGAAGATGGAAAAAGTTTTCTAAAATATTAATGTTATAGAAAATACTGAACTGACATGTTGTAAGAAACACTGAATTATATTAATAGTCTTCTATTATAAGATTTGTCATAGGAAGAGGTGACCAAGAAGTATTCATCTAAAATTAAAGGAAATAACATAGGTGCATCAGATAATTAATTGATTCTTTAAAAAGTGTCATTTTACCCCTGGAATTATGAACAACGTGGTTTTGATCAATTTTTTAAGTTTTTAAATCATTCTGAATTTTTTTCTTTTTACTTTATTTGTATGTATATTGAGCATTTATGTGGTTGGAATTTGGCTAAAAGTCAATGATGGCTAAAGTTAATTGCTATACAGATTTTTATATTCTATTACTGGAATGATAATTTCAACATGATAACATAAAAATGATTTAACGTAGAGTGCTAATAATTATTCCTATTTGTTTACTTTTATTAAAAGCTTTATATATCAATATATTATAAAGATCAAGACTTTTAGATATGTTTATTTTATTTACAGTGGTCACATCAGTTTTGAGAGTATTTTATATTTTTATTAAAGTTCATTTGGAGAAACTGCTTTAATGGGGCAATAGCTCTTAGAATTGCCCATAAATATCTTTTTTTTTTCTTTTAAGATTTATTTATTTGTGCATACAGAAATGGGGTACAGGCCAGAGGCTCAGGGATGGCGAGAGGCTTCACCAGAGACAGAGTGGGGAGCAGAACAGACAGATCGAGGAAGTACACTGCTGAGGGGAGCAGCGGGTGGGTCAGGAGAGGTCTGCTGCGCCATGTGACCTCCGGGGCAGGCAGGAATCGAACTCATGCAGAAGTGGCTTTAGCTTCTCAGTGTTGTGTGTCAACCCGCTGCGCCACCAGGGAGGGCCACCCATAAATATCTTAAAGCAATATATAGATAGAGAAATGAACCTTGATTTTGGAATATCATGTTCACCCATTACAAGGAGTCACATATGATATATTCTTCTAGAAAATATTATGGAAAATTTTAATTTTACCATATATAGAGTTTACCATATAACTTTAATTCTCAGTCAGTGACTGATTCATGTAGTGAAATAACAAAGCTACATTTATTTCACTCACTATATCTATATGATAAATACAGAAATCTAAGAATTAGGTGAACTAATATTGAAAAGTGTTTCTGATACCACTAGTATAACTTTTTGTTTGATGAGTACCTCTGGAATTACATATTAAGGACTGAATAGAGACATAAGTGAGTGGATGAATCTTTGTCACTACTGGAAGTAAATACTTGACGAATCCAGAATCTTCTATCATCATGCTTGCTGAGAAAGAAATTGATAACATAATTATGCTTTCCTATCACTCAGATATTTCTGATGCTCAAATCATTTTCAATCTCCAAAACAATGTCCATCTCTGATGTGTTGTCAGCAGTGTCTGGCGACCATCACAATGTTAGGACAGAGTAAACTTCTTTTGAAGGCATAGAACATGAAACAGAGAACTTACTTCCATAGCCTGAAAGAATTTAGTTGGAAAGACACAGGTTTAGGTTACTAGGTTGCTCTGAGTGTATGATGTCAAGTGAAAGAAGTTGGACTGTTTAAAATAAATGTGTGTATATTCATGTGTGCTTTTCAAAACAGGGAACTCTCTTGTCTAGCTGTTAAGAGCAACACTGTTATTATATGTAATTTTGTATTTGTAATTTTTTTCTTAAGGCATGTCCTGAAAGTGTTTAAGCCTCAACTTTCATAATACCTAGATTTACCCCTGCAGAGAACTTTTGAGTAAATATTGCAGATTATGCACATATGTGTTTGCTACAATTCCTTCCAAACCCCACTGAAATGCCTCAGTGGTGATTTTTTTTTAAAAGTGGTGATTTTTTTTTAAGTTACCTAAGAGAAAATACTGAAAAGGATCCAACAACAACAAAATTTAACAAGTTAAAAACCAGATGTGTTAATGGTAACTGAATTAGCAGACAAGACTAAGACTTCAGGTGTCAGTCAACCTTGGAGCCTTCTTTTATATTCATCATCCACCCCCTGGGATATATCTGCTAACTCTGCCTGCAGATACACCCCAAATCTCATCAGTTCTCACCATTTACCAGTACTATCTACTGTGATGAGTTAAATTTTGCTTACCCCCTAATATGTTAAAACCCTGATCTTTGGTACCTGTGACTTTATCTAGAAGTAGAATCTGTGTGGATGTAATCAAGTTAAGATGAAGTCAACTTGGAGTTAAGATGAGCCCTAAATCCAATGTGTGCTGTAAAGAGAGAGAAATTTAAAGATACAGACACACAGAGACGGAAGTTGATGGCAGAGATTGGAGTTTTGCCACCATAAGAAAGCCATGGTGTGCAGGCAAACACCAGAAGCAGGTATAGAGAAAGGAAACTTCCTTAAAGCTTTAGATGGAAACCAGCCTTTCCAACACCTTGATTTGGGTGTTGGACTGTGAAAGCGTAGCTTTTCGTTTTTTAAGCAGCCCAGTTTATGGTAATGTGTTCTGCCCCCCCCAAACAAATATACCAACCATCACTTCTTGACAGGACTAATGAAATGATTCCTAACAAGTTATTTGGCCTCTAGCCTGGTCTCTTTTTCTATTCATTATTAGTACTGCACACATAAACTTCCTAAAATATAAATTCAATCATGATTCCTCTTTTTTTTTTTTTTTTCCTGGAACCCGGAATGCCAAGGTAATTTCCTTGGAAGAAAAAGCAAGGGCCGGGCCAAGGCCGGGAAAGCCCAAAAAAACAAAAAAAAACCCAACTAATCCGGGCCAACCAAGCCGGCCCTGGTGCCAATCAACCAAAAAAAAAAGGGGGTCCCAACCCAACAACCTGAAAAAAGAGGTTCCCTCTCACAGCAAAACCCTTACCCCATACACCCTGAGATGACTCTTTCCCTTCCACCAAATCTTAAGCAAAGTTCACACTCTGTAAGGCTTATCATGAGTATTCTTTATAAAACTGCTGCCTGCTCTTCATCTCCTCAGACTCCTGATCCTTTTGTCCTTCCTAGTATTTTTTTCATGATACTTACTAGTCCCTAAAATATTGAATAATTTATTGAGGTATTATGTGTCTTGCTTATTGACTGCTTCTTACACCCTTGAGGAGAGGGAACTTTGTTATGTTTACTGTTACATCCCAAGTGCCAAATCCCTGCCTGGCATGTGACTATAAATATTTGTTGAATGAATTTGTTATATTGATCAGTGAATCTCAAAAGCATGTTAATCTCTTTCAGAGAACCCTAGAAATACTAAACATTTCCCAAATAGCAGAACTTCTGGAAATAGGAAGCATGTGGGACTAAAATGGGAAAATGATCTGAAAACTTACATGAGGTTATGCTGGATACCTGACTCTGCTCCTCTCTCCAGGAAAAGACTGTAGGTTTACTTTCTGAAACAGTCTCTGAGGGACTCTAAGTGTCAGAGTATGATTTTAGGATATCACATAAAATTTTCTAACTGAACAAAGAGATCCCCAAGCCTCTTTTGTTATTCGACTCCCAAGAACATTGACATTAAGTCATGAGTCATGGGTGAGATGTCTTTCTGGAGAAACAGACTAGGCCTAAGGACAATATTTACTGATTATGGGTTGATGGTGTTCCTAAAGAAACAACCCAGCCATATCACCTCGTAAGAGAATATAGTTGCTCAGTCACTCTGGACATCTAATAACCTTTTAGCACCTTATCCTAAAACACGAAGTGATCACCTTAATAAAAGCTTGTAATCTGAAATCAGACCAACAAATTATTATGCAGGCATTTGAAATAATAATTGATGCCAGGCAAAGTGAAACACCTGTCATGTATATTTGCCAATCAGTAATCTAGGCTCATTTTGTTTAGACTTTGAATTCAACTGACTGCATCACTTTACAAATGTTTTTTGGTGCCCACGTGTACCAAGTAAGCTTGAATGTTGTCAAGTATATAATGTAGTTGTTACACTATCACAGGGAGCTATCCAAGGCAAAATTAGTTCTTCAGTTTGGTGGCCAGAGGGAATTTCAAGACAAAAAGATTATATGATTTAGACATCAAACTATTAGTAGAAAATCTCCTCATGATAAATTTTCCTAGATGACAGGAACTAAATTCTTCTGGGATGTTGACTTTTTTTTTTTTATGAAGTTTCTGGTATAATTCTTATCTAATCAAGTGCCTACCTATGCATTGCCATGGTTTGTTACATCAAAAGAGAAAGATTAACGGGGGACCTATAATTCAGGATGATTCTCAGAAGCCTATTGGCTTAGGCAAATACTTGATGCCCTGTCTTTGAACATGCACACATTAACTGACAGTTTGAAATGTTTGTTACATTTGAGATGAGATGCTATAAAATGCAGTTGCAAGGATGAATGGATCTTTGGGTTAAAAGCTGTTCTTAGGCCTAATCTTTGTGGTATTTATTTCAATCTCCAATGGAGAAACAACAGTCTCCTTTCATATTCTCCTCTCCCAAAGTTTTATGAGACCATTATAATAATTTTGATTCTTATGACCTCAAGGAGAAACTCCAATTAAAAGTGGCTTAAATAATTTGGAAATAAATATTTTCATTTTACTGGCAACTCAGTGGATTCCAACAAAATTAAGATATAGGCTTGAATACTTGATCTCAAGTTTTCCAATTTTGAAGGTAGTGAATTAGGGTTGGGAGGCAGCATGAAGTCTATAGAGCTAGGGAGTCTTTCTCAGTTCTTGTCTATAGAAAGTAAAGAATTCAACCTTGAAACCAAAGAAACAGGAAAGCAAGAAATTTATCGATAGGTTGAAAAAAGAACAGGAAAGTGCTTTGCTACTGAGGTGGTGAGAAGTAGGCAGGCAGTGGGAGTTTCGTTGGTGGTTGCCTCTATGTTTTGCCTTTTGGTGATTGGCTGGGTCCATGGGGGGGTCTCCTAAGCTACCTAGGCCCTTGAGTTCCCCCACATTACCTGGCCTATTTGGATTAGCATTGCGGTATTGTTCTTGTGTTTTTGATATTCTACTCTTCATTAGGTTGTAATTGTTCTCCTGGTCCATGACTGTGTTCCAGTCAGACTCATAAATGGGTTTAGGGTCTTAGGGCACCCTGTTCCTACCTGATAGCCTATACCCCTTCCTAATTTCCTGTTTCAGTAGTACTTTCCTCTTATTAATAGTAATAAGATAACTACAGAAATTCCTGAGCTCTTATCTAGATGACAATGACAGCCAAAAGAAAGATTTTTTTTAATGAGTCTCTAGAAACAAAACTATTTCCTAGAATCTCTCCAACCAACTTCACTTTACATTATAGGATCACAGGCACATTTCTAAATCCACTATAAATAAGATGATTAGATATATTTAAAAAACTGAGTTGGAAGAAATAAAGTGGATATGGAGCCAAACTCACTATATTCTGTCTCTTTTTTTTCTAAATCAGGCACCTGATCTTTTATTTTTCTTCTTAGATTGGTACTCCTCTATTAGTTTTATTAATTAGTGTGTACCATGTCACAGTTTACAAAGTTTCTTCATTAATTTAAATAAAATGATAACTACTAATATGAAATTCCTAGTTTTCTACCACAGTGCACCTTCACTGATAATCAAGACAAGAAGTCAGGAAGTTTGAATTTCAGCTTTAAGTTTCAAATACAGAGTGTATAACATTAAACATGTCACTATACCTGCTAATCTCAACTTCTGTATGAATAAATTGGAGATTATTGAGTCTGTACATATTTTTGAAGCCTGTTGGCTTTATTAAATAAGATAATGTAAATACATGCTAAAATGTTAAGGGCTATACATAGTTACAATCATTGAAGTAGATTCCATATTAATGGCTTTAACAATCATTTCACTTTATTGTCACGATAATTTTATGAGACATTATAATTTCTGCTCTGTAGAATGAAGAAAGTGAAACTCAGAGTTTGAGTGACTTACCACAGTAAGAGGTAGGGCTGGAATTCGAAGAAAACTAATACCTATGGGATCCTCATAAACTCAAATGCCGTACTCCAAGTAAAGATTATATTTATATTACATATAAAGAAACATTATTTCTGACAATTCTCTCATGTAAAACTCCCTTTATAGTCCTCTACTATATCCTAAAATGCACGTACTAATGACTATTTATTGAGCACATACTATGTATTAGATATTAGGCTGGAAGCTGAGAAGGATCCAGACAGCTAAAGAAGTGGTCTCCCAAGGAGATTACAGGGAAGCTAAAACAGTGGATTAATCAGTGCAACATAACAATAAATTTGAATAGACTGGCAGAGGAAATTGTTAATAATGAATGTGTATACTATAGGAAAGGGTCTTAGGAATATAGTTGGAATGAAGGTTTTAAGAAAGCATACTTAAGCTGGTCAGGTAGAACTTACATAGACATGGAAGATGAGGAAAGACACTCCAGGATTCTCCAGAACAACAGCACATGAACTGGTAAACTAGAATTTGTGGGGAGATGGACCTCCCTGGTGGTGCAGCGGGTTAAAGCACAGCATTAAGAAGCTAAACCTACTTCAGCATGAGTTCAGTCCCCACCCTGGATGTGACCCATATGGCACGGCAGACCTCTCCTGACCTACCTGCTGCTCACCTCAGCAGTGTACTTCATCAGTCAATCTGTTCTGCTCCCCACTCTGTCTCTGTTGAATCCACTCATCACCCCTGCACCTCTGGCCTATACACCAGTTCTGTATGTATAAATAAATAAATCTTTTTTTTTTAAAAAATAAGAATTTGTAGGGGGAAGTAAACTGAGTGTTACTCAGAACTATAATAAGCTCAGTGTAAAGGAACCTGGGGTTAGTGCTGATAAGGAATTAGACAATAATTCTGCATGTAGGGTGGAACTCTTCTTGGGCTAAATAGCTAGGGCTGGGGATGAGGCAGATAATGAGCATGAACTCTCCTGACATGAAAATAAAAGGTCAGATTTTATCATTTGCACATTTGATAAGGGTGATAACTTATTCTCTGTCCATATTATTTTAATATCTGCCAAAAGAATCTTCTTGAAAAACATCTGGGCTTTCTTGAAAAGCTAAAATCTAGGAATAAAGAAGGGAAAAAAATCTCTCCCAAGACTGTCTTCTCATAAAAGAGTCGGTAAGGCCTTTCCTCACATATGCTCTCCAACCCTTTTATGTGTAGGGATTTATCTCATTGTCCTTGAACTTTCTTGGATTAAATAGAAAATCTTTTACAACTAGAAGCTCAGTTTATACACTTCAGGTTATTTAAAATTCCCTCCCCTCCCCTTATCCTCTCTAAGAGTTCATTCTTAGAGCAAATCGTCTAAAAGGAAAAATTCTAGGAAACAGTGTTGAAAAGAATACTAGACTAAGACTTGGTGGGGATAAGATTTAAGTTAAATTTTGAGGCAAAGTGAGAGAAGGTGCTGTGGGAAAGGATATAATTTTCACTAGAGAAGAAATGGAAAAGACATAATCCTGAATTTTTCTCTCATTGCTACCTTCTAGCCTCCTTTGGGAGAAGCGCTGATCTCATTATTCATACTATTTTACTATAGAAAGAATTGTGACACTCAGAGGGTAATTAACATGTCCAAACTTTCCTGGCTGAACTATGTTTTGAGAGCAAGAATTCAAACCCAAGACAATTTGATTCCAAACCTCAGATTCTTCCTACAACAAACAATTACTTCCACTCATCTTCACCAATTCCAGTCCTATCCCTTGCTAGGATGTCTCTGAAATTAAATGGAATGCAATGAAAGGAAAGATGAGCAGAAAGACTAAAGTTCCACTTTGGGGATATATTCCAATAAAATAGGACTTAATGCAGAAAAATGTTATTCGCATGGTAGAGAAGGAAAAAGCCAACATTACCTCCCGCTAGATATTTGGAGAAGATTGAGCCTTTAAATAAATGAATGGAGGAATTCTTAGGGTAGAACCCTAAAATACCACATTTTCAGAACTAAAGAAAATAGAAAAAGCCTCCAAAAGTGTTAGAGTATCTTGTTCTTACATAAGTAGTTTACCCTAGGTTTTCTACCAATTTGCCAAATTAAGTACAGAAATGGAAGTTCTTCATTGCCCATATGCTACAATATCTGAGCCTATCATTAATTTACAGTAAAACTGTAAATTTCTAAAACTGTAACATTTTAAACTGTTTTTTAAAAGTACATCATTTAGGACCCTCCCTGCTGGCGCAACAGGTTAAAGCACAGTACTAAGAAGCTCGTCGTAGCCACTTCAGCCTGAGTTCGATCCCCATTCAGGGAGCTGACTCACATGTTGTGGCAGACTTGTCCTGCCTTACCCACTGCTCCCCTCAGCAGTGTACTTCGTCAGTCTGCCTGTTCTGCTCCCCACTCTGATGAATCCTCTCACCACCCCTACCCCACTGGCCTGTACCCCAGTTCTGAATACATCAATAAATAAATAAACCTTTGGAAAAAAATGTTATCATTTCCCTACCATTAAATTACAAACCTTCTGAAAGGATTACAAGGAAAAGTTGGGGTCTTTTTCTTTTCCTAAGAGCCAATGAAGAAGGCCAAATTTCTTAAAGACAAGCTGCTCCAAACTTAGGGTATGTAAAATTCAGCCACTCCTTGGTATTTAAGAAAAGCATTGCATAGTGTTTTCTCATCTAGTTAGATAACACAGGGTGGTTCTTAGTGAGAATTAAAGGAGCTGTTTGAATTTCTACTTCATGATCTTGTTTGCTTTACCCTATTAAGAACAGTTTCTATTAATGAGCTAAGAAGCTGATGGACTTCAACAGCATAATAAAGTTTTGTTTCTTTTTTCAAGATCTTAAGAAAAGAATTGACAAAAAATATCATCCACAATTTGAATGGAGCTTTCACCTTCTGCTCAGTCACTTAACATTCAAAGCGTCTACTTTGTTGACTCAGTTTTATTGATACCTTAAAGGTATTGACTGATGAAAACAAGGAAAATGAGATCATGCTTCTATATTCTTTTGCAATCAGACTATTATGGATACTAGTTTTTGGTCTTCTCTGCTTCTGTGTCCATACAATGCCATTAAGGAAATTAGAATACTATGGGTTTTTCTCATAAACAAGTGTAGTTTTCATTAATTCAGCTGTAGAAGGTGTGAAAAAGAAAGTGGAAAACACTTTTTAAATATAGAGGTGATTTTATGCTATTTCATTCCGTTTTGAGAGACTGAATATACATAATGTTGAAATATACATAAATTCTATAAAATTGGTCAAAACTACACTATTTGAGATACATACAAAGCCATGCGTACTATTACATAGATAATTAAGGAGCTTTAATTTTTTATTAAGTGCTAATTTTTAAAAGATTTATTTATTTATGCATACAGAACTAGGGTAAATGCCAGAGGTGCTGGAGTGTGAGAGGATTCCAGAAACAGAATAAGGAGCAGAACAGGCAGATGGACAAAGTACACTGCTGAGGAGAGAGGCTGGTAAGGCAGGAGAAGTCTGCCATGCCATATGGGACACCTCCCTGGCTGGGGATCAAACTCCTGCTAAAGCTGCTGAGGCTAGGTTTGTGCAATTAAGGAGGGCCCAGTGCTAATTTTTAAAAATTCACTGAGGACTGATGTACCATTTGTTTTTACATTTAAGTTTCAGGTGTATTTCATTATAGTTGGCCATCTTGAATAGCACCAAAATGCTGGTTTCTATCCATCATAATAAAATTGATCCCGTCTATTCCCTTACCCCAAACGCCATGCTTTTCCCCTTTAGCAGCCACAGACTGTTCTCTATATCTAAAAGTTTATTTTTACTTGTGCTATTCTCTGCCATTCTATACATGAATGAGAAAGATGAGGCCCATTCTATACATGAATGATAAAGAAGGAAACGAAGGGCATTGTACCTAGTGTAGGAATCTGCACACAGGATAGGGTGTACATAAATACCATATGATTAGGGATCAGTTTTCTTTGAACTAAAGCCCCTCTTTTGAACTGAGAGCCCTGCCCCAGTGATGCCAAGAAGTGTCATGCATTGATGCAATCATAAAAAAACAGTCATTGCCAACATCAGGAAAACGTATGTGCTTGGGTCAAGATAACCAATGAGGTTATAGGAAAGTTGGAAGCTAAAAATGAGGAAGGCCAGGACACCAGCTGTGATGGGCGTTTCATTTATGATTGACCTCTTTGCTTAACTTAACTAGAAAATGGCCAGCTCTAGATAGAATACTAAGATGTTTTGGGGAGTTAAAATACCTGCCATTTCCACAGATCTCTGGCTTTTTGACATTAGTGCATCTTATAGATTCCATTCCTATCTCTGCTCATTGGCCTCTGGCAGTAAGAGGCAGCCAACCCCAGCCTTTCTGGTTACATTTCCATACTGTATTTGTCTTTCTCTGGTTCACTTAGTTCACCTAAAAATTACCCTCAAGACTTATCCATGTTGTTACAAATAGTAATTTTTCATATATGTACTAGGGAACTCCAAATCAGAATTCACTATGATATAAGCTCACACATGTGAGAATTGCTATTATTCAAGTCAGGAAAGAAGTATTGGAGAGAATGTGGAAAGAAGGAAACCCTTCTTTACTGTTGGTGGGAATATAAACTGGTACAGTCCTTATGGAAAGCAGTATGGAGGTTACAAACCCAGGCATGTTGGGGTCTGCACAATCTCCTCCATAGTCAAGAAGGAAGTGAAACAAAGATAGCAAGTCATGTGCAGCATGGAAATCTAACCAATAATGACTTGGCAAACCTCATCAATCAAAACCGAACAGACTGAAAGCCTGTCCCTTTGACTACATAAAATTGCCACTCAGAGCTCTTCCTAGCATTATTTTTGGAATCTCATGGATATTACCATGTAAAATCAAATTTAAGAAAGTAAAGAAACAGCTTAGATTTAGTCATAATTGTCACAAGCACTCTTTGTATGGGAACCCATGAAATATTCCTTTCAAGATGGTTTCTAAAAATATATATTAATTTGCTAAATTGTTTAGATCATGACCATACAGAATTAACACAACAGTAACAATATTATCAATATAATCTGAGCACAGTTAATAGAATTATACTAAAGTCATGCAAGAGGACATTTGAGGCTTAGTACACAACTTCCAATAAATTATATAGGCACGCTAAATTGATGAATGGAAACAACATGAAAAATGACTGATCCCTCATTTGTAGCCTCATGTAGATTTTGGTATATTACTAAGAAGTTACATGAACATATATGTATATTAACTATGTTACAGTAATATAGTCTCTTAATCTTAGACATTACTACTTAATATAATTTTCATGGTAATTACTTGATCAGTGTAAAATTAAAATAAATTAAAATTACTAATTTTAATTTTCACATTTTCTGAAATGTTTTCTTCAAATTAATATGGATATTAAATAATTTTTGCTTATGACTTTTAGTGACAGATTAATGGAGAATTCCAGAAAACTTAAAAACTAACATTTAGTTTGTCAATTTATGTTGATGAGGTGGTAACCATAAAAGCTCTGCTTCTTTTTAGTTTTATACAGAAATTTGAGATTTTTTAGAATTACAGTATTTGGTGACAACGGGATGTAGCTATATGCACATCTGGAAACAAACTGGAGCACAGGGCAAAACCATCCCTGTCTGTTTATACCTTGCTCTAGTTCACTTGCTCTATGAGGAACTGAAAATCACCTAATAATACCCCAACATATCATTGCTATGTGCCAGGTCCTATTCTAGGTATGGGGCATACATTAGCTCATTAACAACCCCATTAATAAAGAGGTTACTGCTCACAATATATGGATTATCATTATTTATAAATTCTAAAGAAAATGTTTTTAGGCATAGCTGATTAAATCCAATTGGCTTCCAGGAAATGTATATCTGAAAACTAAATCACTAATTGCACTTTAAATATTCAGAAGTGGTTTGTTGAACAAAAGCAGTTTCAAAGACGTTATTCATAATGATGCTAACCCTTGTGATAAATTCAAGTATGACTCTGCAACTTAATCTTTGATCTCTCACTTTTTGTCATGCTCTTTATGCTTTTCACCACCCCTTCCAATGACTAATCTTCAATAATGAGGTCAAAGTTGACTCTTTGCACCTATCCCTTTGGCTAGCCCACCCACTTTCTATAATCTCAGTGGCATTTTGGATCAGAATCAACCACCAAGCTAATTCCAAGCCTTTCAAAAAGCTGCCCTGGCCACCTCGGTATGCTTTTTCTTTTCCCATATTCCAGTCCCCTCAGGTTCACTTACTGACTTTGTTTTTCCAGTCATCCAACTCCAGTCTCCTAACTTTCCTTCAAACTGTTGTTGAGGCTAGTTTTCTCACTGCTTCCCTCTTAAGCTTACATAAAAAGGCCAATGTATTATTCCATAGTAGAAAAGCCATAAGAGTTTCCTTTAGTCCCTTTTTTAAGAGAAAGTGTTTGGATAAAATGTGCCCCCTCCCAAAATTCATATGTTAAAGTTAAAATAGCATGGGCCCTTATTCATGTATAGCAGTGTCCTTGTAAAAAGGGAAAATTTAACCCCCTGGTGGCGCAGCGGGTTAAAGCACAGCACTAAGAAGCTAAAGCCACTTCAACATGAGTTCAGTCCCCACCAGTGAGGTGAGCCACATGGCACACAGACCTCTCCTGACCTGCCCACTGTTCCCCTCAGCTGTGTACTTTGTCAATCTGCCTGTTCTGCTCCCCACTGTCTCTGGTGAATCCTTTCACCACCCTTGAGCCTCTGACCTGTACCCCAGTTCTGTATGTATAAATAAATCTTTAAAAAAAGTTGATGAGGATAACAATAACTGGTTCTTGGAGTCTTGGGGGAGTGGGAAGATGTTAGCACAGTATCTGAAATGATATTATCATTCTGTGTTTCTTCCCAGGTTGGTTGAGGTGGCAGTGAGAGGCCTCTTCTTTTTCTCAGGTTAAAGAACTATTAGCAAGTGACTCGGTAAATGCAAATATCAGCCAGCCTTATGTCAGCACCCAAAGAGAAGCAGGAACAAGAGAAAGTAGAGAAATTTAAGGAGAGGGTTCTGGTAGTGCCTAACTTGAGCCCTCCATTCCAATCCCAAAGGTCTTTTTACTTCAATGTTATTGCTGTCTGCTAATAACATTCCTTTTCCCACTTAAGCTAATGACAGTTGAATTTCTGTGATCTATAACAATCTCTGTCATTTTGTTTCCTCACAATAAAATATGGCCAGTAATAGTTATGATCTCACTGAGTTATGGTGAAGAAAATTTATAAAGTTCATAGCATGGTATCTGGAATGTATTAAGTAAATACATACTTGTTATTAATAATTATTACTATTTTACTATTACACTTATCAATAAAAACATTAATATGTATAAAATATTTGGAAACATGAAGTAAGTATAAAATATATAAAGGTACATTTGTCTCACAATATAATATAAAGTATCTTTAAATAGTCATGGGTAGGAAAAGCAAAATGGGGTATAAGCATTATCTGGAGAAACATTACTGCTTTGCTAGTCACGCTCCTGATGCCATTCACAGAAAGTGCTAGGGATTATAAAATTAAGAGCATTGAGTAACAGGTTTCAAGAATGAGAAAAAAAGTCAATAAGTAGATAAAGAACTTCACTGAATGGGAAACAAAAATAAATGTTCTGTGTTTAGGTTGAAATTGAATAAAAGGAAACAATAATAAAATATTTTTTTTATTAAACCTGGACTTTCTCAGCATTGTCTTGATAATATCTAAATGCTTATTGTATATCTCCATGATTGTCAAGGAAAAAAGGGTTAATTTTTGTTTTTTGG
>NW_004567103.1:51137751-51138943 GCF_000260355.1 Condylura cristata
AAAAAAAAAAGTCCATTTAAAAATAATAATAATAATACTATTAGCAAATAACACATTTGCTTTGTTTATTCTCCATTTTTCTATGTATAGTTGTTTACAAATATTTTCTATGAATATTATCGTCAAAAACCCTCAAATTAAAGAATATTGCATTCAAAATTTTCATTTTATTCAAGAGGAATTGTGCTAATCTTGAGCAGAAACAGTTAACTTCTCTTACTATAATTTTCAAGTTGCAATTATAATCCTGAAAGAGATTATATGTATTTTAAATTAGACAGAACAAAAAATATAGTAATAGAAGTTGATAAAGATCATGAAATTAGCCACACACACACACACAAATAGAACACATAGCACATACAGGCTGAAACTAGAGAATATCAGGAAATATTTTCCAACTTTTATTCACTCTATTTGAATTCACTCATGTATTTGAAATAAACTCAATTATCCAAATTTCATTGTTTTGGAGATGTGAAAAATGACAGGAATACTTCACAAAAATATAAATTAACTTTACATTTTCAGCTCCTCCATGTAATAAAGATACAAGAGAGTAGTCAACTTAATTAGGATTCTTTACAATAGTTTTAAACTGAATCAATTCACACCCAATTTTCTCTACTCTAGAATCACAGAAATCCCAAAGGTAAAAATTTACAAGAACAGAAAAGGCCTCAGTAAATTTGAACTTAATGGACAGATACATAATTGCTATTTTAAAACAATTAATTGTTTTCTAGGAGTGGAATTCTCTTAAAGCAAGTTCTAATTCTGCAGAGCACATTAATGGATTCTGTTTTGCAATAGTCATACTGGGGATAGCCACTGGAGATTGTTTAGTTGCTGTGCATAGGGAGTTAAGTTTGGTGCTCAGAGAGGACAGATGAGAGAGAGAGTGGAGACAGACCAACTGGCCAGTTCTCATGAGTGCCAGTCAGGGTGAACGATCATGGAAAATAATCATGGAATGGCTGGAACAACATAAAGATCTATTTTCAACTGGAATTTCTTTACTTTCTGTGGTACAAACATTTATTCATCTCTCCAAAATGCTACGAAATTCTACTGGCACATGCATATGATTTTTTTTTTTTAATTATTACAAAAGTTTATTTTTACATCATTTTGCATATTTTTTTTCCATCTCGATTGTAATCCCCGTGGGTTTCCCATCACCAAATCACCC